>NC_053422.1:1157000-1457000 GCF_016859285.1 Xiphias gladius
TGATTGTATTTCTATTGACTTAACGAGAAAATATTGATAATTAATTATGTGGCAAGTCACAAAAATATTGATACTGAACGTCTCAGTAAAATGTTCACGGACAACTTGTTTGTTTTCCACCAAAATGTCTGATCCTGCAGCGCAACATCGGCCTGTAGAGACTCCGGCATCATCATTATTTCTTTTACACTGAACCAGAACCTCCATCTTTCCTGAACCTGAACCACGGACGGGACTCTGGATGTGGACCTGGTCTCTGGTTCATACTTTGGACAAAACTGACCCACCGTGTCTGTCTGTGTGTGTTTGCTACAGTAACAGATGTATAGTCATCACTCAGATGTTTAGTTCAACATCTCGGAAAAATACTTTTCTTCGCTTTCTTCGCGTTTTTGAAATTTCAAAAAAAAGCTTGTTACCTGTGCAGGTGTGATGATTGTGATGTCAGCAACATTCGTTATTGAATATCAGTTAAAAAGACAAACAGTTGACGTCTGATGGCTTCTGCTCTGATAATGATTAGAACATGAACATGACTGATAACAAAAAATAGACAGTGAAAATAAGTTTTTTACTCAAAGAACAGAACCCCCCAGGTCTGGCAGATATCAGAGCTAGCAAAGACTTTCTGTAGCAGCTGAGAGTCTTTCAGTCGCCCACTTAGTTCGTTACGGAGCGTTAGCGTTTGAAGAGAAGCTCATTTTAATGTCTGTTTTGCTTCAAAAGTCAACAACAAGTGTAGTTTTGTATAAAATAAAATCTGTGGCCTAATCGGTCGGTGACAGACCAGCGGTGCAGTAAGTCTGATACCCGTTCAGGCTCTGGATGATGTTGCAGGACTAATAACTGTGGCTGTTCTGGAAAGTAGCTGTACGTCTTTGTCGGAATGAGCCAAGATAACCTTGGAACAAAAACCGAAGAAAAGAGGAAGCGAAGAAAAACCTTTTGGCTTATGAAGTAAATTCAACCAAGCTGCGGAGAGCGTTCTCGTGAGATTCTCTCCCGGGTCACGGGACGGAGGATGGGATGAAGCAAAATCCAGCAAAGCAAAATAAATTGGATGGTTCGAACTTCCCCGGACATTAGGGAAGACTGAAAACTTCAGTGGGTGCAGCGCAGCGCTGCCTTCGGAGCCTGTGCCACTGGTGCTAATTAAATGATTGACAACGAGACATTTAAAGGACTGAAGGTCATTTTTAAAGGCTGCAGTGGACGGAGCATCCAGCTGCTTTTTATCTGAAAACACGGGGCGAGAACCAGCTGATTTCACCGCTGCCTTAAATCGTCAGTCACCATGGGAACCAGGGCGTGTGAGACAGAGCCGACTCTGTTTTAACTTTACTGTTTTCCTGTAAAAAGCTCTTTTCTCCAGGATTGTTTTGAGGCCTCAGCGGGCTTATAAAAAAAGCCATTGACTCCCTGTAGTAAAAAAAGACTTTAAACTGTTTAAACTGTCGTGTGAGGAGATGGGGGGGGGCGGGGTTATTTATGGAACGATAAAGTGGGTGGAGGGAGTTTCTTGTCTGCAGGGCTGAAGGAGTCAGAGCTCGTTTGTTCATCACATGCTACATAAACCTCTCCAAAGGGCATTTTCTGATACTGCTTCGACTGTTGTAAGGGTCAGAGCTCATGCTGGGGGGGTTCGTTTCATATCAGTAGCAGCAGCAGTTCACTATTAAACACAACACAGGCCAAACCCCTTCTTTTTAAATTTAGGTTAGAAAGAATTACGTTTTTGTCACCAGTGTAAGTCTGGTGACATATTTTTCTTCTTGTCAATAAATCGCTGAGACGGCGAAGTCACTGTTTCCTCCTGATTGATTAAAAAACCACAGTGAGCAGCTGTTTTAGGAAAATGACTGAGAATCTTTAAAACGTGAAACGATCTGATTGTGATGAGTCTTTAAAGATCTACGTCTTCAGAGGGAACCAATGGGCTGAGAGCCACTGACAGAGGAGGGCAGCTGTTGAGAGACGGACCGACACACCGCTGGTTTTAGATTAATTGACGGTGAGAAAAATATAGAATAAAAGACGTCCCTGGTTGACTTCAATCGCAATGTTGAGATTTTCGAAAAGCAAAGAAGGTTCAAAAGTCTGGAACCTGGGAACAGTAGTAGAGTAGTATCAGTACCAGTATCGTAGGAGAGCCTGCTCAGTGGCTCTTAACTGTACCTCCCAGTTTGCCAAGTTGGAGGAGGAACTGCCATCAAGTAATAACAGGTGACAAAACCTCCCTTCTAGTTTTAATATGAGATTCTACAGCTCACATATTCAAATAAGCTAATATTTCATCTGTCAGAATACTTCATTCTTAGGGGACAAAACCTCTTTCAAATATATTTGTTGTCTGAATGCAAAGTCAAATTCAGCGTTGCTTAAACTGCACGATTCTAAGACTGAAGAAAACATGTAGAATGAATAATGAACCTCGTCCGTCAGTTCTCAAGGCTGCACCTCTGTTATGCAGCTGCCACATCTGTTTCTTAATCAGGGATAAACAGTTCTGATGAGGTGGATTTCAAATCTGGCAGTTTTGATCCTTTTCCACTGAAAAACCAGGCAAAGGTCAGGTCACAGATCTGAGTTTTGTTGCATGTTGATCTGAGCACAAACACCTGAGTGTTGAGTTTCCTGCAGCCACGGTCGGCGGCTGCTGCTGCTGCTGCTGCCGTGTGTGTGTGTGTGTGTGTGTGTGCCGCTCGGCTGTTTACCAAACCTCATTTGTACGCACACTGATTCGATTCACCACTGATTGCTTTGAGCTGTTTCTGAAACTTGCGGACTGCCGGGGTTTTCCCTTCTCACAGGCTGAAGGTATCGATGGAAACCTGCGGCGTTAAAAGTCTGATCCTTCAAATCTTCACGGAAGAGAGACCCTTTATTCTCGCTGCTGTTATTGTAGCCTTGGTCTTCGCTAGCCTATATTTAGCATCTGTGACGGTGTTTTTTCCTGCCCGGTGTGCTAATACGTGAGCGATGCGCTGAAATGATGCAAATTAGAAGAGTCGCCGGTTATCAGCCGCCAGCCTGCTGCCAAAGCAAACAGGTCGTGTTAAGCCCCTGAGGGGCCCTGGGGCAAATATTTGTAGTCGGGTCCTAATGACCCCAACGGTGCACGTCGGTTACATAATTCCCCAGACACGCAGAAACCAACCAGTGCTCCACATCTGGAATGATTAGTTGATTCATCATTTAGACCAATGACAGAAAATCAATTAGCAACAGTTTTGATCGTCGTGTAATTGTTTTTTATTTTTGTGAGCAGAAAAGCCAAAACTTCACTGGTTCCAGCTTCTCCAATGTGAATATTTGCTGTTTTCCCAGTTTTCTGTGACAGTAAACGCAACGTTTAAAAAAGCAGATAGAATAATGATATGTTGTGGTTATTTTCTGGCATTTTATTCATTGAACCATAAACTCATAGGCTGCATATTCTCAATGCAGAGCTATTCTGCACTGCAGCACACAGTGCTCCTCTGTGTAGGAAAGAATGAACCAAAATATGAGAAGAAATTCTTTAATTCTGTATCAGACATCAAGCATCAACAGATGCTCAGTATTTGAATGACTGAACCAAACCCAAATAAGCTTTTTGTCCACTTGTTTTTGGCAGAAACGAGTCACGGAAAACAGGTAAACAGGTGAACATTGAGCTGAGACTCACGGTAAACCTCCGTGAAGCCGAGGGGACCTGATTCAGGTTCAGCTGATGATTCTCTGTAAGTTCATCACCACCGGAGACGCCTCTCACACCCTCACATTGTTTCCATGTCTGGTAGAAAGATATCAGGCTCAGGAGCAAAAAGCGTGATTGGGGCATATACTATGGGCACAGACTGAACATCACAGTGATCTTGGCAGTTAGGAAATATAGATCATTTGAATTGTATTTGCATCTTAAATCATATTGTAATGGTGTGCCTGCAACTTAAAATAAACATTAAATCATACAAATTGTCTGAAATGTAGAGTTAATGACTACATTTCATTGATCACTGCCTCAGCTTTAAACGCTGCTCAATGCTAGCATCTTTTTTTACGGGAATATTATTGACCATTATCCCAGAAATAAAATCGAATCTAAATAAACGTTTTTTACTGGAAAAGGAAAAAAGTGCGGAGCAGTGGGTTTCCCCGGCCCAAAGTGTCGTCCGGAGACCTCATTTACAGGTGTCACCCGTCTGATGGTAACGAGGAGGCGATTCAGAGTGATTCATGTGGAAGCAAAGAAGCGAAAAACATAGAAAGAGACGCAAATGAACAGGATTTAAAAAGAGTGAAGTGAAAAAGAACATAAAATAGAATAAGACAAATTAAACAGGAGGGTCAAAATTCCAGTGCAGCAGTGCGAGACATGAATAAATATTCCCGCATTTAACTTGAATGAAAGGCAGCGGAAAACAGAGACGTCTTAAGCCTCGTGTGTAACATGAGACAAAACCCAGGGCAGAAAAGTCAACAGAGCGTATTCGAGCTCCTCTAATCTGGATTATGAAAGATGCGCAGTAAAAGGACAGGATTTTACTCAGTAAGACAAACAGCAGCTCTGAAGTGGACGTTTTGACCGTTTGTCCTTTTTGTCGTCTTTCCGGTGTTTCTGAAAACCTGCTCCGAGGAGATAAAGATGAAGAGGACGTCGTTAAAATGAGGATCAGGGTTTAGCTGCTGTACTGGTTAAACTGGGACGATCCAACACTTACAGCCTCCACACCAGTGTGTGTGGCGGTGTGGCGGTGTGTGTGTACGTGTACGTGTGTGTGTGTGTGTGTGTGGTTGACAGGGAGAGATTTTTTCTCGGTGATAATATTGTTTCTCGTTGTTTCTTCTTCCTCCTCCTCTTCCTCAGGTGGAGGACGAAGCAGAACCTGGACTACTGCTTCCTGATGATGTACGCTCAGTCCAAAGGAACTTACTACGTCCAGGTAGGAGACACGACACCGTTTGGAAACTTCACATTAAAAGCCTTCCTGTGGTCGAAAGAACACCTTGATCCTTGTCTTTTCTGACAGGCTTTTAATGTGAAACATCTGCAGGAAGTCTTGAGCTTAACAGTAACGTAGCTAATTCGTGAATAAAAACAGTGTTTAGAGTATAAATAGTTTTGAGCAGAGGGGTGAGTAAGATACGCCTCTGTTGTCGTATTGATGCTGTGCACATGGACATGATTTTGAATTTACCGTGAGAGACATTACATCCTACTATAGATCCCCGTCAACCTGAGAAGTTTACGATGAGCCGCGCACCAGACTGTGCAATTTTCTAGATGTTTAAAAAACAAATCACAAAAATTCACATTTTATCAATCAATAGTTTCGATTTATTCTTTTCTGTTCTAATCAATAAAAAGTGAGCGAAAAACGACAATAGTGGTAGCGCCCCCTGGCAGCTGTAGTAAGTATAGCAAAGCATCAGATTTTAACGCCACAGGCCACTTTTCATTTCCCGTTTCCACCTGACCGACAGTGCTGCTTCCTTTTAACTGTGGCCACCATTGTTCCCCAATCTTGACCAAGCGGTTTTTGTGCCTGAGCTTAAATCATTTATTTGGTCATTTAATTTGGAGGAGTTCTCATAAGCTGACTTTGTGGCCCCATTTACACCAGGCATTAATATGTGATCTGTATGTGGATAATGACATCTGATCCATGGGTCTTTGCATGTACACCTGGTTTAAAAGTATGTCGTTATCCCAACTGTGCCCACATTGTGATCATATTTAAATATGCAAATTAGTCAGGCAGGGCTGGTGGACTGGCGAACAGGCGGGGTTAGGCGGCTCTTTTTCCCGATGTGTTCACACTGTGCAGTTTGCATTTACTCCTGCTGATAAGCCATCATAAGGCCAGTCTGTATCAAACCCAGACCAGGATCTTTCCCGAACCTGAACCAGGTGCTGTGAGAGTCTGAACAGAACCATAAACCAGTTTAATGATGCTGGAGTCTCTACAGGTGGATGTTGAGCTGCAGGATCAGATATTTAGGCGGAAAACAAACAAGTTGTCCGTGAACACTTTACTGATACGTTCAGTGTCAACGTCTTGTAACTTGTCACATACATAAATTACAACATTTGTAATGTAATCTGTTCACCACTGTGTTTCATACAAAACAAAACGAAACAAAAATACAAAACGTGCATTTTTTTTAATTTGAAAAAAACAAAATCCTACAGTTGATACATTTTTATGCAATAATGTAAATGTGGCATCTGTGAAAGCCACAGAGACACTGACACAAACTATTAATCTTAAAAACAGTGATTATTTAAGCCTAGTTTTGTACTGAACTGAATCAAACTATTTGAAGCAACTACTGACTGAATTTGCTGATGTGTGTTAATCACACAGCGATTTCACTCACCTTATAAAAGAACTCAAGTATATGAACATTTTTTGAACTGCTTCAGTGTCTCTGTTCTTAGTTCATTTAACCCTTCTTGTTATTGTTATCTGTATTTAGTAATATTTTATCTGTTTGCCTTCTATGCTGCCATCTCAACCATGTTTCTAAATTTGATGGAGCTACCTGGTTAAATAGAGACTAAATGTTTAAGTTCTGTGTAATCGTATTACCATGAATATCATCAACGCACGTATGGTTTCGAGTGAGGACACCGACCGCCTCAGCAGAGAGTTGCATCTGGGACACAGCCGATGTCGCTGCACTGAGTCTAATAAAGCGGGACAGTCATTAAAATGAAAAGCGTCTGCGGTGTAATTCCGCTGGTGAGCGCGGATGATGAAACTGTTGCACTATGGGTGGACTGACGCGGACGTTAATGGCGCTGTCTCTGTGGTTTCATCACAGACTCTTTGTTCCCTTTAAAGATGAAAAGGAGAAGAAACAGACAGCAGACTCTGTCCTCCTTGTTCCCCGACATATGAAGGACAAAAAAACGTCTCTGAGACTGAAAAAACTAGACCAGGTGATGAGGTGAACTTCACGCTGGCTCTACTGTTGAAGGCCTTTATGTATTTTTTATTTATTTTCTCAGAAACCAGAGCGACCAGGTCCGAACAGGAACATAATATTTCATTTGTAAATTGTCAGAGCAGCTGATTTGCTTTGAAATCGAGAGAAATGTCTGTCGCACTGACAGATTGTCTTCACCTTCCTACCTAAACATCATCACCATCTGAAGAGTGAAAAGACCCCGAATGAGACGTAGAAATACGCAAACTACTCGGTGAGGTTCAACCTGAGCTGCGGACTGACTGATATAATGAACATGTACAACCGGCAGGCTAATTATTAACAACATTAACAGAGATAAAGGAAAAAACTGTATTTATTTAACTGGTTCACAAACATGAGCTGTGATCAACTTTTCTACCTCCAGCCACATTATTTAAGTGATGATACAGCTCTGATAAGCAAGTGAAGCAAACAGTTCATGTCAGTGTTGCTAGAAATTTAACAAAAAAAATATGAAATAATCAAAATATGAAGGCTAATTTGTACAATTTAAATGAAATAACCCATTCCTGAATTTTCTTGATGCGCAGACTGAAACTGTGATGTTGCGTTCAGGTGCTCATCTACAGAATAGCTTTTACCTTCATGTAACATTTCCAAGAATTTGTCTTAGTCTCATACAGAAACAAGTCAAAGGGCTTTACCGAGTGATTAAAATGTAAAAATCAGGTTTGGACATAGTTACAAGCAGAAGTTATACACACATACACAGACCTAATGAAAGGTTGAATGAAAGAAAACTGTTTTCAGTTTATTCTTAAAACAGGACAGTGTCGGTGCAAACACATGTCTGTCGCCTCATTTGAAGAAGGTTGTCCTTCTTCGGTAAATCAAGGGTCTGGGCCATTTAATGCTTTACAGGCCAGAAGCAAAATGTTAAAATCACTTCTATAATAGTAGTGAATATAGTGATATGGTCAAGCTTTCTGGTTCTAGTCCAGAAATAGGCAGCTGAATGTTGAACGAGCTGGAGCTGCAGGGACTTTGCGGGAAGACGGTGATGAAGCTGCAGGCTTCGGAGATATTTCTGGGATGATGGAAGGATATTTACGGTGACGCTGCTAATGTGTGAATTCAAATTTAGCTCTGTAGTAATAATAGCCAAGCTTTTTGACTTGGTTAGTGATGGGAAAGGACTTGAACCTTGCTCCGAACACTGCGATTTCTATCTTGTCTCTGTTCAGCTGTGGGAGGTTCTGTGACAGATTAATGTCCTTCAAGCAGTTGAACAGTGAATCAGGAGAACGTGAGGTGTACAGCTGAGAATCACCTGCGTGGCCTGTGATAACTGATCTTGTGTTTGCTGGTGACAGAGCCAAGTGGAGGCCTCTACAGATGAAACAGCAGAGGTCCTAGAATGGATCCCTGTGGGACTCCATACAGCACGTCAGATCTGTGAAAGCCCAGTGTAGAAGATAAGATCTGAACCACCGTAGTACAGTCAGGCAGGCCAACCCAGCTCTCGAGCCGTTCGATTAACATTGAAATAAAAACAGCCAGACTACACAATATTTCTGCAAAACTTCACTGTATATCACATGCAACAAATAAGCAGCTGCAGTGTAACAGATCAGTGCTTGACCTTACGTTACCCCTGGCCTTCATTTACTGATGACTAAACCCCCCGTGGCGTGTCAGCTGACCCTCGCCCAGATGGCCTGGTTTTGTGTATGTTCAAGTCGACTCGTTGATACAAGAACTTTCTTGGTCAGGTCACCAGCTGTTAAGTCACCTTTCCGTCCAAGGCCAAGTTTGAAGAAAAAGTTGCAAAACTGTAAAGCACGTTTTCTTTTGTGGGTTGTTAAAGAAGGAAAAGTGTCGTTCAGCGCCCTCCTGATAGTTCCTGAACCACCCCAGTGGAAGGGGGAAGACCTCTGGTTCTTCTGGTCAAAACATAAGTAAGGTTCCAGGTACAGTGAAAAAAGGGTTCATGATCTCTTTGGTAAGTTCCTGAAGTGGAAACAGCATAAAACAAAGAAAGAGGGGAACAGAAAGAGGTGGAAGGAGGTTGATGATTATTAAAGACATGATAATAGTGAAACCGAGCGGTTCTCGGTGTAAAATGAGCAGCGTTTTCTCAGCTCTCTGACAGAAACTGTTTCCAAAAAGTATGTTTTTTTTCTTCTTCCTCCTGCTGTGATCTGTGGCTCTTTATGTGGAGGGCTGGTGTGATATTCAGCTTTGTTCTTCAGCGCAGCTCTCCCTGCCGGAGCTGAACTGGGTTATTTTTCTGGCTATTTTCCAGCAATGGACCGATCACACCGCCATCATCTCTGCTGGCGGCGGCGTTGACGGAGCTTCGACTGCTCCCACACTGAGCGTTTTGACAGGAACAGAGAGAAAAAAACTCACAGTGTTGACACCTAAACTCGCTCTGAACTTTGCAACTTTTGAGTTTTTTACTCCATGTAGGGAGCGAGGGGAAGAAGCGAGGGAGGTAATTACTCCATGTCGACTCCCCCGGGCCAAAAGTGTAGGATGTAAATGATGGTTGGGAAGCTGCCTTCTGTGGCTGGACGACCGGAGTTTCTTCTGCAGGTTTGGTGGGAGTGTTGTCTTATATCTGTAGAGGCTTTGCAGAGAGAGCCTCCAGTAAGTGATTAATCTACAAGTAGTCAGACTAGAGCGAAAGAGCAGGAGGTTGGTGAGTGTCCCCCAGAAAGAACCCTGTGAGCGTGTAGTGGTTTCTGATTAATGTGGCAGGAAGCCGCAGAGATGCCACACCCCTTAAAGTTTGTTTAAAAACTGAAAATAAATTGTGTCGCAGCAGGATGATTGTCCCTCCACCGCTCTCCGTCTCCCTCAGAGGTGATTGTCTCTTTTCTGTATTTGTCGATCAGTTCGAATTACTTTTTTCAAACGCGTCATTTATTGGTTGATTTAACAGGGACAGTGCACGTTAATAAACACTGGTGTAAATGTGCCAAAGTACACAGTATTACTATTGGTATTAGCAATAAAATCTTCTCTAAGGATTATTTTTTTCACACAGCTGAACTTTAAGCTTTTCAAGCATTTTAGCATAAAAGGAATTTACCTTCATATAACCAGGAAGTTCCTGTGAGAGCAACCACCACCGCGGCACCTCAGTGCTGGTAAATATACATGATTTATTCCTGCCTGTTGGAGAGTCGAACCCTGACCTTCTGCTGACAAGGCCGCTTCTCCAAAGGTTTTTATTTTTTTCTAGAGCGGGTCTTTGTTTCAGTACACGTGATGCAGCCGTCACGTGTCGGACACACAGAGGTAAACGCCACAAACAGGAACACGCGCCCACGTGCTAAAAACCTTTTTTCAATTTGAACTCTTCCTGCAGTATGAGTGGTGGCTCCTCTGTCTTCAAGAGGTCTCACTCTGACCAGAAAACGCAGCACCACCAATCCCACCTGTTAGTGTCCAACTGAAGGTAATAACACGTGTGTCACACTGGATCCACTGCTGTTAAAATCTGGTCTCTCTCTCTCTTACAGCTAGAGGACGACATAGTCGCTCGTCCGAACTACTTCACCACCATGAAGAACTTTGCGTTGCAGCAGCCGTCAGAGGAGTGGATGATCCTGGAGTTTTCTCAGCTCGGCTTCATCGGTGAGCCGCAACAGCCAAAATAACAACAATAATAACTAGAACATCTTCATTTCCTGAAGAAAATGCTGCATCTGCCGCGGTCGCCTTATTTTCCGACATGTTGAGCAAATGACTCCACGTATCTTATCATTTCACCTTTTTGCATTCTTGATGCAGGGAAGCAGCTCATATCACCCAGAGCCGCCTGAATAGGAGCAAACGTATTCTAAAAGACACACAAAATAGCTTTGTAACTGGCCACACGTTGGCGCTCACACAACAACGTTTGACTATGTGAAGTATTTCTCCCGTGGCCAGCAGTCTGTCAAGTTCCTATTATGTAGCCTGTACAGTTTTTAAAGATATTAGTGATTTTATGCTTCACTGCTCATTAAGAAACGAATAACTCATCAACTGCGAGAGATATCGACAAGCTGCCTGAAAGGTAATATGACCTTGTCCTGCTTGACATTTGAAACGTGGAACCATGTTTCTGGCCATCACTACCTGGGAGTAGCAGCAATTTGTATTCAGCAGTTGTCATTTCAGTCACTTTCATTTATACTAACACTAATTAATTTACCCCTAGTGGTAAAACTGCGTAAACTGGACAGTCTCATTCGTGGTCCCAGTCTGTACCCTTGAGCCAAATTAGTTCGCAACCGGATGAAACGTTCAAGAGTTATAGCGGGTTGAATCGTTTTGACCACACCCACAAAATGTCTTTAGCCAATCACGTAAAAACGATGCATGATGCATCAAATCAAACACGTGGGCAGTGTTTGGCGTCGAACAGACATGGTATGGACCAAGTTTGGTGAAGCTTGGGTGGAAGACGTAGGATAGGGAGTCGAAAGTGTGTCTAGCAAAAAATTCTAAATTGCGGAAAATTTTCTACGACATGGTTGGGCGTGGCCTATACCGACCGATTCGGCGTCATCGCCTGAATCCACAGACGCACAAATTTTTCTTCCAGCCTCACAGTTGCCAAGATGTTAACCAAAACATTTTGCAATATCTGTTAGCTCATTTGTCACCACATGGTGGCGCTGTTACTACCGTTTTTGAGTATGTGAAGCACTGACGTGTGGGGAAGCCGTTCACCACATTTCAATACGGTAGCCTGTCTAGTTTTTGAGATGTCCATCATGTTTCATCGTGTTTCATCATCACGTTTCGCTCGTTCCCCACAGAAAACCGCTCAGAAAAACATCAAAACACAGTTCAGAGACATTCGACCGTTACAGAAATCTGCACCACAAGTCATAGCACATATCTCCCGAACACGCTTAACATTCTAGCTCCGGAGGCATGTTTGCAACTGCAGGCGCGTGTTGGACCAACGTACGGAAGGGGACGGTTAGGAAAGGACGAATGAAGAGCGTGCGACTGCTGCATTGGCATTGACAGGCACGCAGCGATCCTCGTTATCATAACGAGCAGAGAGGCCGAGCAGCTCCAGGCAGCTGTGTCTCATCACGGAGCAGCGCTGTTAGACCGTCTGGTGGTGAACAGGGTGTAACCTTTGCCGTGTCTGTAGAATAACGCAGCGAGCTTTAGTCACAGTGAGCAGCCTGATCGGGTCACAGCTGCTATTAAAACATCCTCTGATCCTCTGTAAGTTTCTCAAGGGACAGTTTAAATCCCGTAGTCTGGGTTTCACGGCTCGTTGGCCTCCGTGTCTGTCAGTATCTGTACGTATTACCGTGTCTTCTACGTGGATCGTTGAGTGGTGAGGATGATGGCTTTGTACCCGTCACCTCTCACCTTTAGCTTCGGCTGGTTTTGCCTCATGAGCATGCGGAGCTTGAAAGAAGTCACATGGAAACAGTTTCAAACCAACAGACTTCGAGGAAAGTTTCTCTGTCAGTCTTAAAGGTTTAAAGGGCGTTGGCTGGCTATTCAGGGCTTTCAACCACATCTCATGGTCTTCGCTCAGCGAATGGAGCCGGCTCAGGTGTTATCGCGTGGTCGCGACTGGTCATATGCAGATGGAAACCCGTGGTTGGTGAAGACACTGAGAGGAGATCATATGGTGACAGGTGGTTCCCCAGAGCTCAGGAAGTAACTTTCACACTCAAAAGTAAAGTCGGTGCTGAAGTCGAGAGTCAGTGAGGCGAGGAGCGGCAGACAGGACGTGAAACTGGAAACTGATTTCCTGTCTTCCAGCTGTGCAGCGCTGCATCAGATGGTGAATTAAAACCAGCAGATTAATTAAACCATCCACCTGCATCAGATCTGCTTTCTAATTAATCTGTCAGAGCTAATCAATGACTTCTGTCGACACGGATCCGATCGGCGGACGCCGGGGTGTGGAACGTGGGCGTTACTCGCCTGGAACCGCGGGCTGATCTGTCGTCAGGTCTCTCCTCAGAACCGCCGCCAGATGGGGGCCGGACGGGCGTTCGGAGAGACCGAGCCAGAAATCAGAAAGGGTCACAGGTCCCCGTCGTAGCGTCGCAAAGCAACGCACCGAAGGCCCTGTTTCAGACTCCCAGGACGTGAGGTCAAATATAAATTCCCGTAAAATCCCGGGGCAGGACTGTCACTCTTCATATGGGAAACTTCAGAAAGGTCTTCTCGTTAACGGCAGAGCAGCAGGTCAAACAGATAAATCGGCTTCTGAGCAGCAGATGTTGTTATCGGCTGCTGGAGGAAACTGTTTCACCGAGCAGGAGCTACAGTCTGTGAAAACACTCATTAGTTCATTCGTCACATTATCGTTTGGTTTTTATTCTTTGATGGAAAATGTGATAAATTCCGTCATAGCTCTCGTTTTCAAAGTTGACTTTTCATCTACTTTTAGTCGCTTTTTCGCTGTGAAAAAAAAGGGCAATGAATATTTTCCATCATTGTTTAATTTCATGGTGAAATTAACACTGATAGGTCGACTTTAATGTTGCAGAGATCAACGGTCCAGAAAAACGTGTTTAAAGGTTTAAAAATATCTGACTTTGGTTTGGTGTGGACCTGTAACATTACTGCTCCAAGTGCGTGTTACTTTTCCTTAGTTCCTTACATTTTCTTCTGTTGTGTCATTAAAATATTAACACATTTTGGTGCATTAGCTGTATTTTCCGATGGAATAGTTCCACAGTAGTTTGGACTGTTGCAAAGTTAAAGTGTTGTCATTTTTATTAGAATAGTTATCATCAAGTAGATTCGTGGTCTTTACACATCTACAATCATTTTTCAGTCGTTTCCTGCAACGGTAAAGTCAGGAGTCCGCAGTGAGTCCTGACAGGAGGAAGCCGGATCTATTAGACTGATATTTTACATCCCTCGGCTCCTCTTGGAGGACCTCGAGGCATTCCCAGACCAGACTGGATACGTAATCCCTCTGGGTCCTTGGTTCTCCCTGAGGAGACCAGTTAAGAACCCCTGCTACGGGATGTGATTCAAAAATCTGTGTTTTTGATAGCTAATGGCCGTGAGAACATGTTGGTGTGTGTCAGTGTGTGTGTGTGTGTGTGTGTGTGTGTGTATCTCTGTTGCGAGTCTTCTTCTTCCTCGTTTTCGTGCTTGCAGCTCCAGCCTCTCCACACACACATACACCATCAGCCGGCATCGTTTTCCCCCATGAGGCTTTGCTGCTCCGCTTCGCACAAATAGGTCCCTGAGTGCTCGGCCCGTCGCTACTGAGGCCGAGGACAGAGGAATCAAACGCACCTCGTTGTCCCTCCAGAGGATGAAACACGGCTTCACACTCGACAGCAATCGCAGCAAACACTGCCTCTGTAAAATGACATGACATCACCTCAAACAGCAAAATCTACAACCTCCCACTGAGAAGGGAAAACGCCTCCAGGATCTAAAGGAGCAGGCTCAGTTTCGGGGAAGGTGCTTTTTCAGCCTTAAAAACCAATCAACCCAGGCCCCGGCTCCGGGGTCCCGGCTCGTCTTAGAAGTTAAGAAGGTCTTTCTGCAAGTGTTTCTGCGAACACTCTTTAAAATTCTGCAAGTTTCTCAAAAAAGAGATTTTCAGTGACTAGATTCCAACTTATAGTTGAGACCTTCGTCATATTGAAATCAATGCACAGCTAAATGTGTTTAGAGGTTTGATTCAGAGGCAGAGGAGAAAAATAAGGCAGAACATGTTTCAACTAAAAAACAGAAAAAGCCGCATCGATGTACATTTTTATCAGTGAAGCAAACACTGCAACTTTCCCATTGAACAGTTTATAACACATTATAACGTAGTTGTTTAAGTCTTTATTCGTGTTCTAACCTACAGTGTTTTACTATGTTGAATGTCGTAAACTATTTATTAAATATTCATAAAGTGCTTGTAAATGCCAAAGCAGGGTGGGGGGGTTAAAATCAAGTGTTTCCTAAATAAAGTATATAACTCAATAATAATAATAATAATTAAACATCATGAGTGAGATCAAGTAGCTCCAGCAACAGGACTGACTCAGTGTAATAATCCGGTCATCCTCTCGCAGCGGCGTCAGAGTTAGCGCTAGGTTAGCCTCCATTGCTGCGCTCATTAGCATCCAGTCGCTAACTGTTGCTAACGAGGCTGACGGCCCCAGCGACCGGACAGAGAAGCTGATCGTTCTGAGAGAACAGGAGGTCGTTTGAAGAGGAAAGGGAGGTTACACTCTTTAAAGTCCCTGCGTTTCACACCATTATCACACCTTCCAAATAATCCAGATCCTTTCCTCTAGCGCCACCCCCAGGACAAAATGTGCACGTTTGGCTCCACTTTTGCTAAAGTTGCAACGCTGCGATTCCCCTCTCTGCATCCACGTAGCTGCCAGGTGTCTGCAGAGGTGGCGCTGGCCAGGTTACATCCAGCTGTTTCAACCGCATGTAAATGGTTCCATTTCAGTGTGAAACGGGTCTTTTACATGTTGAAATGCAGTGAAATGATGATTAAATTACTTTCTGTCCAGACCACAAGCATTCAGACAGTCCCACATGTTCTGCCTCCTCAGGCTCTGAGCTTCAGCTCATTCGCTCTGAAATGAAACAGTAAACAGTGCAGAGCCAAGTCTCAGCTTTAATTTGAGCAGGTTTACATCAATGTAGAGGAGACTGTGTGGGAGATAGAGCCCTTTAAATTCTTTAAAATGTGGAACTGCCAGGTTGTTAACAGCTCAGTGTTTATTTCACTCTGTCACTTATGAAACATCTGCTCCCGATTGTTTTGCAGTTAAAAGCAGTAGGTTGAGCTGTTTGTGGCAACGGCTCACGAGCCTGTTCAGTCTCTGCCCGAAACCCTCTGCAGTCGTCTGAACGCCGACTCCCTCTCTGCCCTTCGCTCTGCTCTGGGCGTCGCTGCCTGCTTCAAAAGAAACTAAACATTTTAAATGTGAATTATTGATTAAACTAACTGCAGTGGAGAAAACAATCAATTACGTCTTCATGTGTGTTATAATCTCGCTGCTGCTGCTGAACCCTCAGGGACGGACAGACTGATCTCAGACGAGACCAGTTTACTTTTAGAGACTGAACCGAAGCATCGCATTTGTGATTAAAACCCCTTTAGTTTGCTTATTAAAGAATTGTGACTAAAATGTACAGAGCGGACATTCTAAAGTTGAAAGGAGAAAAGAGAAATCCTCAGGTGCAGTTCTGCTGATGAAACTCCTGCATTATGGATCGTCTCACACTGAATTTAATGAAGGGGTGTGTGTGTGTGCGTGGAGCTCTGCCTTCACCGCACACTGTTTGTTTTTTTTGAAGAGAAAAACTGCGTCGAACAGCGGAAGGCGATGAAGAGACTCCAACGTCATCCAGCTCTGCTCTGACATCAAGTTAATACGACAACATCGGGATAATATTGACTAGATTCTACCTGTAATAACACCCAACTTTTCTGACAAAGGTGTGTAAAATAACAGCGACACTATAAAAACCGTCGCAGACAAAACACAAACCAACTAAATCCGACGAGACAGAAAAACGATCTTCAAGGCATCAACATGAAGGATTAAAGGAGGTTTAACCATTTATTTGTATTTTTGTTTGTAGCTCAGAAGGAAAATTTCAGGTGCAATGTATATGTAATAAAAAAAATTGAGCTGAAACAATTAGTCAGTTGATCAATCAATTATATTCTGCAACTATATTGATCGATGATTTAAGTCATTAAGACGTCGCCTTGGACCCGTGGAAACTGCCACGGACATTTTCATCATTTTCTTCCTTTTCTGAGACCAAAATAATAAGAATCTATTAATTGAGAAAATAATCGGTAGATTAAAACAGTTGTTACCTGCAGCCCCAGAAAAAATATTTAACAAAACGGCAAGTCAATAAAATGATTTGGTTTGACTTAATTCTGCATGAAAACATGTTTACTCGCACGAAAGTTTATTGACAGGAAGCACAGGAAAAACATCACACACACGATAACACTGGAAACGGGACCTGTACCCTTCAAAACAAAAGTCTCCCCTTCATTGTATTTTTTTAGAATTGAAACATATTTACATCGAGTCTGCCATGTCTCTCAGCAAGAATTTATGACTTCATGAAAAGACTGAAACGTCGCGGCGTCGGATTCACTGAAACCTCAACCGTTAAAGCAAGTCTCCCGGGCTAAACGAGAATCTGATTGGTCCTCGCTCAGACAGAGACACAAGAGCACTGACCCTCGGGAGAGGCGCCAGACATCTTGTCTGTCCTAACATGGTCATATAACCCGTCTTCTCTCCTCTCCTGCTTCACTTTCCACCTCTCCTTTTGCAGATACATGAAGCTAAATCTTAAAAAAACCCACATATTTGTACGATGTGAGTCCAGATTTACAGTCACTGGTGTCAGTAGAGAGGAGCTGCAGCTGAAAAGTCTTCCTAATAGTTTGTTCACCGTCTTTCACGAGATCCCCTCGGTTACAACACTCAGCTGTTGTCTTCAATGCGTTCTTAAAACATTTTGGCAGCACGAAGCCTCTGCTAGGAAATTGAACTTGACGGAGAAATGATGGAGAGAGGTACAGGAACAGACAGAGAGCGAGGGAGTGATTTAAAGAGGGATGGAGGTGAATACAGACGGAGGAGGAGCAGCAGGGGTCTGGTCTCTGATGCTGATTTCACACACGGACGTCGTGTTTGTGTCTGAGCATCAAACATCCTCCTCCTCCTCGTCCTCGTGCTCCCAGTCCTCCCTCTGGTCCTCGTTTTTGACCTTACAAATCCTCTGTGACCCCGGTTGCCTGCGAGCAGCGGCTGCTTTAATAAATTCATCAGGGTGAAGCTGACTGACTGAATTAAATCAGGCGGAGGAGAGAGCTCTGGTGCTGCGGGGCTGCTCTGTAATTCAACTGTTCAAATCTGGGTTGAAGCTAAGTTTAGCTTCAGTCCGGCCGTGTGTACTTCTGCAGGGGGTCTTTATTCTGTGGACGAACATCCGGCCCCCCAGAGGCTGAAATGTCGGACCCGATCAGGGCGGACCAGAAGGGGGGCAGGGGCCGGGCTCGGCTCTCTGTTGGCTTTTTAATTCGCTGTCCTCGTGGTTTCGGTCCAGAGAAACGTCTGTTCAGTTCAGTTTTTGACCTTTAGTTCCCAGAGAACGTTCCCTCGGCTCAACCCGACTCTGTGCTCATACAGATGCAGCAACAGAAGGAACCAGACTGACAACTGGAGACAATTAAGATATGAAGTCCGAGGAGTTATGTCATGCATCCGGAGGCACAACTCTGGATAATGTTTTCGTAGACAGTTAAACTTCGTAAGGATCAACAGCTGTCGTCGATAAAAGGTCAAAGGTACAAGCCTTCAACGACCTAAAACCTGGAGTAGATGATTCTAGAAGATCCTTTACCAAGTTTGTCGAGAAATGGTTTCAAGGAGCTTGTGTGTTGGAAATCGGACCGGAGACCTGCTCTGAGTCGGGGGCGTAGCGTTTTAGTTGTGTATGGGAAGAGTTTCATCATATCAATTTCATGTTTCACTGTTTGTTTTTGTTCCCTCTTTCTCTTCTTGTGAGGTCTTCAGGTGCACATGCAAACACGCGTGTGCTTCGGTAGACGAGCTGTGAACAGCATGCGATACACTGAAACTGCGGTGGGGCTTACGTGCATGTGCATGTGTCATTTCTGTTTGCTTTCATCCACAGCCACTGCAGATGTACAGACGGGCGGCATGTGTGGGTGTCTGCAGACATGCCTGCATGCATATATGTATTTAGATAAGTCTGAGTGGATGAATCTGTGTCTATTGTATGTTGGGCAGGGTGGGAGGGTGTCAGAGGCTGGGAGCGAGGGAGGGGGGGACGGTTCGGGCAACATGTGAGAGAAACTATCTGCAGTTGTGTTTTACAACACCATGTAATACGGTCCGTCAAAATAAGCTACAAGCATATTTAAATTACCAGCACACGCTGTAGAAACCCAAAAAAAAACTTCAGACCTGATTCGTCCTTCTGAACCTTTTGACCTCTGACTGAAATCTCAGGTGCAGGTCCCCAGTGCAAAAACCACACCGTGAGGGCGATGCCAGTTCAGTTCTGTTTCTGTTCCATCTGGTTTGACTTGACGCCGTCACAGGGCAGCGTTTACGTACAGGAGCACAGCTCGTAGAGACACAGCACGAAACACGATCAGATGTTTCTATATCACATAAGAGCACTTCCTGGCTGCCCTGACCTCTGGCCTTTCGACCTCCTCACCGTTCCTTGTGACGCTGCTGCAGTCAGGAACTGAAGGTGTTTTGAGTTTAGAGACTCCGAGTTTACACAATAACCCATTTGTATTTGCGGTGAACCTCACTGACACAACACATTCCTCAGCTCTCAGATCAAGTCTTAACCGTCCAACAGCCCGAGGACCAATCGAAATGTCCTCAGTGTCTGAGTGTCTAAAACGATCCCAGAGAGCCTGTTGAAATCACCGTCACAGCTCAGTGGTTTTATGTCTGAAACTGTTTCTGATTCACATTCCTCATCCAGATTTTTCACAGCTGCTCTGGGATTTGAACCAGCAGCCTTTCACTAATTAGCCTCTCTCTGTTTTTTAAGTGCAGCACTTTGCAGGGAACTGACATGACTTCACGGTTGAGTTGTTTCCATGTGGGATCTGAATTTCTGTGGGTAGTCCAAAGAGCTGGGTCCACTCAAAAACAGAAAACTAGCTGGAAGCAGGAAAAAAAGCATCTAAACCAAACTCTCTTCTTCTCTGACAGGTAAGATGTTTAAGTCCTTGGACCTGTCACTCATCGTGGAGTTCATGCTGATGTTCTACAAAGACAAACCCATCGACTGGCTGCTGGACCACATCATGTGGGTCAAGGTCTGCAATCCAGAGAAGGATGCGGTGAGTAGCTCCTCATCCTGGAACTAAATAATCTACCAAAACAGGCGAGATGGATGTGAGTGCTGCTCCGCAAAGCAGGAGCCTTGTAGCAACGGTAGCAAGCGGTGCTTAGACACTTAAAGTTTTCTCTGTGTACTGATTTAGGGCGGCGGTTGAACCGTGAATCCGAAACCCTGTCTGAGGTGTCTTGTCATACCGTTTTAACGAGCGCCTGCCAAAGGGGGGGTGTTTTGTTTTGCGATAACTGATCAGTCACCGTCAATATCATTTGCAGTCAACACCAAAGCTGCTGTAGAGATTGTTAGGAGCAGTGACGTTACCCGGCGTCTTTCTGACGCTGTTTTCCAAAGGGTGAGATCCGCGTCATGAATCCCAGCTGCAAAGCTCCGATTAGCTCAGTTCTTCCAGCCTTGAGTGAGGACAAGGCCGGACCTTTCTGTGAACAGGTCTGTGATGTGGGCCGCTATGAGCTACAAGCTTCCATATATGTTCAGAATAAATATGTCTTTAAGGATCCACGTTGACAGGGAATCTTTATCCACCTGCAGGCTCTCCTTAAGGGTCCATCTCTACCAGGAACCTTTGTGTAAGAATTAATGTCGAGCAGAGCCGTTTGCTTACAGATCAGCCATAACAACGGCCTGTTTTCTGCTGCCTCCTAATGGTTGGAAATCACTCAGTGCAGCTTTAACCATATCGAAAATTGTCGTTTTGGGTTGTTTGGGTGTTGATGTCTCCTGCTGTCTTCTTCTTTCTCCTTACCACCAGTAAAACAAGGGTCTGCGCCTTGTTGCTTCCACCCTGACAGGAACTGGACGTGTTCTCATTACTCTTCGCCGGGTTCTTCCAGCAGCTGTAGCTCTACTCTACGAACCCAACTCGATGTTTCCTGCTGGGATGTTCTGCTTCGTTTTGTTTTATTATCGGTTTTAGACAGATGTGTATTTGTAATTGTACCTGTTTGGATCTCCTTCCTCTCTGTCTCCATCAGAAACACTGTGACAGGCAGAAAGCCAACCTGAGGATTCGGTTCAAACCGTCTCTCTTCCAACACGTTGGCACCCACTCCTCTCTGGCGGGAAAAATTCAGAAACTCAAGGTAATGAAGGAGAGAGTGTGTGTGTGTGTGTGTGTGTGTGTGTGTGTGTGTGTGTGTGTGTGTGTGTGTGTGTGTGTGTGTGTGTGTGTTTGTGTGTGTGTGTGTGTGTGTGTGTGTTTGTGTGTGTGTGTGTGTGTGTGTGTGTGTGTGTGTGTCAGCCAGTAGCAGATTAAAATTATATTTTAATGCTTTGGTCACTTCTCAAATTTAATTTTAAAACGTCTTTAGTTGAGAACTTTTAGATAAAAATATTTTGCTACTTCCTCTATGGAAGTACTTTTACTAACTTCCATTTTCACTGCACTTTCACTGTATTTAAGCTTTTTCTCAGTTCAACGTGAAATCTAAAAATAATCTTTTACATTTGAAATGTTTTTGGAAAAAAACAAGGTCGGTATGGAGGCCGTGGCTGTGTTTCAGAATCTAGCTTTAATATCTGAAGCATTTCAGTTGAAATGATGCTGAAATATTGTTTAATCAAAGAATCATTAACTACCTGACACACAAGGCCCAAGGTTAATTTTTGCCCTTTGAAAATAGTGTGATAGAATTTCTAATGAACAACAGTATTATTTTGACTAATTATCTAATTTGCAACATTAAATCCTTTAAATCACAAGTTCAAACACTTGTAGGCGCCAACACAACTCAACAGTATTTAAAAATGGAGTACTGACCTTTTCTAACTGTGAAATCAAACATTACACTCACTGCAGGGGTTAAATTATTCTGTAAAACGAATTAGACAGAAGTTTTATACTTTTGTAAACTTTTCCGTCTCTTCTAATTAACTGTCGTTGTCACTTAGACAAAGTACGGGCCTGTCACCGCGCAGGGAGGCGATATCGAACATCGTCACAAAGGTGTGGTTAGGATTATGCCGCTAAAACACTTTGTCAACGGCGGGAACAGATCGAGGTGACGGCAAAACATCCATTTCAGGCATGGAAGTCTGGCACTTATATACACAGCCTCCACACCTTCTCGACTTTCACACTGCTTCCTGCGCTGACACTAAAAGCTGGTACCGGGCATAAATCTGCAGTGCAGACTCTTACAATATGAGCATAATGTCTGGGATACCGGGCTCATGAAATAAAGTCAAAAATATTTATGTCCACAAGGGAGGGATTGGATTCCGGAAGGATTCGAGGCACACTGCTTCGTTAAAGGGCACAAATTAAAAACCCTTCATTATAATGGAAACATGATTACATTGAGGAAAAAGTAGCATTTAAAGTTGCATTTAAATAGTACAGAGGCATTATCAGCAACGTGCAGGTAAAGTATGAAAAGTAAAAGTGCTCTTCAGGCAGCAGAATGACCTCTGTGTGTGTGTGTGTGTGTGTGTGTGTGTGTGTGTGTACGATATGATGTTGTTGGATTATTATTATTATTATTAGAATTGCGTATAAATAACTGTGTGAGCAGCATTTCATGTCGTAGCTGGTCAAAAGTGATTTAATAACTAACTGCTTTTTTTTTTAACTGTTGGGTAGTTTAATCCATAACGGCGAACCAAGAATTCTTCTAAAGTGCATCATATTTTATTAACTGAGTGAATATTATTTCTGTAAAACCTTGATGTTCAAAGTAACTGCAGCTGTCAGAGAAACCTGGTGCAGTAACAAGCATTTCCCTCTGAAATGCAGTGGAGTAGAAGTGTGCGATAGAACAATGCGCTTAGTTACTTTCAACCGCTGGTCAAGACCAACATGCGTCGGGACGACCAGCGTGTAGTCGACACACAGTGGTCCCGTTTTTTTAACCACGTTGTTGCTGTTGTTGTTGACTTGACCTTTGGGGAATCCATTCCTTCTCTTGTGGACATCGGTTGCCTACCTGTTCATCAGGGACACCTGCTCAGTGTTACACCGCTGTCAGATCTAAGTAGCACTCTCTCCCTTTGCTTCCTATAGAAATACATTTCTGTGGTATATTTCAACTTTGATGAAGTGTGGCGCTTTCAGGGCAGCCCCGCGCGGCAGAGTGGTAGCGCTGGTTCGCTGTCAGTGTGAACGTGTAGAGTTCAGTGAGTTTCAGACAGGGTGAGGTTCAGCTGAAGTTCAGTCCAGTGTCTCTGGAGAGATGAAGACCGAAAGCCTCTGCAGTTGTGGGCTCAGTGCAGCGTCAAGCCACAAACTGTAGTATCTCACAGCGGTGGCAGCTTTGGTTCCTGCCAGCAGTCCAGTGCTGAACGCCTCAGCTTAATTCTTCTGATTACTTTGTTAAGAGCGATGGATATTAGCCCTGCTGACTGGTGCTGCAATCTGGTCCAATCAATTGGATACTGATCCGCCGTCACGGACCAGCAGCTCCTCGAGGAGATTGGACCACAGAGGCTGGCTGGCATGGGGCCAAGCGTAGATGGAGGCTAAACACAGCTATTACCCCCCAGCCTGCAGTTTAGTACGAAAATTAGCGCTGAGGTTTAAAATCAAACTTAAATTGAAAGAACCAAGGTGGAAGCTGTCATAATCTGCCCCATGTGACTCTTTGGAGTCTCTTTATTTCCTCTTTTACTTTGAAATTACGCCCCTTGTGTATCGGCTGGTTGTTTTACTTCCTGTCGGCCAGCCTCCAGCATGCTAGCTTTCAACCTACTCTCCAGCCGATTCAGCTCGTGTGAGCCTGCGGCCTTCTTTTCCGGAGTCGGCTAGCAACTTGCATGTTCCTGCTCCCACCTCAACCGGCTTCCTGTCTCATCCTATCCCTGAAGACCCTGAGCAGTCCCCCAAAACATCTAGGGTTCAGAGCCCATAGAGGTAAGGGTGGGTCACAGACACGTCAATCCTCCAAGCCGCCTAGCCGGACCCTGAGCCAGTTCCTGTGTCCGGGGCCCCGGCTGACACTGACGTCAACCCTGTCCCTGAGTCAGCCGACGTCAAGCCTGCTCCCGGTTTCCCATCATTGACCAGACCTCCGGTGTCTTCGCCGGTCTCCAGAGCAGTCATGCATACGGCACTGGCCTCCGAGTCGTCATGTAGAGAGGTTTCATCTACCTGGTTGCACTCTTGCTTGACCTTCAGAGGGGACCAGGCTTCGCAGTCGCCCTGCTGCTCGCCTCCAGTGGGATCTTGCCTTCATCCCCGCCCACAAAAGTGGTCCAACCCTTGCCACTGCCTCTGCCTGTCTGCCAGG
Organism: Xiphias gladius; assembly: GCF_016859285.1. Classification (NCBI taxonomy): domain Eukaryota; kingdom Metazoa; phylum Chordata; class Actinopteri; order Istiophoriformes; family Xiphiidae; genus Xiphias; species Xiphias gladius. Next base: position 1,181,045 of record NC_053422.1, read on the forward strand.
CCTCAGGGCTGTCCTCCCGAGGTCTCCCACTCAGTCCCTGGTCTGCCCCCGGGCCATCCGCCTGAGTTCTCTTGCCCCGCCTCTGCCACTCCTCCCACTCCTCCCCTGAGATCCCATGCCCCCATTTCTCTGCCCCCGGAGGGAAGGAACAGCCAGCTTGGCTCTGTCCTAAAGCAACAGAATCTGCCTACCAGCACCTCCATTACTGAAGAGAAACTATTTTCTGAATAATTTATAAATTTCTTTTCAAAAAGAAATTTAAAAAATAAACATAATTTAATGAAAATGAAAGAAAAATCCACTAAATTGCTACAACACATGTTTTTTCTTTCATCTTGTGACCCCTCAGAAACCCATATACCTGCATACTGTTTTTCTTTGTACAAAAATCTCTTAGATATCATGACTAGACTGTGAATTTAACAACTGTACATTTTTATTTTCAAGAATCGATTGTAACATTGGTAAATTTTGGACTGGACGGAAACAAGTGCAGAAGTCAGATTTGTTTTTATATAATTTGCTCATAAATTCTGACCAAAATCATTAGAAAGGGAAAAGTCTCAGATTGGTGAATTTAGCAGCAGCTTCTGGTTAAAGACAAGGCAGCTCAAGTGTAGCTCCACCTCCACCAGCTGTAACATCGAAAGGCTGCTAACATGTTAAAGCATCAGTAACAGTGTTCCAGTACTATGATATAGTATATGATAACATAACTCTCTGATAGGGACCATTCTGCCCAACAAGTACTTTTACTTTGATGCTTTAAGTACATTTTGTTGTTAATACTTTTTTACTCCTGCTTAAGTAAAATCTTGAATGTAGTACTTTTACTTGTTGCAGAGTATTTTTACAGAGCAGTGATACTGCTTACGAAACAGTGTTGTCGTGGTTGAAAGAGATCATGACTGTTGGTCAGACACAGGATTTAAACCGTGGTCTCATCCATCCTGTGGACCTCTTCCATAACAGGGCTTGCAACAGTATGACAATATCACACTGCTTCTACTTTAGCAGCTTAGAGATAAGTAATCGCTCTCATGACCACAAGAGTTCTGTTGTCAGGAAGACTTCACCTATGTTTTAACTAGTAAGATGTAAATGTAGATAAAAACCCAATGCTGTCATTCTTTCTAGTGAGGACAGTTTCTAAAATAGGCTGTTTTTTATTTGATGATTCCCATAAGAATCCTAAACAAACATGACTAGTAAGTGAAATCAAATGTTCAGCTCAAGGTTCAAATCCACTGCACTCCTGGTGACATCCACCTGGACCGGTTACGGGAAAATTGCTTGCTATATATCAGGTTTATACTTTTGCACCAGGTCATTTGGTGATGCTGTTCTATGTGCATCAAAATAACACTAACAATGATGTCACTCTTGTGTTGCTTGCTAGTGTCTTTGGAGTGTCTCTGCACTGAACCAAAACTGGATTAGTCATCAAGGACAGCTAGCAAGGCAGGCAGTGATACCGGTCTGTGTAAAAGGCTGTTGGCAGTCTACAATGACTAACCGTTTACATTACCTTCTGGTCAGTGGACAGTGCTGCCATCTTAGTATTTCTGTTGACTCTCTGGAGATATAGACATGCAGGCAACAAAAACATGGAATAGAACACAACTCCCTGATGTCTGAAGCAGCTTCTCATAATTAGGAATCAGGTTCAAATCCACTGGAAAAAAAATGTAAACTCAGCAATGGTTTTTGTTTTTTTTTGTTTTTTTACAGGATAAGGACTTTGGGAAGCAGACCCTCCATAAGGGTCACGCCAACCCGCTGGCGGAGGTGACGACAAGCCTGAAGACCTACCAGCACTTCACCCTGGAGAAAGCCTACCTCGGGGAGGACTTCTTCTGGGCCTTCACCCCTGTAGCAGGGGACTTCATAAGGATACGATTTTTCACACCTGTCCGTATTGAGAGGTTGGTACTAGGAAGTTACAGGGTCTAAGGTTATACGGGTTACCAGATTTGAGGTGCACCAAGAAATATAAGGGAATTACCAGTTCTTGGGGGTAACATATTAGTTGATTTTGAAGGGTATGAGCGGTTCCAGAGAATATCTTCGCATTGCAGTGGTTACATGGTCTAGGGTGCACTAAAAGGCGCTAAATCTTTAGGGTCTCAGTAATACCACTGTATACTAAAGGTTGCATTGTGTAAGGGGTAACAGAAGATTCCAGGGTATTGCAGGGTACTACAAGGTACTTTAGGGTAACTAAGTTTCAGGGACACCAAAGAGTGCTAAGTAGCGAGGTCTCAGGGATTACAGACATTAACAGCAGTTAAAGTGTCTCAGGGGTACCAGATTGCACATGGAGTTACAGGGTCTCAGGAGAAACAGGGGGTACTAGAGGTTACAGGGTATAGGATGTACCAGTAGGTACCAAGGTATTACAGTACTAGATAGGATACGAAGAGTTACGTGGACTCAAGGGTATCAATGGGTACTAGGGATGCTAGGGATCATTGATTATAGGGTCAGGTACCTCGCATCAGACATCACAAGGTCACATGATCAGACTTTTAAACCAGTGATAGTGTTGGCTATGGTGCCAGGTCCAGGTGCCAGGTCGAGACAAGAATATTTTTTTGATGCCACTGCCACTGCTAAAGCTACAACTTGCACTTCTGTAACTATCACTACTGCTACTGTAATTATCATTTTCCTCAGTATATACTGAACCGACTCTCTGTCTTTCAGGTATTTCTTTCGGAGCGGAAACATCGAACATCCAGGAGACAAACTTTTCAACACATCAATTGAGGTTCTGCCGTTCGACGTGAGTCTTGAAATCCCCCTCAGTCACAAAACTGAGGTCTTGTTTTTCTAGTTTTGTCCATCATTTTATATCAGATGTAAAAAGGTTGTAGTCGCCCAGTTAAAAACTGGGCACGTGGTGACATCCCAGAAAGAAATGTTTAAAAAAAAAAAATACAGGTTAGGCAAACTAATTTTTGAAAAGAAAACAAAACTTGAAATGTTTTTCCCAGGCAGCCATCACAGTTTACAGACCCGCTTCCATCTTCAGCCTCTGCTGTACTTTCTGAATTTATGCTCACTTTTTTATGTTTTTCTGTGAAATGATGGATTATCGCTATCATGTCGGATGTCCTCACTTTCAGTTTGACCTCAAAATGAGTGGTTTAGATAATCTGGATAAACAGCTTGTGTACAACCTGTCCAGTTGACCCAGCCACGTTCCCTGCCCTGTCAGACCTTGTTTTACTGAGGTTTTCGTGTACCCAGGTCCCAGCATCAGACTTGTTCAGTACAAAGAAATAATAAAGAAAAACTATGAAATTAAGAATCAAGCTAAAAATAACCAAAATTATCCCTCAAAATCAGCTTTATCTTTTAAAACAGATGGGATGAAGAAGGCCTCTGTATCAGGTGACTGTACACTGCTCAAAAAAATTGAAGGAACACTTTGAAAACACATCTGATCTCAATGGGAAAAAAAAAATGCTGGATATCTACACTGATATGGACTGGGTAATGTGTTAGGAACGAAAGGATGCCACATCGCTCTGTGGAAATGAAAATTATCAACCTACAGAGGGCTGAATTCAAAGTCACCCGAAAATCAAAGTGAAAAAATGATGCGGCAGGCCAGTCCATTTTGCTGAAACTCCATTGCAGCAGCTCAAAATGGTACTCAGTACTGTGTGTTGCCCCCACGTGCTTGTATGCATGCCTGACAACGCCTGGGCATGCTCCTAATGTGACGACGGATGGTGTCCTGGAGTATCTCCTCCCAGATCTGGACCAGGGCATCGCTGAGCTCCTGGACAGTCTGAGGTGCAACCCGGCGGCTTCGGATGGACCGAAACACAATATCCCAGAGGTGTTCTATTGGATTTAGGTCAGGCGAGCGTGGGGCCCAGTCAATGGTATCAATTCCTTCATCCTCCAGGAACTGCCTGTATACTCTGAGGCTGGCATTGTCGTGCACCAGGAGGAACCCAGGACCCACTGCACCGGCGTCGGGTCTGACAATGGGTCCAAGGACTTCATCCCAATACCTAATGACAGCCAGGGTGCCGTTGTCTAGCCTGTAGAGGTCTGTGCGTCCCTCCATGGATATGCCTCCCCAGACCATCACTGACCCACCACCAAACCATCATGCTGAACGATGTTACAGGCAGCGTGACGTTCTCCACGGCTTCTCCAGACCCTTTCACGTCCGTCACGTGTGCTCAGGGTGAACCTGCTCTCATCTGTGAAAAGCACAGGGCGCCAGAATTGGCAGGTCCGCGCCAATTCTGGTGTTCTATGGCAAATGCCAATGGAGCTCCACAGTGCCGGGCAGTGAGCACAAGGCCCACCAGAGGACGTCGGGCCCTCAGGCCTCCCTCACAAAGTCATTGTTGCCCCTCTAGTGCACCTGGTGTTAATTTCATTAACACCGAAGCAGCTGAAACTGATTAAAAACCCCCTTTGCTACTTAACTGACCAGATCAATATCCCAGAAGTTTAATTGACTTGGTGCAATACTCTGATTAAAAAGTGTTCCTTTAATTTTTTTGAGCAGTGTATATTACTACTTTAACATCCACACATAATATTACAACCCCGTCTCCTAGAAATGACATTTCTATACGACTAAACCGCAACAGCAAACACATTTTGTAGGAAACACAACTGCGATGTTTTCTATTAACGTAATAAGGAAAATTTGTTAATTAATGTATTTAAAATTCTCAAATGCGTTGATGCTGAACGTATCAGTAAAATGTTCACACGGTTCGTGGTCCCTGAAAATCGAGACAGAGCGATAGATCACTGTCTCTTCCTCCTCTGCCGTCGACTATAAGACGGGGGCAGATTAAGACGGCGCGTCACAGCAGGACAGAAGGCGATATGCTGAGAGGATGAGGAGCTCCCACTGAGATCAACCTCAGTGGAGGAGAGAGAAGGGAATAAAAAGAGACACAAAATCAACTGATACTTAAAGGAAGCTGAGCACACAGAGGGATAGAGAGAGGACCGGGAGGATGGAGGCGGTTTCTAGGGTAACACTGACCAAGAGGAGAGGGGATGGAGAGGGAGATGATAGCAAAGGCTCATGGGAAAGGAGTATCTGGACGATAAACAGAAGAAACAACTAAACACAAGACATACATTAATACAGTAACAGGTCATTTCACAAAATCCTCCAGAAATCACAGTCTGTATTCACTTGGTTACAATCTAGAACCACGTTTGGAACCAAGATTTAAGGAGAACTTCTATAAATTTAAGATGGAGGGAGTGTCGGAAGTTAACGAGTACAAGAGATAACGTTGATAAATATGATAGAAATCCATCAGGGAACTGTCTTAAATGTAGATTTATAGATTCGTTGATTGACACGTCTTGGGACTGTTGCAAAATTCAGAAGATTTGGTTTGATACAGAACCGTGGTTTTCAGAGTTACCGGGGGTGAAATTTAAGTTTTATCCCTCACTTTGTAAATTGCGAGATATACTGCAGGATACAGTGAAGCATCTGAAGAGTCGGATTATTGTTTTTTCAACGATTGTATGTAAGAAATTTACAATCCACAGACCCTCCTACAATACTACACTGAAAAATAGAAATTTATTATTATTGAAAACAGGAAAATACGATAGCTATGTAAAGGACAGATGAACTACATTTGAAATCATCTGGGGAGATGTATAACAAGCAACACAGAAAAGTACAGAGCAACGCGGACTTAAAATTTAAACCCAGTTTGAGGTTTTTGTTGTTTTTGGATGTGCGATAGATGGACAGTAAGAATCTAAAGGTCCTGATCGTATTGTCGAAGTTTCCATCGGTGCAGGATAAAAGATGGATGTAGTCGACCGAGATGTACTGTGTTCCAAGACATACTTCGTTTAATTTAACCGCAAAAAAAGATACTGAGGTTGAGCCTGTTATATGTGCTGTACACGTGTGTTAGAATTACTATTTAATAATAAGTAAGAAAAACGTTTATCACACATTTTTCATCAAGGACCTAAATTCAAACCATATTTCCCAACACTGAGTGGATGACCTGTGATGTCTATATGTCTGTAAGTATTTACAGACATGGGTTTGGGCTGCAGGTGAATTTAATTTTCTGAGAAAAATAATGAATTTCACTCTCCTTCCTCTTTAAAAATTCACAAAGAGGGCCACGTGTTGGAGCAGGTCAAAACTCCTGTCCACCACCACCAAGACCTGGGTTATGACTCAGGCTAGTGATGCCTCCACTTGGTCGTGTGTTTCCCATGAGTGTTCACTGGTGGGAAGCCAGCGCCTCCAAATGGTTGGTCAGGGTTGGCAGGTGAAAAGATATCAGTGTGTTTTTTTTCTATGGTTGTTGCTGACAGGTTTTACAAAAGAGGCCAGGGGAAATAAAGCTTTGCAGCGTTCGAACAAAGCCCAAAACAACAAAATAATTTGTTTCTGTCTGTACCTCACAAAACAACCCCCCCGAGAAAGCAGGAAAAGAACAAGTCCAACCTACAACCAGAGTACTGCACCTTTTTATTTTCAAGCAACTGTCTAGAAAAACTAGCCTACATTTATTTACGTTTATATTTTCCAGACAGATTTTCAGATTTTATGTTCTGCCCATTGGTTTTGATGGTTGACTTTGACAGGTTATACAAAAAGGCACTCACCATTAAAAAAATGAGCATGAAAAAAGACATTATGATTAGAAATGAGCTGAAATCAGAAGATAAATCAAATTCAAATTTAATGATCCGCTTTGAATTTAGTTTGAAGTTTTTTGCCAATTTGAAAATGAAAAGGCCACGTTGGAGCCATAGAGCATTAGTTATAGTTTTCACTTTGGCAGCAATTATGCATTTTCTAACATGTCAAGAAAATTGTAGTTTCAGAAATTTTAACTTCTTATCCATAATGCACACACAAGTGTCATATTAAATTTAAATTTGGTCAAATGATTTAATTTTAATATTGGCAGCACTAGACTTCCATAAAAGAGCTGATCTCTTGAGCTGCTGTTTTCTTGCTACCTCCCAAACTTTTTCTAATGTTTTCCACTGCAACCATTTTCTGCCACTTCTGCCTCTATAATAAAATACTTTGTGTGTGTGTGTGTGTGTGTGTGTGTTGTCCAGAATATTCAGGCAGAGAAAGAGGCCTTGACAGAAGGGAAGGAGAAAACGCCAAAGTACCACCGGACAGAGGACGGGTTTATCAGAATAGGTGAGACACCACAGGGTCGGTGACCCGCCCACTGACTGTCAGTCTGTCGGTGGCTTCAGTGACTTTCACCGTTAGATATCGACAGATCATCACAGTATGATCTCTGCGTCTTTAATTCTCAAAAAACATAAAATATTCACGCATGTATTCAAAATCATACGGTAGAAAGTTCAGTTCTTGAGTTGAACTGAGTTAAGTGTTTTTGTTTTTCTACTGGAAGAATTGAATCATTGAACAGATGCAGTCGGTGCTCAAATATAAAGATTTCAACCGATCTGAGCGCCGTAAACCACCATGCTGAATCTCGGCGGGGGACTTTTGATATGATACATGCTGTATAGAAGTAGAGACGACAGGGGATAATGTTGAATCCTCTCGCTGCTGATCAGCGGTGTTCAGACACTTCGATGCGCGTGATAACAAGCTTAACGAGCCGTGCGTTACTCAGGACAGCCTTCCTCTGCTCGTCTTCTCCGGCTGCAGTGACGACACACACGCAACATTGCGGGTGTGTGGCGGATAATTAGGGTCATTGCACACGCATGAGGGCGTATGTCTGCCTGTGTGTGTGTGTGTGTACCAAAAGTGCGTGTGCGTTTGGTCGTGATTCATGTGATACCATATAAAGGTACTTCTGGTACACACACTAATGCCCATGTGGCCCTGACCCCAACATTGACCTCGTCCTAACTCCACTAACCTTCACACAAGCCTCTGACGAGCAGTGGAGCAGAAGAAACGTCCTCACTCTTCAGTCTCAAATCAAAGGAGCGAACACACAAATACTTGTAATTCCATCTTCTATCTAATCTGAGGACGCTCACTGACATAAGACATTCCCTAGACCACTCACCCGGACCCTGACCTAAACCCGTTTCTACCCTGAACCCTAAAACCAGGCCTGAACCCTCAATCGGTTCTTTGACAAAATGTCCTCACTCCATAAGGTCTATAACTCCAACACACACACACACTCACACACACACTGCAGGCAGGTCTGTGTGAGGGGCTGTGTGGGACATTTACAAGTTTTGCCAGTGACGTAAAGTTCACTCGTTTGGGAACGATCTCGTATTATTTTATGACAGTTATATAAGCAGCAATAACAGCAGCGGCAGCAGCAGGTCAACTAGCAGCAGTAGAGGCTGTTGTAGAAATAGCAGTGGTGGTAGAAGCTGTAGGATTTGTAAAAGTGTGACAGGTGCTTCCGACCTGTTTCACCTGTGGACAGTAAATCATCTTCCAGAAGTTTCTGTAGCTCAGATGCACCGTTTCCCTGAGGACGGACTGCCTGTCACTGTTTGCATCTGCGGCTCAGATCCAAATAAATGCGATGAAATGATCCAAACCGACAATAAACCGGCAGCCAAACGCAGCTACCGATCTCTGCTGACTGATCACCAGCTGGCGACGGCTAAACCCGATGTATCAGAGATGTAGATAGAGAATAAATGAAGGAAAAAGCCACAGTAAAATGGTCATACGTAATGCTAAAATAAAGCAAATGAAAGTAAATCCATAAAATACACACACAAAATAAACACATGATGAATTAATTTCATGTTTTTAGCGTAGCAGCAGAATGTAGGATTTATTCTTTCATTTGGAGAAATGATTTTTCCTGCAGCTGGACTGATTTCTGCAGGATTTACTGTAACCTTCAATAAATAAATGAATGTGTCTGACCTGGCGACTCTCTCAGTCCCAGTGGACTTTAATATAAATACAACACAGTAAAAGCAACAGAAAATCTCTGGAAAACAGTCAAAAATACTGAGTCTGGAGTGGATGCAGGTGAAAAAAAAGACTTGGTAATAAATGTTTGGCATCAAGTATCAAGCAGCCCTGTTTTAAGAGGTTTTATAGACTTGCAACTTTATACACAATCACTTAAAATGAATCAAAACAAATATTTAAAAAATGACAAAGAGATAAATATCATAGTTATCGTGTTTTGTTCTATTTCCTGTGATTAAAGATAGTTCTTGATTTCAATTTAAACCCATTTCCCCTTTAATTTTTGCTCAGTAAATAGTCGGCTACTAAATACAGATGTGCCTTTATCATCTTTCAAAAAGTATTTCTTTAAATGAACCAAGATTGATGTATAATTGCATGCATATCACTCAACCCGAGCCCACGTTCACCTCTACACCTCTGCGCTCTGTGGACCGACTGGGGATAATCCAATTTAATCTGGATCCTGGACTGAGATGTGTGTGAAGATGTGAAGCTTCTAGTATCCCGTGTTCATTCCTCACCATCTTTTCCCTGTGAATTCTCATTCCTATCTTTCCTCTACAAAAACAACCAAACAAACAAAGCCCACCTGGAGAAACTGTGGAGAGAAGACAGCTGTGCAGGAAGGACGGTTGAGTGGAGGAGGGTGACGCTGATCTGACATCATAAATTACCAGCAGCTCTTTATCCCCTTCATCAATTTTTCAGACGAGTCGGCGGATCGATGCGGCCGGCTCTCCTTCACTTAATTTCAGCGTGCCACCTTCAGATGCCCTGCATCTGCGGAGAAATGCCAAACGTCTCAGCATCCCAGAACATGCGTGCCTTAAAACTGAATCGACCGTCCGAGGATTGGGGACCAGACTATGTGTGAGGCAGGAAGGCTTTTCCCTCTGCCCCTGCAGGATTCTCCCCCACATCCATCATGTTCAAACGCTGTGCTGAAGCCATGATCGACCAAAACACATAATTTTATGTTGGGTCTTTCTCACAGATTTAACCGTTGAAATTTATATATTATTTCTAATGTTTATGGGACTTTTTTAAGATTTTTGTGCAGGTTTCCAGGGTTATCAATGGATTCTTAGTGTGAAAATATTGATTATATTGAGTCAATTAAATGACAACTGACTGTTTTCTTTTAAATTATCATTTCTTTCCGTTCTATATTTGCCAAAGGCAGGTGATCAGTTTTGAGACAAGACCAGTTGTAATTGCAGCCATTTTTAGCCATGCTAGGGTGGATGGGAGGGGGAATCCAGATGGATCACCATGAAATCTGGTTCAGACACTCATGCGCCCCAGAGACGCCAGTGTTTGCTTATTTTATAAAGTAAGCGGGCAAAGAATAAGTGGTTGTTTAAGTTTGCCTCCAAAAAAGTAAAGTTATCACATTTTCACATTTTTAATTTGCTTTGTGAGATACATTTTAGAGGAAACCTAGTTCCCTGGTTTGCGTGGATACCTGCTAAAGTGACAGAAGTGATACAGGACTGATGTGGTCAGAGTGGGTGCTTGGACAATCAGAACTCAGGACTTTGGCAAAACAGACTGAGATTCATGTTCTCAATCCCATTTGTTGTTAGGTTTAGGCAACAAAAACGCCGGTGAAGCTGAGGGAGAGATGGTGGTTTTGGTTAAATATTCAAATATTCCAATTCAACTCTTCCTGTACCAGTATTTACCCCAAACCAAGATCCTTCTGGGCTTTAAGTTGCCTCGACAAAATCCTTGCTCATGCTTTAGTTGTCAGCGGCCGATACTGTAGGAAAACATGTTACTGCACATCAGCAGTGAACATAATGTGGTTTTCAGATACAGCATCTGCTCCTTATGGTGATAGAAAAGCCACCTGAGCAACAAGACATTCTAATTCGCATGTAAGAACTTAATTTGTAGGAGATAGGGAAAGCTCGTAGCACCTGACAGCGTAGGTGGCAGTTTGACCATCTATAGGTCAAAGATCGTCGATCACTGTGGAAGGCCTGACAAATGATCTGTTCTTTTTTCTGTATTTGTATTGGTTGTGTGGCTGCCTTCCTCTTCTCACAAAGAGCTTGTTAAGAAATAATTGGGTAAAAACATTATTAGTCAGGACGGTAACTGGGCCTCCCATTGCCTTCCTTGTTTCGAAGCCCGAACTGTCAACTTTCCATCTAGAAATAAAACAATTCCCTGCAGAATCTGGTCAGACAGAAAACTTCTGTCTGAGGTTTTTTTGTTTTGTTTTTGGTTTTAAACCTCCGGGGTTTGTTTTCTTCATTGTCTGTCTCTGCGTGAGCTGTGTTTCTGAGAAAAGCTCTCAAAGAGAAGTGCATGTCGCTGGATATTGAACGAGAGCCATAATACCCACAGATAATACCATGTGATAAACAATAACACACACACACCCCAGATGCTGCTCTTTGTTGGGATTATGGCCACATTCGTACCTGGAAGCATCACAGCCAGCATGATAATCCCAGTAAATAAATCCCCTGAGGGATTATTGCTCTGTTGAGGTGCAGTCTCACCAAACACCAGCCCTCGCTGATCTGAAATACAACCGAAGACTGGTGGGACGCCACACCGGTTCTGATGGAGACAAGCGCACACGAAAAACCCCCGTCACATTTACCTCTGACAGCCGACGCTCTTACAGGCAGACAACCGTCTCAGAACCACAGGGGTCAGTTAATGGACTTTGGATAAATGTAATGGAACCTTTTATAACCCTGTAAATCCGCAGGAAAAAAGCATAGAAATCCCTCAATTACTCAGGCCTCCATCAGCGAATAAAATAAATAAATTATTAACCATGAATACATCAAAACCAGTGATACTGAAAGTTACCGTTTTAAGACGTGACATTGTTGACGAATGGATCATCTCAATTTCATGGAGAAATCAGGGCGTTTATGGGGCAAATAATCTATTTTTATGTGTTTCTGTGATTGGTCAGATTGTGAATATTGTCTACCTGAAAAGTTGAGTCGATTTTACTTGACAGTAAAGTCGAATTTAATCTAATCTAAATGAATAACTTGCTTATGAGACAATGATAAACGTGAATTAAACAAACAGAAATCAAATAAAAAATAAAAGCCAATTAGGTAAAAAGAAATGACCTAGTGTTATTACAGCACAAACAAATTAACTGCAACAAACAGTCATCCATGCATGACAATAATAATAAATCACAATTCACAGCTGTTGACAAAATACAGAAATAAGTGCAGCTTCATTTGTCTTAAGTCCAAGAGTCATTAGTTCTGCAGGTATGTGATCATAAACCAAAGTGTTGGAAGAATTAACATGTCGACCCGATGATGGCGCTAGACGAAAAGTCAGAGGATCACCAGAGTTATTCCGGTTCATCCTGAGGGGACCATGACCGTCTGGACCACATTTCAAGGCGATCCATTTAATAGTTGTCTGGACGTTTCAGTCTGGACCCAAGCGGGGGACGTTGTCCTCCACGTCCCGAACGTGGCGACACTGTACTGTACGACATATTCTAATGTTTGTACTACAGACGAGTTACAGGGATTACAGATTTACACGAATGTTAAACGTTGAGACTCTCACGGTACAGTTTTGTCATTTTTACTCTTATTTATGTTTATACATGTCAAATGACGCCTTCCTTAGTTTCTTTATAGTACGTTTCCGTCTTTCTGCTCTGTCGTACAGTTTTTCTCATGAACAGCAGTCAGAGGAAACACCTGACTACATATTATCACACAGTGCAACTCGCTCTCATACGGAAATAAAGCTTGAGTCTTGAGTCTAGTCCTGCTTTAAGTTCATCTTTCATTGTTTCCTAGGTGAGAACCAGATAAATCTCTGATATCGCTCCAGCTGTTCGCCTCCAAATAACTGTTAACGTTACAGATTTATTTTAACTGAAAGTCCATCAGGTTATTGATCTTATTGATCTTTATTTCCTCCAGGAACATTCCAGAACGGGATCGCAGAGGGGGAGGTGGACCCCACATTCGGGCCCCTGGAGGCCATGCGTCTCTCAGTAATGACGGACTCTCCGGTCTGGGTGATTCTCAGCGAGGTGAGACCGCAAGGGAAGATCCACCACGACTCGGGTTTTTATGTGTCAAGAGAGTTCTGAGTGTTTCAGGCAACTTTGAGGGGGTCACCCCCGTGACTGACGTGGTTCTGGGGATGCTAGAGGGACTTCCAGGTTGCCTCAGATGAGTTCAGGGGATGCCTGCAGAGGTTCCCTAAGTTTCAGAAAGGTTCTTGAGTTCTTGAATGTTTCTTTTCAAGCATCTGGAGGGGATTCCTGTTTTCATTGAGGTGGTCCAAGGAGTCCTATAGAGCTGTCCTTGTACTTTCTGTAACACAACCTGGTGCCGGTTGGGTGGGTGGGTGGGTGGGGGGTCCTCAGGATCCTCGGGATCCTCAGGTCGGTTACTGGGTGAGAGATGTTCGGATTTTTACCACTACATTCCTGGTTTGAGTCCAGCTGGGGACCTTTGTTGCATGTTGTTCCCCAGAACACAAAGTAGGGGTTTGGGCTCCTGATCCTCTGACCTCTGACCTCTCTCTGAGGGTTGGTGAGGAGAACATTTCTGTCTAACGTGTTAAGAAATGATTAGGGTTGCGTGGAGAGGAAGATTGTGCCAAAGCACTTGTACAATATTGTAATACAAGTTCATAGTGATTGTTACTGGTTGTTGGTTCATACTGGTTTCTCTGGTCTCTCCTGTCTCAGATCTTCATAAAGAAAGCAGAGTGAAGCTCCTCTTCCCCGCCCCCCCCTCCGCCCCAGCGATACCTCAGCACCTCCGAGCGTTCAGCCGAGCTGACCGGAGGCTCGTCAGCTGCCGTCCTGCTCCAGTCCTGCTCACCAGATCCCCACCGCGGAGCCACAGCGCCGCCATCTGGCCGGACCTAACCACCGCAGGGCTGAACAGATCGGAGGCTGGAAACACAGAAAACACACAGACAGAGCGCTGATGACGACGACGATGATGATGATGACAGGCCGTGAAACCTGTCTCCTGGTTTTGCACGACACACATGCAACAAGAGAAGTTCCTGTCAGATGAAGCTGTAATTAATCCTGAAGAATCTGTATTTATGTGTACATACTGCGAGGTAGATGTTGAAAACACTGGTACCGCGGCGAGAGCGCCGAGCCACTTCTGATGATGAAACTGCTGCTTCGAAACTCAAAGGCCTCTTTCTATCTGCAGACGGTCAGTCCGGACCTTTCTACCCACACTATCCCTCCAGTATAGCCCCACAGTAACCATGTATGTGCATATATGCATAGAAATGTACACTCTTTCATATGAATGCCCTCTCGGTGTGTTGATATGTGTCAGTAGTTGCTGCTCGGGGTTCTCACGTTTTCCCTCCATCGGTGAGCGATTTGCCTTAAAGACGAAGAGCAGGTTTACTTCCAACAGAACCGGGGCCGGACTGAAAACTGTAGCAACCACCAATGTCCAGAGTCCTCGGACCGTCTCACGTCGCTGTGAAACTACTGATGACAGCTGGTACTCTGCTTTTCTAACCGAGTCTTTTAAAGCTGTTTTATTTTAGGTTAACTGAGGCCTTGTCACTGAGACCGCTGTGTTTTTCCCCCCACAGTACTCTGGTGTACTCTACAGTACTCTGGTGTACTCTACAGTACTCTGGTGTACTCTACAGTACTCTACAGTACTCTACAGTACTCTATGATACTCTGGTGTACTCTACAGTACTCTGGTATACTCTGGTGTACTCTACAGTACTCTGGTGTACTCTACAGTACTCTGGTGTACTCTACAGTACTTACAGTACTCTGGTGTACTCTACAGTACTCTGGTGTACTTTACAGTACTCTACAGTACTCTTACGGTACTCTACGGTACTCTGGTGTGCTCTACAGTACTCTGGTGTAGTCTGGTGTACTCTACAGTACTCTGATGTACTCTACAGTACTCTACAGTACTCTGGTGTACTCTACAGTACTCTCCGGTACTCTGGTGTACTCTACAGTACTCTACATTACTCTATTTACTGTGGTGTACTCTACATTACTCTGGTTTACTCTAAAGTACTTTACAGTGCTCTACGGTACTCTGGTATACTCTGGTGTACTCTACAGTACTCTGGTTTACTCTACAGTACTCTACAGTACTCTGGTGTACTCTACAGTACTTTACAGTACTCTGGTGTACTCTACAGTACTCTACAGTAATCTACGGTACTCTACGGTACTCTGGTGTACTCTACAGTACTCTGGTGTACTTTACAGTACTCTATGGTACTCTACAGTACTCTGGTGTACTCTACAGTACTCTACGGTATTCTGATGTACTCTACATTACTCTGATGTACTCTACAATACTCTACAGTACTTCACAGTACTCTAATGTACTCTACAGTACTCTGATGTACTCTACAGTACTGTACAGTACTCTGGTGTACTCTACAGTACTCTACAGTACTCTGCAGTACTCTGGTGTACTCTACAGTACTCTGGTGTACTCTGGTGTACTCTACAGTACTCTACAGTACTCTATGGTACTCTACAGTACTGTAATATACTCTGCATTACTCTGATGTATTTCACAGCACTCAGATATACTCTACAGTACTCTACATTACTCTGATGTACTCTACAATACTCTACAGTACTTCACAGTACTCTAATGTACTCTACAGTACTCTGATGTACTCTAGAGTACTCTGGTGTACTCTGGTGTTCTCTGGTTTACTCTACAGTACTCTACAGTACTGTAATATACTCTGCATTACTCTGATGTATTTCACAGTACTCAGATATACTCTGCAGTACTCTGGTGTACTCTGATGTACTCTGGTGTACTCTACAGTATTCTGATGTGCAGTACTGTAATTTCCTCTGCTGTGATCTGTTGTACTTTACTGTACTGTTGTTTTTCAGTCCAGCGCAAAAACACTGATTCACATGTTTTCTCTCTTTTCTTTCTTCAGTTGCTCATTGACATGTTTGGTAATAAATAGTAATAAATTATAAAATTCTTCCACCAATTTAATTGTCATTTCTCTGTAAAGATGCTGTCGTGTTGGCTAATCTGTCAGAGAAGAGAGCTCCTGATAAACTGTTCCCTCAAATTACTAATTTTTGTCCTTTATAAACTTATTTTATCCCTGAAACGTAATATTTGCTTCTGTAAAACGACTTAATTCATGTTTCCTTGTCTCCTCCCCACTCTCACTGTGGACTGACTGGATCTTATTCTTTGTTTTAGGTCTGGAACTGAGATGCAGGGATAGAAATCAGATTTTGTCTGTCAAACACAAGGGCCAGATTATCTCCTGAAGGGGCCCCTGGGACCAAAAGGAGCAGGGTGTAAAGATTTGGTAAAAATGAGAAGCCAATTTAAGGCCCTCAGTCTTTCACTTTGCTCTGTGCTTTAGTGGTGCATATTCTCAAGCACATGACCTTCCTTCACAATAAAATAGAGCAGTGTGATAAATAATCGCAGTAAAAGAGTGTGAAGAGTGAAAGAGCAGAGCTTTCTCCTCCCTCATTGCCACCGCTCAGGTGCCCTTGAGCCAGAGCCCGAACCCCCTACTGCTCCCGTGGTTGTACTGGCCTCCAGTGAATGTGTGTTACTGTTTCAATAACTAAAGGTTCAAAAAAGGTGTGTATTTTTAACCCAAGTTTAGCTCGGCGATATCTTTTCACGTACACATCAACAAATCCACATTTACTGTTTTCTCAGTAACTCAACTGTAAAAATTATTCATTTGTGGGAACAAAATTACTGATTTGAGGAAACGATTCATCAAAATTTTTCCTCCACCAAAACCTTCTTCAGGCTCCATAGGATGCAGCTCCCCCCTTGTGTCCCAGTTGGTCTTCATTCATTGATGGGGGGGTTCAAATGGAAAACAGACCGAGCACAACTTCAGTTTTTCAGATGTGAAGTGAACTGAGTGTCTACGAGCTTCAGGAAACATCCAGAGTTTTGTTTTTTTTCTTTGTAAGATGCACTGGAATGCATTGCTATAATCATGTGTTTGTCTTTTGTATCCTTTAAATAAACTCTATTTAAATTATCTCAAACTTCTATCCAATCTGTGAATTGCAATAAAGACAGAAATTTAAATGAAATTTTGATGTAGGGTTGTTTTGAAAGCGTGTTTGGCGTGCTGGCTCACTCGGGAGGATTTCACTGTTTTAATTCTACAGTGCTCTGATGTACTCCACAGAAGATTTCGAGTGGGAGGATTAGGGGGATATGTGCAGATTTCTGGAAATGTCATCAGGTTTCATCAAAGCTAAAATGATGAAATACCAACATCACTCCACTGGTTTCTGGTTAGAAGCTGATTAAGATCAGGGAGGCTGTGAATTATGAAGTTATTTTCGCTTCAGGCAGTGAGCTGAAGGTGAGTTTATTTCCACTCACACCTGAAAAAACTGAGGTGACAGGAAGTTGAAGCGACTCTTAAAAAGCGAAATCTTACTGTGAACTTCAACCAACAAAACAGTTACAAGTACAAGTGATGGATAAAGTATTCAGATCCTTTAGTAGAAAAAGTAGGAATACCACAATGTAAATGTACTACATTACAAGTAAAAGTAAAAAATCCTACTTTAGTAAAAGTACAAAAGTATTATCAGCAGAATGTACTTAAAGTATCCAAGGTAGATGTAGTAACATGAGCTTATGACACATATGACAGTATTACTTTATTCATACTGAGTCACGGAGGCTTCAGCAGCGTTTTACTGTTGGAGCTGCTCCAGGTGGAGCTGCTTTCAGCTACGTCAGAGACAGGGAGGGAGTGTAGTCCACTGGTTACTGGCTTCAAGCCCTTCAAAAACCAGAAATGGTGGGAACCACGGTGGGTTCATCTTGGAACAGTGCGTTTTATTCATATTTGTTTTTTATGTAAAATCCTATCTGAAAGGTAATTAGTAACAATAGCTCTTAAAATAAATGTAGTTGAGTAAAAAGTATTTCCCTCTGAAATGTAGTGAAATAGACATATAAATACTAGGAAATGGAAATTCGCAAGTAAAGTACAAGTATTTCAAAACTGTTCTTGAGTAAATGTACTTTGTTACTTTCCACTACTGCAAATACAACCAAAAAAGTGCAAGCACATCTAAATGAATGTAACAGATAACATTACAACAAGCAGATATATAAGAGTAAATGTATGTAACTTTGTTCAACTAGTAACTTTAAAGTTACTTTACTGAAAATTTCAGGGTTGTATTTAGCATTGAAGAGATTAAAAAGCAGCGTAAAGGTTCATCGCAGAGAATAACAGGCAGAAAAGCAGCCTGTTATTAAGCCGCTCTGGTGAGGCGACGCTCATTTGGGTAAAGATCACATGTTTCTCACTGCAGCTCTGACTCGCCGGTAGAATAAACAGTTTTTGCATTTGTTGGGGACTATTTTCCACAGTGGATTAATCCACATTTGGGCCTAGTGAGTATTTTGGAGCAGCAGGATGGTGTGTGTGTGTGTGTGTGTGTGTGTGTGTGTGTGTGTGTGGATGGATGGACAGATGGATAGATGTTCATTCAGGATCCACATATTTCTCCTTTATTGTAAATTATGTGATTAAACAACAGCTGACAAAGTGCACTTGTCTCTTTTTAGAGAGAAAACTTGCCTCCGTGGCAACTTGTGGTGAAAAGAAAACCCAGCTGGGTGTTTTCAACTGTATTTTATTTAGTGTTTTTTTAGTAGTTTTATGCAGTAGATGAGGAACTGATTTAACAACTGTTAAATAACTCCTCCTTTTTACTATCAATTAACCCGTTGTTTTTTTTTACCACACTTTAAAAAATAATTTAGTCTAGAAAGTTCAAGACAGATTTTTGGATTATTTCATCTTTCAAAATAAATGGAACATACATTATACATTTTTTATTTATAATGTATTTTTTATTCCCAAATTTTAGATTTATATTAATCCGTTATATAAATGTAGCATATATTCTACTCAGTGAATTAACTAAATTTCAGCAACAAACTGTATTAGACTGACTTAAGTACTCGCTGAACCCTTTATTTATTACTGTACTAGTTAAGGAGCTTCTTGTATGTTTTTCATATGAACTGTTACTCTGACCAGTAACAACTAAAGACATCTATAGCAGATACTGTATGTGGTAAAGTAAAAACGATGCCATTTTCCCCGGCGTTGTATCAATAACACAAGGGCGTCTGTACTTAATTACGCTGCTTGAATAAACATACGTACACTCAGCTGTGCAAACAAAGGTGTCCCCATGTGAAGTTCACAAAACAAAGATATGAAAGTGTCCATATTTCTTTTTAAAATTGCTCATATAATCGGTATATAAAGCAGTACATTATAATAACAGTGCTTTATTCTACCTGCTGTTAGCAAAAATAAAATCAGTTTCAATCCCTTTTCATCAGCCTTACAACAGCCAATCAGCGCAGACTACCTCTGACACCTCGACCAATCATGGCTGTCCACGAGGTTCAGCTCCAGGGGCGGGCACTGTCCGGTTCGTCAGAGAGTTCACTTCGGCCAATCAGCTGCTGACAGTTGACAGGAAACATCAAACCTTTGCTCTCGGCGACCAATCAGAGACAGGGTACGGCGGGTTCTGCCGTCCAATAGCCCACGTGATCCTCCTCAGTAGTTCCCAGGCGGTCAGATCGGAGAGGCAGAGGTGAGTGAAGGGACCGATAAATGTCACATTTTACAGGGGAATACAGGCGGAGAGCACCGTTTATTGGGAAATGTTGGTTTATATATACTAGACTGCACCTTGTTTATTTCGATAATGTCGGTTTGAAATAAAATGCCGTTAAAAATAAAGCTCCGTGTCTCTGAGTGGCTAACTGAAGCTAATTAACCACTTGTGAACTCAGCTAGCCAGTTAGCCAGCTTGTCGGCCTTTAATAACATTATTTATTTATTAATTTAATCTCATGAGACTTTTCCCTTTCTTACGACTTACTGCGGCTGACTAAAACTCTGGTTGTGCCTCCTGTAAGTAAGATGAAGGTAACTTGTCTCATCCTCTTCACTGGCAGTTGTTTCGTAATAGCATCGCAGCTACGCTAAACTAAGCTAAGCTAAAATAAGCTAGCTGAATCAGCCGTGTTTGTAGGGGGGAGCTGTTTTTATATAAGGTCACTTTAAAGAGCTTAATGAGCTGATAAAGAACATAATTTGCAGTTGAAATGTTAAAACAAGGCTTTGTAAAGTACATGCTGTTAATATATAATGAATGAGTGTGTGGCAGGGGTCAGTTTAGCATGCTAACCTCATCAGCCCAGCAGCCACAAATCAAACTTGTGCAACCGATTATTACTCGACACTTTATTTGAAATTCTAGTGAAGATCCTGAAATATCCGAATATATTTGCACAAATTTTGTACAAATGAGGGTTCAAAGATGCAGAGCTGCAACCAGTGGTGGAAGAAGTATTCACATCATTTACTTACGAAAAAAATAGGAATAGCTTACTGTGAAATTTCTCCACTACAAGTGAAAGAAAAAGTATAGAATTATCTTAAAGTAGGTCTGCAATTGATGATTATCTTCATTACTGGTCTTTAAATGTCATAACAAAGTGTAAAATGCCTGTTACAATTCCTCTCAGCCCAGGGTGACTCTTCAGATGTCTTGTTTTCTTTGACTAACAGTCCAAAACTCAAAGATAATCAGTTTACTATCACATATGGAACAAGAAAAACAGTAATTTCTCATATTTGAGAGGCTGGAACCAAGAAATATTTTAAATTGAATAGGTTAATTTTCTGTACATTGTAATTTGGGTAATTGTTGATACTATAAAATGGGGCAAAATACTGAAAAATGTCTACCTCAAGAGTCCATGGTGACATCTACGTATGTCTCATCTTTTCCGTGCAACATTCCAATACCCAAAAATGTCAGTTTACTATGATATAAAGGAGAGAAAAAGCAACAGATCTTCACATTGGAGAAACTGCAAGCATATCCTGTCATTTTTTGCTTGATGCGTGACTTAGAAGATTCATTGATTTATCTAAATAGTTGGTGATTTAATTTTCTGTAAATCGACTGATTGTTTCACCACTACAGTGGTGCACAAAACATTTAAAATATTTCTTTTGGATGGAATAATGCAGCCTTTCAAACTATGGCTTTGTTTAAAGATTTCATAATTTACTCTTTACTAGTATTATTTTACTGTAAACATCATGAATTTTATGAGGTGTTGAAAAAAAACAATTACATCATAAATATGAGATACTATTCCAATGTGTGTTCGAAATCAAAAGATATAAAGGGAAATTTCTTGATTTGCCTGGGGAAATTGCAGTATTTAAGTAGTTATTAATGGTTAATAACATCTAAAATTAATACCGTGTCAGGCAGCAAAAGACTTTTTCTCATGATACTCCATTTAAACTGTGATTCAGCAGTTGGTGGTGGTCTTTCTGCAGGACACGCAGCAGGCTCCTTTTCAACTTAAGGGAACAAGAGGTATTTAACTGTTGAGGTTATGGCAGCAGTGATTAATTTACTCATTGACTAATATATTAATTACTGATATAATGCCGTGTCCATTACAAATTCCCAATGTGTTGCATTTTGCTTGATATTCCGCTAGTATGATGTCTTGTACGACACCAGACCAAATTTATTAACTAAGAAAAATCAGAGATGTGTGCAGCAATACAGATGTCTGAAACCAAGCTACAAAGGTGGCCAGTGTGCAGCTGTACAGGGCATCTGCAGGGCTTGAAATACCGTATTGAATTCAGTTCCTTCAAAAAAAAGGCCTTAGAAGTTATTAAAAAGTCTTAAATTTGCAAAGTGCTTGTTGTGTCTTGCCTGCTGTGGAGACCAGCAGACAGTTGCTCAGACTTATAATGGACACATGGTTTTTAGCAAAAACGTGGACGTTGTGGTCATTTTCTTTCTCCTTGTGATAGTTTTGAGCCTGTTTGTAGTTGTTTTGTGGCACTTTTAACTGAGCTTTTACTTTCAAAGAAGAATTATTCATACAGAGGCTCTTGCCTAGGGGACCCCTGACCCCTCGGACCACACAGACCTCCTCAGTGATCAATACATGTGTTCTGGTCACGTCACGATAATTGATTAATTATTACTAGGAATTACTGCTATACACCGCTGGGTAGTTCTGACAAAAATGTGAATATAGATAAATGAATGTACTTAAAGAGTAAATGCAGGCCTTATTGATTGTGTTCTGTCATTGTTTGACCGGTATGACCATGAAAAAAGTATTAAATTACATCCTACATGGTATTAAAGGCTTGGAAAACACTGCAGAAACCCTGCGTTAAGACAGAGAGAAAGCAGCAAATCTTAACGTTTGAGATGCTGGAAGCAGCTGTCTTGTAAACTCAGCTAATCGATTGATCTTTTCAGTCCTAATGAGTGTGTTTCTGTTTGTTTTCCCTCAAGAATGTCGACACTCAATTATAAGAAGGTTATAATCTTGCAGTGACATTAATTTCTTGGCCAAAGCTCCAACCCTTAACAAAACCAGAAGCGTGTGTTTGTGTGTGCCGTGCCGGCGGCAGCAGCCCGACCAGTTCAACCAGCTGCTTTCTTTCAGGATACAGGGCGGTGTGTGGGACCGCCACCCGCTGAGATGTGTCTGCTCTGAAGTCGTTCTGAGCGGAACCAGCTCTGTGCTAACAGTCCTGTAAATTACTGTGAGATTACAAGTCTCCGCCCGAGTTTCTGGAACTGGCCATTTGAGCAGCAGAGTGACGTTGTTGTTAATAAAATCAAGTTCCCACATAGATTACACTCTTTCAAATAAATGAATTAAAAGCCATTTTGACCACAGTCGCTTCAATGACACTTAAATAAATCCATAAATCTCTGGTCCTGTTCGCTAATGCTGCAGCTAAAGTTTTACAGCAAATCTGCAGGTTTGATCACTGGTCACCCAAAAATTTACAGCTATATTTCACTGGATAACAAATGCAGGGACATTTATTAATTTTGATCAATAATAATCAGGACCCTCAAACCACTAAATTTGACTGTGTATGGAATATGTAAATTAGCCTTTTGCACTACGTGTTTCTGCTTGAGTTAGTAAAAATTAAAATACATAGCAGCACTACTATAGCAGCAGAGTAGTTCCACTCATGGGGACATTTTTAAAGTTGAAGATAAAGGAACAGATGAGTGAAACATTTGTAGTTGGAAAGCACTGTGTTTATATTTCCCACAGGAAGACATCTCCTCACCGTTTGTTTCAGTTTAAATAGTAACCTGCCCATCCTGTCTGTCTGGTGATGAGTTAACTGAAGCAGGCTGATAAAGATGGATTCGGCTGTTTAATGAGTTAAGCTGCTCACAGCACTGGCAAATGTTTGTTTTCTTTTAAATGTGAGAAAAAGCTGAAACAAGTTGATTTACACTAGAAAGTTTGTTTGTTTATTTATTTATTTATTTTATTTATTTATTTTTTTTAAAAAATTGTCCATAGTTTGTCATATCCACACAGTGAGTGTCCAGAGGATTGTCAAAATATTCTGATGTCTAAATACCTTCTGGAATTACCATTAATTAATATCAAAATAATGGCGCTCTATTGATATTGATATAACTTAGTTTTTTCTCTGTTGCCCTAAAATAAAGTCTAGTCTCTTATCAAAGAATAAGTACACAAGACTAATAATCTGACCAAACCTTGGTGCCCATTTGTAGTATATTAACATAGAGCTGAAACAATTAGCCAATCAATGAGATGATTGGGAGAAAACTATTAAGGATCATTTCAGTAGTTTAATTAAGCAAAGACATCTGAAGTACTTGGACTCGGGGAAACTTGGATGGAAATTTTTTTTAACTTTTTTGACATTTCATAGACTAAAGATGTTTTCATTGACTGATCACTTAATAGAAACACTAGTACAAAGATTAATGTTAAATGAAAATTATTGTTAGTTGCTGCCATATGTTAATGTTTTACATATTTGGTGCCACAGACGCAGTTCAGTCAGTCCTCAGAAAGCTCTGTTTCCTAATCAGTCACAGTTACAAACCAGTACAGTTATCAGACAGTGAATCAGAGGGGCATCAGATGCGCTGCAGGCTGAACTAATATCAGATTAACTGACTCCAGTAACTCCGTGCCTGCTGGTGCTGGTGTCAGTCTGGGTGGATAACAGCCACTTCAGCTGGTTTCACTGAACTGATTAAGAGAGGCCGTTGTTTTATCAGCCAATCAGGGTCTATCTGAAAGCTTATTACCCCTGCAGGCTGTAGGAAAACTGTGGCGTGGGTGTTCGACTGGTGCCATAGAGCTCAGTCAGTGATCAGGAAGCCACACTTTTGCACAGGGTGACATGTTACTTCATTGCCGTTTCCTTGTGTTTTAGGAAATTACTTAAATTATTAGCCTGTTTTTAAATTTTATGTCTTTACTTGGCAACTGTGGTTGATTTTTGAGTATTCTCACCGAGCTACTCTTTATCCAAGGCCATCACTAGGATTTTAGGGATACTGAGGACATTTTTAAAAATAATTTACATTTTATTTATTCAGTTAACCAAGTAAATTTTATTTCCTGACATGAGGATCTAAATGCTGTTTCAAAGCCTTCACCACACTGCCAGCCATACGATTCTGGGGGAAATGCTGAAACCCTTGTTAATATTTTGTAAATAAAAATCATCAATTTCTGACACATTAAGTTCTTGCAACTGCAACTGAAGATTATTTTGATCATTGATAAATCTGCTGATTATTTCCCCGATTTAGCAATTTCTATGTTGGTCTGTAAAATGTCCACAAAGGTTAATGAAAACTGCCAGGGGGGGACATCTTTTAAATGTCTTTTAAGATATTCAGTTGACAAGGATATAAAACAGAGGTCGAAAAGAAAATCCTCACTTTACAGGAGCATGAAAAAGGACATTTTTGACTAAAATGATTAATGATTGTATAACATAATAGTTAATTTTCTGTAGATCTACTAATCGATGAATCAACTTATTGTTTCAGCTCTATTTGAATGTGTACAGTTTTCCATTTGCTCACATATTTGTGGCCATTGTTGCACAAAATCTTGCAGGTAAGTCTATTGAAAAAAATGTAAATTTTTTAAAGGAAACGTAATCTGTCCACCGTCTCGAGCGGCTGTGAAGGTGTTCTGCAGCTAATTCCTACAAATGCTATGTGGGCGCCAGCCAGATGGCTTTGATGCAGAGCTAATGGCTAGTATTGCTGGTGGTCACACTCCTCACTACGCCGGGGGGCTGTTAGCCAGGCATGCTAATCCTGCTGCAGGTTAATCTGATTAGCCTGGCAGTCTGCTGTGTGAGATGCGTAGCGCGTTAAAATAATCAGCTGAAGGCGAAGAACTGCAGGATCAGGTTTTATTGTCTCCTTTTGCAAATCATCACTGTACAGTACATGTGGCTTGCTCCTCATTCTGCTGTTTACATTTTTACAAGTGTTTTTTTTTATTTTTTTTATAGGTGTGCAGATCTGAGTAGCGAGTAATAACTTCTATTCATTCAGGGATCACCTAGAGAAATATGTAGTGCTGCTTATTTTAAAAGTAATACAAAACATGTTGTATTAAGGGTGATGGTTTTAAAGTGGCCCACAGAAGAGCTACATCATTTGTAGGAAACATGACTACTGCAGACAGTGGGAAATTAAAAAACTAATGTTAGCTTTTATTGTCCTCGTCACATTTTTGGCATTTGCAAAAGTCATGTTACTGTATCAACAAACAGATAATTCATTGTTATAGTTACTGACCACTTAATTCCCCATATCTGCCTCTTTTCTTAATTTACCTGTAAACACAGGAGCTCCGTGTAACACCGCCGCAGGTCTGTAAATCTGAATACTGCCAACCCCCTCAATGTGTGTGTGTGTGTCGGTATAATGAGTAACCTGCAGTCTCCACAGACTCCACAGTGTTTATGTGCGGAGTAAACTGTTTGGGGGTGTGTGTTGTGGGGTGCTTCAGTAATCCCTCGGGGTGTAATCTCATTAAGGTTAAAAGCTGTGTTCGCGCCTCCTGAGGGTGCTGGTTGGTCACTGTGGTGGTGGAAGGACGGCAGGGAGACGCGGGTTAACAGCATGCAGTGTGTGTTTGTGTGTGTTAATGACAGAGGCACACAACACTTTTATGAACTGCAGTTGGAGCTGCTTATAGAAAAATACATGCAGAGATTCTATTGATTTGATTTTTTTTACTTTTTAAATTTCATTCATTCATTTATTTTTTGTGTGTGTGCTTCAATAAAACAATAACAAAGACACGCAAAATCCCAGTATCCAGTAGGATCGGTGCTGGATCAAAAGACATCAGCAGTAGTTTAAAATAGTATAGTAGTGCTTCTTCTTTCACTATAATAATAGATAAATAGACAGAGGCTCTTCTGATCATCAGTGTATGTGACCGCCGTTCAGCCTGAGTCCTTTTTATGGAGTACCGACAATTGGGGTACATGATTTCTATGTATACTGTGATTGTCTTCATGTATCTTTTTATATAGATATATTTATCTGTTTTATATACTTAGTAATAAAAATACTTATTATTTGTAACAGGTATGATATATCAGGTGTTTCTGTAAACATGGATTGTGGGTATTTAAGATATATTTAACTATGTAGTGTGTGTGTGTGTGTGTGTGTGGCCTCGTAGTTCTATCAACATCTGCACGTAATCAATACCTGACTGTCAAATCGAATGAATTCAGTACAATACAAAACCTTTTCGACAAGATTTATTGTCACGTAACATAAAACTGAACATGTATGGATAATGTTCTCTCATTAACTAAATAAAAGTAGGGCTGCATTTCAAAATAAGGGAAAATAAATCAAATGTGAAAATTGTGCATGTTGAAATAAAGTGCTTAATTTCAGAAAAATAAAAGGAGCTAAAGCTTGAATTTCCCTTTTACTGTTTCACATCTTGACTCAACAGTCTCCACCAGTTTTAAAGACAATAAATCCCAAAACACATCTTAACAATTGAACACTTCACTTTCTTCCCCTCTTACATCCCACTCCCCCACTTTTTTGCTCAGTGAGAGAACTGAGCTCTAGCTTGTCCTGACTTGATTTTAGATCTGGGCCTGAATGGAGTCAGGGCCAGTCTCATACACATGTGGAGGTGCTCATTGGTGAGTCTGGAACGATATTTAGTTTTGATTATGTTCATTGTGGAAAAAGCTGCCTCGCAGTTGTATGTGGATGTACAGGGCTACTTTCCTCGGACCTGGGAAAGCTGTCTCAGAGACCATTTGGAGCCAGAAATTGGAAGGGTCTTACAAACTGCTCTTTCAGATCAACCAGTTGCATCTGGAGAGGCCCAGCATTTAAAGTGCTGTGTACTTTCTTTGAGAACTCCCTGACATCTGTGATGAGAAAAGCGGTTCTGAATGAACATGGTGAGCTGCTGTCAAAACAGTTGCTGAAGTTTACAATCAGCTTATCAATGAAGTCAACAAAAGAAGAGACATCTCTCTGTCCCTGAACCTGTTCCTGCACTGCTGGGAATCCTGCACAGTCTCCCTGCAGGTCTTCCTCGAACACCTCAAGTTTCCTCTGAAAGGAGCGGACAGCTGTCATCAGTTCACAAATTGAATTTTCCTTGCCCTGTGGCCTCACATTCAGTTCATTCAGATGTGATTTGATATCAACCAAAAAGGCCACATTATCCCTCTGTTTCTCATTTTCCAGAAAGAGAGAGAACTGTGTTGCCTTCTGACTTCTTAGCTCTGCCAAGGGGCTGCTACTTCCCTCCTGATGGACCAAAAGCGCTCTAACACCCTGCCTTTGCTGAGCCATCTCACATTGTTGTGCAGCAAAAGATCATCAGCATTGGCATCGCCTTCTCTGAGGCATTCCCTAAACATGCAATGCTGGTAGGAAGAGGATGCCCTGATAAAATTGATCATTTTCATCATTGTATTCATCACCTCAGCATGCTCTTCTGACAGGGCGGCGCAGAGGACAGATTGACGAATGGTGCAGTGTTGAGCTACGAGCTCAGGACTGTCCTCTTTCAGTCTGGCTACAGCTCCTCTCTCTCTCCCTGTCATAGCAGGGGCTCCATCGGTGGTTATTGAAACCACTTGTTTCGGCTCTATGCCTCTATTTGTTCACATCTCCTTAATGGCCAAGTAGAGGTCTTCTCCTTTGTACTGGTCTGGAGGGGAGTGACACCTAACCGGTCTCCACAGAACGCTTTCTGGTCTGTCTTGAAAAACCTGACGTACACTAACAGCTGAGCATTGTCGCACATGTCAGTGGACTCACCCACAACTAAGCCTGCACATGGTGCCCTATGCATGGCTTCACGTGGCTGGGTTAGCACATCCTGAGTTAATATTTAGCTTTTCTTTGTGGCAGATGATGCTGACATGGGTATTTGCTTTTTTACCACAAAGCTCTTGTTTTTGTTTTCCCTCAGTGTTTCAGCTACTGCGCTCATGCATCCTTTGACAACCCCTCCATCAGTAAATGACTTCTTGTGTTGACCAAAATCCAAGCAACTTTGAGGGAACGCTCATGAGCACGTTGTTGGGCAGTGAATGTGTGGCTCAGGTTCCTGGTGGACTGGTCATGTTGGGCTGTGAGACCACTTATTTTCTGTGATCTCACTTCTGATTTGAGTGGGTATGTTTGTTCAAAACCTTTTTATGTTTTGTCTCATAATGGTATTTCACATTGGCACTTTTTAATAAGTGCCAGGGTTTCTGAACATATGAAACACACTGGTTTAGTGCTCCCAATGGCAAGCATGAACAGATAGGAGTCTGTCCATTCCGGATTAAATGCTCTATTTTGACTGTCCACTTTCTTTTTTTTTTTTCCCCGAGAGCACCATTTGTTCCTTATTCTTCTCTCTTTCTCCCTCTCAGTCGTCTGTTTCTCTCCCTTTTTTTCTTTCTAGCATCTGTCTGCACTGTATAGTCGCAATGTTTACCGCCTAGAATGCACAGGCTTGATTGGCTGAATAATGCCATTGGTCTGTGTTTTTCCTCATCCACTAAACCACTACCGTAAAGATTACAAAAGCTGCGCCGGTTAAAATAAAAGCGCCCCATCAGGTTTTAAATCATAACCTTTGTTTTTGGCTGTAGGTCCGGGCCCGTATGAGACGGCTTCTGGGTCCGGACCCGGACCGCAGTCCGCCTGTTGGTCACCACTGCTTTAAGGGGAGCTGGTTGGTGTGCGGGTCCATCTCTTTTCAACTACCAAAAGTCTAAACAAAAACCTTACTCTTCACGCTTGTAGTCGTTGAGTTAGTTGGTCTGTACATATTTTCTTAAATTGAATAAAAGCTTTACTCCACATGCTGAAATGCACATCTGCTTTAATGTAGGACATGTAAACTGAGTTTTAAAATTAAATTTACTTCTGTGATCATCATCAGCTGATCTGAACACAGTCTCTGATACTTTTCATGCATTAATCTGTTTTTAGCTCTAGACATAACTAATAAGATTCTGAATTATACTATATCCTAAATTTTAGTATTGACATGATAAACAGTCTGTTGGTTTGTTTCCTTGAATCCACTTTATTTATAATTCCTATGGCTCTCCTCGTGTGTGTGTGTGTGTGTGTGTGTGTGTGTGTGTGTGTGTGTGTGTGTGTATACAGTATAGTGGATTTAGATTAGTTGTACATGTGTTGTCCCACACTTGTAAACAATAACTAAAATAAGCAAGAAATACAACATTTGAAGTGACCTGTTGTCCAATATGATTATGAATAGAGCTTATGATCAATATAATATTTTATATATTGAAATACATATTTTGAAAAGCTGTTATGACTTCAGCCTCCTTCGCAGCAGGACTGTGAACAGTTGTCAGTAAGGTTGTGTACTGATAGTCGGTTCCATTTTGGATCCTTGCTTCATCCGGTTAAAATAACCACGTCAACAGCAGTAGATTATATCAGCTGTAGCTAATTAATGTTAATTGTGTAACGTGATTTCTGGCTTCTGATCCGACACCAGTTGATCACAGATCTGAACAGAGTCTTCGACTTGGAGTTATTTCACTTAAGTTTCTACAAAATAATTAAAAGATAAACTTGATGAGATTCGATAAGGGGTTTGACAGGATTCAGATTTGATAAGTGGACTGGAGATTGTATTTGATTTTTAATAAACTGCTTTCAAACCCCAGCCCTAGTTGTCAAACATCAATGCAACATGTGTACCTGGTGGGACAGATGTGTTCACACTCCTCCTCCTCCTCCTCTCTGCAGACTATGTATCACAGGGTTGGGTTGTTCGTTCTTCTGGCGGCGGGTCTCCTCTGCCTGAGTTTGGCCCCCGTCTCTCGGGCTGACGACATGGTTGAGGATAGTCTGGATGATGACATGGATGTGGAGGATGAACTGGATCTGGGTTTGGCCGGAGCTGAGGAGGAGGAGGAGCTGGAGGGGGACATGCAGAATGAGGCTCCACCTGCTCCTCCTACACCCAAGGTAAGACAAGCTGATTGGGCTGTTTTTTGTTGTTGTTGTTTTGCTTGTTTGTTTTTGTTTCTAAAGTGGTTATTTATACAGGGTATCTACAGGATTTGAAAAGGGATAAGAAGCACTGAATTTAGTTTCCTTAAAAAAAAAAAAAACGGGTACTACAGGTATCAGAAATTCTTCTAACTTGTCTCTTGCCTGCTGTAGGTAGTAATGTTGGTTCTAAAATATGTTTGAACCCAGCAGACACCCTGTTATAAGACAGTTTTCGTTGTACCAAGTGGATGTGATATAAACAGGACTTGTAGATCTGAGTGGAAGAAAAGAACCAAAAGTAATAAAACATCATTAAACCAGTTTAAATTTTGTGATCACGTATGAACTGTTCGATAAATTTGTTGACGTTTTTTTTTTTAAAAAATAAAAAAATAAAAAAATTGAAGATCGCGCAATCTGATCGAAAGCTTCAGGACACTACTGAATGGACCTTGTGTGGATCTCGTGATGAGATTGTATTCGTCAACTGCTATTTCCAAGGTCGAGAATGAACATTCAAAACACATTTATTTCAGTGTCTAATGCTCAAATTCCAAGTATAGATCCTCTAAATAATTAGTATTTTGTGACGTAATAAGTTTTTCAAATTGAAACCTGCAGTGCAGAACTTTTGTCTCCCCCTTCTGTCAGTCAGAGTAATTACACCATCACTGTTGAATACAGGGAAATTTCCACTGTTCAAAGACGATAATCCATTATTTAGAGAGTAATAGAATAGCTAAATAGCCTACTCCAAATGTTTTACAAATGCCAACAGTTCTGTCAGTGCTCTCCAGCCAGGAAAAGCCACACCAGCGGTAATCTGTCTCTGTCCTCGCTGTCGATCACTTTCTGTTTTAGTCTGTAACTCTTCCTCTGCATGCAGAGTTTCTTTTTAATCTGGAGCATCAGAAACTTTTCTTGGACGTTTCCTAGGTTTTTCCACTACATGGTACGCTATACTCCCAGTTGCTGTAGCCTTCTTTGTCTCCGTCGGCAGGGTTGCTCACCTCCTTAGCTCATAACACATCGGTACTGGTGTACAGCGTGGGAACATTGCCCTAGACACCAGATTTAAAACTCTGGTATACTGTGAAATACAGAGAGATTTACCTGGTGCTGATAGGCTTAATCAGCACTGTGTATACTTTTAAGGGCTTGAAAGTAACGGATGTTTATTAATGTGTAAAAGTCCCGCACTTCAGCTTTAATTATTTATTATTATTATCTGATGTCAGGGGTGCTAATCATGAAAAAAAGATATACTGCTGTACCCTAATTTCACGACGTTGTACTTGGTGCATGAGGACAAGTAACAGTTTGACTGTTGTAGAAAAACTGCAAAGTTTGACCTGTTGGTGGCCTGACATAAAAAAGTCATTAACCAAAGACATGAGAGCTCAAACGTAGTAATCCATCAGTTACCAAGATCTTTCACTATGTTGCAGAGACAGACTGGTTTCATTATCCTAAGAGCACCACTGCTGGCGTAAGTGAGAACTTAGAGTACATTAAATAAATGAATAAATGACACAGTGGCAGAGATGGTTTTCAGAGGTTAGGAAATGATTTATGCAGTGTAATTTTTTGAATTTTGCTTATTATAATTCCTTAGAGTGATACCGGCATTTTTGCAGAAAATAAATTACGGAACAGCAGTTGTGGCGGTGAGAATAATAAAAGCTGACACACAGTTTGTCATGTCCTGATAGTGTGGTTAACCGTCATCACGGTCTGAACCCTGAAGTCTCCTTTATACCCGTAAGCGCCAGGTTGACCACATTATTTACATGCATCAGTTGGAAGAGAAACCAAAAGTGAACACACCTGAAATATTTTCTGTTACTCTGGGTTCCCAGTGAAGAGAGACTAAGCATGTAAAATGATCAGGATTAGTAGAGTAGGAGAACAGAAGGCATTTTGTTCATCCGCAGAAGTCAGATTTACTGTTACAGTAGCAAAATGAACAAAATATGTGTTTCTGCTGTATGTGGATCTGTCATCAATACTGAAATCTCTATTACAGACACAAATGACCCAGTTCATGTACTTTAATTTTCTCCTGTACCGCTTTGTGTCCAGGTGACCTACAAGGCTCCAGAGCCTATGGGGGAACATTTCTTTGCTGAGTCGTTTGACCGGGGAACACTTGACGGGTGAGCACAAGTTTGGGACTACAGCTAATGATGAATTTAATCTGCACAATATTTTCTTGATAAATTGATTAATCACTTAGTCTCTACAAAATGTCAGATAATATTGAAACGCCTTATGTGTGTCTGATCAACGGTCTGAAACGCAGGGATTATCAGTTTGCTGTCATATATCACAAAGAAAAGCAGATCAACACATTTGCGAAGCTGGAACAATCAAATATTTAGCATTCTGGCTTTGAAAATGATTAGTATCAGAGTAGTTGCAGATTACTTTTCTGTCGATCGATTGATCAACTACTTTTTGCAGCTCTACACAAGTTACAAACAAGATCTTTCTCAATTTGCATTCTTTTCTGTTCAGCTGTCCTTGTTGTGAAACGTCGTCACCCACGGCCCGAGATCTGTCACTAAGTAGATAAGAATGCTCCAGATAACCTGAAATATTCTTGTTCTTTCCATTTTGTAGAGGACACTTTGAGAACTTGTGTAAACTGGGTGTAGCTGAATATCCCAGCATGCATTTTTCACCAACCAGCGACCATGGTGGAGCCTTTGAGCCGATCTGATTTTTGTTCTGAAACTGTTACGCGGTTTTAGTTTTTTAATTGATAAATTAACCGTTCATCTTTTCAGTGCGTAGTTGATTGATGATTTATCAAAACATTGCCTCCTAAAAACACTTTTTCGGGTGCTTTTGTAGATGTGAGACTTGGCAGCTGGGCTCTGACTTGTCTTTGATCAGGTGTGTTGGTGAATGAACTGTCTGTTGGTTTCAGATGGGTGCTGTCCAGCGCCAAGAAGGACGACGCTGATGAAGAGATCGCAAAGTACGATGGTAGGTACAGATACACGGTGTCTAAATGTCCGACACACCATGTGGAGTTACAGCCTGTAGGTACTGTACGCTGACGTAAAGATCTGCAACACATAGTGTTTTCACATAGAGTAACAAAAGTTAAAAAGGGCTGAATGGACCTAGTCTGTAGCAGCTAACTGCAGGCAATACAGTACTGCTGGGTCTGACTAAGTCCGTCTTAGACTGATGGAAGTTGAGCCCAGTTTGACAGTGAAGAGCTGAGATGTCCTAAAATGGCCAGTGTTTCCTGGCTGGTGTTGGAGACAGGTAAATTATGTTTTTGTTGTTTACAGGTAAATAACGATGATGTTGTCATTAACAGGTAAATGGGCGGTGGAGGAGATGAAGGACAGTAAGCTGCCCGGTGATAAAGGTCTGGTCCTGAAGTCCCGAGCCAAACATCACGCCATCTCAGCCCAGCTGCTGCGACCTTTCACCTTTGACACCCAACCCCTCATCATCCAGTAAGAACAGACCCTCAACTCTCCTCTAACGTGAACCACTCCAGACGTGACCGAGTACTGCAGAGGAACAACGTAAACTGTTTATCTGTCAGGTTGTGGTTCTGAGTCTGTTTCTGTTTGTGCGTCTTCAGGTACGAGGTGAACTTCCAGTCAGGTATCGATTGTGGCGGCGCCTACGTCAAACTGCTGACTCAGACTCCTGAACTCAACCTGGTCAGTCTGGCTCTGCTAATTACACACAAACACATACATCACACATCTTTACAGGCTGCTATTACTGTACTTGAAGCTGTGGCGTGATGTGTTGACTTGTATTAATTCCTCAGAGGCTCACCCGAGTCTCAACGAGCCCACTGTTCCCCCAAACTTAAGCTACACTGTTGAGTAGTTGGTACAGAAGAAAATATCTAATTAGCTGTTTGAAAAATGACATGAGATGTCCACCAACACGTTATAAATTACGGTTTTGGAATACTGTCCGTTTCAAATTTGGAAACTCAACAAATAGATGGTTAAGTGTTTTTACAAAAACATCATTTATTTGATGCTACGGTTGTCCTGAATCTGTCATAGCACCATCTGCAATATGTTGTGTATTTTTTTCTAGCCGTGAGCAGCTCCTCCATTTACTTTATGTATTGCATTGTTGGATGATGGTGTCCATCAACTGCACATCAGAATATTTTGTATGCACACTGACATCTTGAAGTGTGCTCAAGTGTGCTTACACAACTGCTTACTCACTGCTCTGTTAAAGTGAGTGTATAGTCTTGAGTTGGAACAGTAGATTAAATAATGGCCTTAAATTTTTGTGTTTCGTATTTTGATTTTGTAGTTACCCATATGTACGTTGGGAGGGTTTTGGTCTTGATAGCAGTGATCTTCCTCTTCGTACTGGTCTGGAAGCCTCACACATGGGATAGGATTTTAAAAAAAATAAAATAGAACATCGGCAAACCGCAACTATTGTTGAATGCGAAGACTAATGCAGTTTTGATGCCCAATTTTTACAGATTCAACATGGGGATCTTTGTATTTTTTGTTGAGTGACTCTAATATTTGAGTTGGATGTAATAAATGAATGGAGCTGTGGGCTTACTTATTTAATGTTAACAACTGAGACTCCTAAAGAGTCTTCAAAATAATAATACCCCTATCGTTCCACCATGGCCTCCACTGCTAGACCCTTCTTTATATGTTCAACTTGTGAAAATCTTCATGACAAGTGTTGAAGCAGAGTGTGACTTTCCGACACTCAATCTGTGCAAACGTAGGAGCAATTTCTTTTTTTTTAATTGATACATGATTTTAAGGACGGATTAGAAAACTACTTTAAAAATCTAATATTTGTCCGCATGAAATGTATATATCCGCTTTCATTTTCAACTTCTTAGGTTGTAGTGACCTGCATGGCTTTCACAGCTCTGTATTTTCTCCTATTTTCAGCATTTAATCATTAATGCTTCGATGTAGCTGATCCGTGTGTGTGTTTGTGTGTGTTTCTTTAGGACCAGTTTGTGGATAAAACTCCGTACACCATCATGTTTGGACCTGACAAATGTGGAGAAGATTACAAACTGCACTTCATCTTCAGACACAAAAACCCCAAAACTGGAGAGTATGAAGAGAAACATGCCAAGAAACCTGACGCTGACCTGAGGACGTACTACACGGACAAGAAGACGCACCTGTACACACTGGGTAAGACACGCACCTGTACACACTGGGTAAGACACGCACATGAATGACAGTCCAGGTGTTTAACTGCACTGTGTGTTGTCCCCCAGTGCTGAACCCAGACAACAGCTTTGAGGTGCTGGTGGATCAGACGGTGGTGAACAGCGGCAGCCTTCTGACAGATGTGACCCCCCCTGTGAACCCCCCCGCTGAGATTGAGGACCCCGATGACCACAAACCCGAGGACTGGGACGAGAGGCCCAAGATCCAGGACCCAGACGCTGTCAAGCCAGAAGACTGGTCAGTACACACCGTCGGTCATCAGAAAAAAATTCCATTATCTGTGAACTACTAGTTAACTTCTGAACAGCTCTACTTTCAGTGTTCATCATAAAAACAAGGATGGACTTGAGGCTTCTGGAGCTAATTTAAATAAAAAATGATTCCATGAGAAAGGACAACATAAGTTGGATTTTACAGTTTATGGGAGGTGTGTGCAGACATGTGAATAATTGTCCAACTGATAAGACATCAAACTAAACTGAAGGGGATGCCATACTTCAGTTGATACTAAACAGTCCTGAGCCAGATTACGTGCTAATTCTACTCAGGTCTAGAGCCTGTAGATTGTTCTAAATTAAGTAGATTCAGACAGTATCCCGACAAAAAACACACATACACTAGACTTTTTTTGCTGGAAATGAAAATGGTGGACCCTACTCACTGCAAAGAAATTAAATAATTGGGGCTGATGGTGAGACGGCTCGAAGAAAATCTCGAGCGAAGAGATGAAACTATTCAGTTATTATTTAATATTTAAAAATGGTTAATAATTAAAAACGTTATTAAATTAGTAGCATTCTGAAGGTGACTGTTAACGAATCTTTATGCATGGCATCAAACAAAACACTAAACTATTTTTCTTTACTTACTGCAAAAAACATTGTGCTACAAGAATTACTATGTAGTGTGTATATATAGTACTGTGTATATGAATAATATGTAATATGGAATTCAGTTGGTCCAACACATACATCATTTGGTGGTAGACCATCAATTGTTTATTCTATAAAATGTCAAAAAAAAAAGTTTCCCAGAGTCTTCAGATGTCTTGTTTTGTCCAACCAACAGTCCCAACCAAAACATTCAGTTTACAATGAACTGAAATGGAGACAATCAGACCATCCTAAATTTGAGAAAAAAATTGGTTTCATTTTTCCATGAAAAACATCTTGATCAACATCTTGAATATTATCCGCTCTGACTCTAGTCCTGAGATCAGACCACACCAAGAGAGTACATACTTTACTGGTACAGCTACTATCTACTGTATGTTTATACATTTTTATGAATATGTGTGCAGGGATGAGGATGCTCCGGCTCAGATTCCAGATGAAGATGCAGTGAAACCAGACGGCTGGTTGGACGACGAGCCAGAGTACATCGGAGATCCTGACGCTGTCAAACCTGAAGACTGGTACGTATACATACTCTCACATTCAATGTCATTTGTAAATCCCGATTTCTCAACCAGAGGTCTGTAGATCCCTGTGATGGTGTTGCAGGGCATCCCTGAATGATTGTTTTAAAAATTATTATTAGATTACAAAAGGCACTCAAAGTTTGGCAAACATTAATTCCTAAAGATCAATAACAGATCAACACTGGTTAGACAAATAGACAGATATAACTGTGTCTTTGTACATATAGGCAGTGGATAAATGAAAAACGTTTAACTTGTAAGAATGGTGCATGTCCAGGTCTGCGATATATGAGACGGTAAGCAACAGTCGGTTCTTGTAGTCAGTGCGTTGGATGCAGGGGAAATGTGCAGGTGTAAAGACTTAGGTGACTTTGACAACGACCAAATTGTTATGGTCAGACAACAGCATCTCTGAAACGACAAGGCTTGTGGGGGGCTCCCTGTCAGCAGTGGTGAGTACCTACCGACACTGGTCTGAGGGAGGGACAAACCACAAACCGGGGACAGGGTTCTGGGCACCCAAGGCTCATTGATGCATGAGGGCAATGACTGATATCCTGTTTGGTCCAAACCGTCAAAAGGGCTCCTGTGGCACAAGTGGCAGGAAGTTTTGCTAAGCCCGTCCAAAAGTGCCTACAAAAGGGCATGCAAGCGTCTGAACTGGTCATTGGAGCCATAGAAGGTCGTTTGGTCCGATCAGTCCGGTTTTCTTTTGCATTAGATCATGTTCACCATTTACATGGGGAACTGATGGCACCAGGATGCACTATAGGAAGAAGACCAGCCGGTTGAGGGAGTGTGATGCCCTGGGCCATGCTCTGCTGGGAAACCCTGGGTTCAGGCGTCCAGGTGGACATCAGTTTGACAAGTACTACCTACCTAAAGATTGTTGCAGACCATGTAAACCCCATAATGGTAATGGCATTCCCCGATGGCAGTGGCCTCTTCCAGCAGGATAATGCGCCCTGTCACACCGCACAGTGTTCGGGAATGGGTTGAGGAACATGAAGAATTCAGGGAGCTGTTCTGGCCTCCTAATTCCCCAGGTCTCAAGCCGATCAAGCATCTGTGGGATGTGCTCGAACAAGTCTGATCCACTCCGGCTCCACCTCACAACTTACAGGGATTAAAGGATCTGCTGTTAAGGTCATGGTGCAAGAGACCACAGGGACCTTCAGACGTCCTGTAGAGTCCATGTTGCTGTAGTTCAGAGTTTTTTGGCAGTGGACCAACAGCATGCATCCTCAATGAGGTCTTCCCCTATCACAAGGGCTCCAACACTCCAAAATGGCGGAACCCCTGCTCTAAGGGATGGCTGGGTGTTTAGTTTTTTAGATGAATAAAATCATCTGTACTCCCTTTGTTATTGTGGATTACAAAGCACGTTGAGTTGCCGTGTTAACTAACCAGGTTCAATTTGATATCAAAGTCAGAAGATGCTTGTCGGCTGATAGCTTATTAATCAAACTCCAGACCCTGTTCTCCGGGTTCATTCTGGTAACTGTGTCTCTGTATTTCCTGCCCTTCAGGGATGAGGACATGGACGGTGAATGGGAGGCTCCTCAGATCCCTAACCCCGCCTGTGAGACTGCTCCTGGCTGTGGCTCCTGGAATCGACCGATGATCGACAACCCCAGCTACAAGGGCAAGTGGAAGCCCCCAATGATTGACAACCCCAACTACCAGGTAAGGTTTTAAACCAGATTCAGCTGTGTTTGGATTGGGAAACCGCATAATTACCTTTTTTGAAAAACTGACAGAAAGACATCGAACATAGCAGTTTCTAGGTTGTAATCAGCTGGATTCAGTGGTAGTGTTGTGTGATCCTGACCTCAGACTCTAAATGTTCCCAGGGCGTCTGGAAGCCAAGGAAGATCCCCAACCCAGCGTACTTTGAGGACCTGCACCCGTTCAGGATGACTCCGTTCAGCGCAGTGGGACTCGAGCTCTGGTCCATGACCTCCGACATCTTCTTCGACAATTTCTTCATCACCAACGACCGCAACACCGCCGAACGCTGGGCCACCGATGGCTGGGGACTGAAGAAAGCAGCAGAGGGCGCTGCTGAGGTGGGTTCAGGCTGAAGGATTTTCAGAGGAAACGTGCCAGAGATCTCTGGGTCAAATCTGCATGTTACTGAGCAGAGAGGGTGGATTCTGATGATCTGTATGAAGTTAATTTAAACAATACTTTAACCCCTCAGAGTGAGGGCGTTAAAGGTGCTGAAGACACTAAAGAGCAAAGAAAGTTGCTGCTTTGAAAACTGGACAGGTTGTGAGTGTGAGAGTGAGAAAAGTAATTTCCAGAGTATACTACTGGTCATTCAGATTTATTCAGCGTTTTGTTCAGGTCAATGTTGCTGCACTTTTAAAAAAACACTGACAACTTTAAAACTCAATGTGCAGACTGTGCAGACTCTCTCTCTCCTTAATTGTAATTTCCAGATTTTTCCTTTTTGTCATGAAATGTGACGTGTGTTTTGAACCACAGGGATGATGTAATCCTCTGGAGGAAGCGGCATCTCATTGAGTGAGACAGAAATAGATGCTTTGATCCTAATAATAAGAGTCTCCTCAGAAACCATCAGAGACAGTTTGTGTCTGCAGCAGGAAGATATGTGTTCACTGACTTTGACTGACAGACGCTGCATTCAGGGACACTTTGCTCCGTACTCAGATTATTACAGCTGCATCACTATGACTTAAAATTCTAGTCATAGTTGGTTTCCTGAAAGGAACATTCCACCTATTTTAAGCCAAGTGTAGAGTATGAGACTTTCAAAGTCTCTTCTCATACAAATATCTAACAAGCAAAGAGGTAATAATAAAGTTATCTAAACTTAAAACTAATTCTAACTAAACTTGAAACTGATTCTTAGAAAGAATTAGACAAGGGAACTTTAAAAGGGCTTTACATGAGACAAAAACCGTTTTAAGAAAAGAAACATTATATAAAGACATTTAAATGATTGAAAAAGAGCAAATAAAATGATTTATATCTTTATATATCTAATCTAAAATAGAATGAGGCACATTAGACTGTAGAATAAAAATTACAGTGCAGCGGCGGTGCATTGCAAGATATGAGGAAGTTGTTCCATATTTAATATAATAAAATGCAAACATTAAAGTATGAAGCCCTTACTTTAGTAGAACTGAGTTATAGTCAACCTTGAGTAATTAGGGGAAAATAATACTAAATATCCTCAATCTCCAGTTCACCGTGTGTGTGTGTGTGTGTGTGTGTGTGTGTGTGTGTACACGTAAATAAATAAACAAACAAACTTGCTGGTAACTAACATTTTAACCAAATTTCCGTCGCCTCCCATTACACTTTCTTCTGAAATTAGAGGTGAAACACCAAACAACTCATGGGGACCTTTTTATCCCATTGTTTAGAACACCACCTCCGTCTCCACCTGCTGCACTGTTCTGTAGTTGTGGTCTTGTTTTTGTCTTCTGTAACAGTACTAATGTTTTTCTGTGTGTATCTTTTCATGTTTCTGTCTGTGTTGTTGCAGCCCGGTCTGGCATCTCAGATGCTGAGCGCAGCAGAGGAACGTCCCTGGCTCTGGGTCGTCTACGTCCTGACTGTGGCTTTACCGCTCGTCCTCATCGTCGTCTTCTGCTGCACCAGCAAGGTACCAGACACACAGACGCATACACAGACACACTGCAAACCGCCCTGCTGTGGCACTTTTACCATGCTGCTAGTTAAGCGACTGTCTGAAAAGTATCTTAGTTTTGACGATTGTTCCACTGAATAAAATCCACCGTTTTTGGTGAAAACCCAACGTGCTCACAAGTCCAGGAGAAAGGGAAAACATTGAATCAGGGTTTATTGAAGATAGATTACAACATCACAGCAAGTAGTCCTATTTACATGGCATTAACTACACGTTGTCATGACACAAATTACAAAAAATTTAAAGATATTGCAAAGTCACAAATTTCATCCACAAAGGTCTTAAATGTAAGGAAAATGTTTTTGTATGAGATTTAAATTAAAAAAAAAAAAAACTGGCTGGAAAATCTCCAGTAATGTTTTCTGACTTTATGTAAGACTCATATGTGGACCTGAAGTAAATGGGTTATTTTTAAATGGTTCATCCTTCCATCCATATGTCCAGGTCGTGTCTAATGATTAATTAATATTATTAGGAATCATTGTTATATACAGCTGTGAAGGAGTGTTTTTATATCACCAAAGTCTGAACATATTTGAGTTTTGGACTGTTGGTCAAAACAAAAAACATGACATCTTTGAGAAACTGGACATTTATGACTATTTTCAGACCTTTTACAGACTAAATGATTAATTGAAAAAATAACTGATTGGTTAATCAGTAATTGTTGTTTGCAGGTTTTTCTTGTTTTACATCT
This sequence comes from Xiphias gladius, assembly GCF_016859285.1. Taxonomy (NCBI): domain Eukaryota; kingdom Metazoa; phylum Chordata; class Actinopteri; order Istiophoriformes; family Xiphiidae; genus Xiphias; species Xiphias gladius. The sequence goes on from NC_053422.1 coordinate 1,222,461, forward strand.
TAGGTTACAGATCAATCAGCCCTCGCCATTATTTTCTACATTATGGCAGAGTGGAGATGTTTTTTGCAGCAGTTCCATCCAAAAATGGCCAAGTCACCAAAGGCGTCCTGGTGCACTGGGGCGAGAATCTCCTCTAATTGTTGACACTCTGCTGTCCAAATAAAAGGACAGAAAATACTCACATAATGTCAAAAAACTGAGTCGATAAGCAGAGTCAACTGGATTCCGAATTTATAAAGGTTAAATATGCGTAACCAGACTCATATCTCGAGTTTTCAGGGAAAGGAAAGACTAGAAGCTACAGTTAAATTATTACTCAGCCGTCTTTAATGGTCGTCTGTGGGGAGACAGTCTTGTCTCTCACTCTGAAGTACAGACCGAAGAAGACCAAACAAACGCAGGCTGTTTATTACTGAGCTGGAAGTGATGGACGGCATCGTGTGACAAACTGTACAGAACAGATGGATTCAGAGAGGGAGGCTGATTGCTGAACACAGAGGTCAAACTGTCAGTATTTATCATTGTAAACGTGTGTCAGTGTCGGTGCAGTCTGCAGCTTCGAATGTTGGAAATGACCGGAAATTAAGACTTTACAGTTTCTAAAGTCAGTGTCTGTCTTTCAGTTCCAAGTCACATATATATTATATAAAGTTTATAATCATTATTCAACTTTTTTCCAGGTGTTATATTAAAATTGTGATGTTACTGTTGCGAGCATTTGGAAAGCTTGCCTCTTCTAGTTTTCTTTCATGACTTTTTGTTGTCTTTAACTCTGCAGGTTCACTTTTGAGGTGAATGTGGCATTAAAATGTCTTGAGAGGTCGTGAGCTGCAGATTACTGTACGTAGGTCTCTAAAGTCCAGCTGAACTGACCTGTTTTCCTGTTTGTTCTGCAGAAGAAGAGCCCAGCGACCCCAGCAGAGTACAAGAAGACAGACGAACCTCAGCCTGATGTGAAGGAAGAGGACGAGGAGGACGAGGAGGAGGAGGAGGAGGAGAAGAAGGAGGAGGAGAAGGCTGAAGAGGCAGAGAAGAGTAGTCCAGGTTGATGTGATGTTTAGATTTCAGAAAACGTTTTGCGATTTCCTCTGAGACTCTGTGATTTCCTGCTTTGACACTGTTGGTCTGACTGATTAAATCTCTCTTCTCTCAGCTGCAGAAGAGAAGAGCGACGGAGAAGAAAGTCCTGCAGAGAGAGAGGAAGAGGAAGCAGAGAAGGACGAGGAGAAGGCCACAGCAGATAAGGTGAGGAGACCAGAAACGGCAGCACTGCTCTGAGGTCGCAGCTGGCATCACAACTGCTGCAGTTTGTTTTCTTTTAAAAACATGAAATTTACCGTCCTCGTTTCCTCTAGAAGTCGGAGGAGGACATTCTGCGGAAATCTCCCAGGAACAGGAAGGTCAGAAGGGACTGATATCTCTGAAGCCAAAGCCCTGACCTCAACACCTCCCCCCTCTCTCCCCTAAAATACCCCCCGTCCTCCCCGCCCCCCCCAATCCTCAGCCTCTTCTACTCTTCTGCTCTGAGGTGATGAAGCCTAAATGGATTCCATGGAAGCAGCAAAGCCGACAGGAAACTAATCAAGAGAACGGATGCCTGATGATGATGATGATGATGATCCTAGTATGAGCAGGACTGAGTTAGTGTGATTAAAGGAGATTTACTGACCTTAACTAAAACTTCCTGCATCATTCCTTAACAACGCCCGAGCAGACTCGAACCCATGAGACCAACGTCTGCTGTCCCGTCTGCCAAGCCACTGCCTGCCACCACCCTGAGCTAGCAAGCGACCCGCCCTGCCAACAGCCTGTTAATTACGCTATAAACAATTTGCTAATAAGTCTCCTCACAGACGTAAATTTGGCTGTCACCACCGACTAGTTAGCCTACAGTCTGAAGTAGCCTACCATCATCCTGCTTGGGCTACCAACAGGCTCTTAATTAGCAGACCAGCAGTCAGATTATTAGGCCATCCACTGTCAGGAGTATCCTGCAAACGGTTAGGAAATTAACCAACCGTAAAACAAGTGAAATGGCCCTCAAACAGGCTTCTCTATTAGTCTACATGCAGTATACGTAGCCTACCGACAGTCAGATAATTAGGCAGTCAAGTAAGGCCTCAGGTCTGCCAAATAAGCCTGTTAATCAGCCTATAAACAACTTGCAAGTTTGTCTCAAAATTCATCTTTAACTCGCCTACCACTGTCTAGTTTACCAGGTTAGCAGTCTTGTTAGCAAAACACAGATCCACCTGTTAACTGTTAAATTTTAGCCAACCAGCAGTCAGGATTATCCAACAAACGGTCAGGGAAGTAACCTAAAAAGTGTCGCTAATTAGCCCATGAGCTATTTTTACTAAACTTTTAAAGTAGCCGGCCATCAATCCACGTGGGTTACAAACAGCCTGCCAATCAGCCCAACAGCAGGCTGCTAACAATTCAGCAAATAACGTAAGTAACTTAACAGCGATAGTGACCATCTTAACCTACTAACAGCCGACTTATTAGTCTTCCAGGAGTCTGTAAATTAGCATGCTAGCGTCCTAAAGCAACCCGCGACTTGTCAATTAGCCGCAGCAGTCAGGTGCTAATATTGCAAGAAGTGAAACCAGAACACTCCAGATGACATGAACTTTTTCTGTCCTTTCTTCTCATGATGTTGCTGTGTTTTTGTTACAGATGTGAGCTGATGTTCATCTCTCGAAGGAGTGTCCTCAATGTTTTTAATGTGTGTTATTGTCCTGATGGCTGCAGGGAAGGTCAGAGGTCAGTAGACGGTCAAATACCTTCTATATTTTCTTGCGGTCCACACTTTGTGACTTGGATTCAGTTACTTGTGATGTTCTGTGTAGGTGAAATAGTTAAAGGTGGTTGGTGTCAGGTGTTTGTCACCTGGCCTTGAAGTCGCAAATGGATCTTGTCAGACCGGTTCTCGCTCCGTCGTCCAGTCATTTTCCGTCAAAACTGTCGAGTCAGCGTGGCGGCAGCAGCAGATGAGCTTCTGACACCAACAGCCTCTCTACCCACTCCTCCTCCTCCTCCTCCTATTTGTTTATGAAACGCTCTCTGAGCATTTTGAGATTTGGTGAACAGAACAGACTTCCAACACTTTGAAGATACAAGAAGGTTGTTGTAGATTTCAGTCCAGACAGACACGACAGCAGGTCATTTCACTGCGTAGCTCCTCCGGTCCTATTGAAGTGTGTTTTTCCAGATATAAAACCTGCCTCTTTTGATGAGGTTGGCAGCATCTGAGGGAGCTTTTCAACCAACATTTCAGGTCCAGAGTAATGTTTAATAAGGAAAATTCTTGTACTTCAAGGTTTTTGTCTGTTTTCTTTACCTCCAGGATCCTACTGGATCAGTTTCATATCAACATGTGGGATGAAGTTCACAGTAAAGCCACTGTTGGGCAGATTAAGGAGGGGAGATGTATTAAAAGACTTCATTTCGTCAGGAATATGAGCTAAAACCCAATGAAACATAATAATCATAATCCTGGCTAAATAAAGGCTCTTAATACAGCTCCTCTTCTTCCTCTGCCCAAGAGTGTCTGAAGAGTGTTTTCTTTACTGTGATCGGTTTTTCATCTTCGAGAGCGACTGGAAGCCTCCCGGTTTAACTGCAGGTGTAGTGAGCACTAGGCCACTCTGCAGAAAGACGAGTTCAGATGAGTCAATTTTAATCATGCGGTACAAAGGGAAAAAGAGAGGCCCACTGCACACACTGCGTATTCCAAGCTCACAAAAATGTAACGAGGCAACATATCTACCTTCAGCGTCCTCGCCAGGTAAAAATGTTGTCGGCCTGTTGTTTGCCTGACAGTCAGAGCACTGCAGACAGTGTCTCTTTACCTTTTGTTTGATGCTCTTGTCCTGCTTCTTACTGGATTTGGATGAGGACACTGTGGCCTTCTTGGATTTTCATGCAAAACAAATCCAGAGAAAAATGTAAAAAAAAAAAAGAACAACAGACAAATTACAGACCCAGTGTTAAACTCTTCCCCTTCAGTCAGTAAAATCAGCTGCTGTCATGTTTGTGTGGACTGAAAACTTGTGTCGGCAGATGGACAGACACCCGGTCCCTCCATTGACCCCATATGAAAAGAAAACGGCACTAAAGGGGCACTTAACCTCACAGCTGTCCACCTTCTGCACCACCACACCTCCGCCGGTCACTCCCGCATGAGTCCTGATTCCATGTCTGGAGTTTAGCCCCATGTTTAAAAAAGACAGCACTTGAGCGTGAAGTTCATTCTAAACCTTGGAAATTTAGGAAGAAAATATCCAAACACGAGGTCCATTCACTTTCAGCTTTCGGCCATTTCTCATGGTCTCTCTCAGCGGGATTGACGTTTGCCCTGTTGTAATCACATGACCTAAGGGTCAAAAGATCAACCGTACATGACCAGAGTTGCATACTTGGGTCACGTGATGACAACTGAGCAAACTTCATCTGCCGATGAAAACCGAGATGAGGTTGGAAGTCTGTAAAAAGCTAGTAAGTGGACCTTGAGTTAAGACGAAACAGAAACTCACAGTTAAAAGACACTTTAAAGTTGAATCATGAGGATTTTCATCACATCAGATCATTTTCTGATGCTGTTTATGGCTGACGTTTGCTCTGCTCTACTCATTGACACTCGAGTGATGTTTTTTATATTTATGCACATACACACACTTCGAATGCAAAAAAATTTGCATTTGAAGTTGAATGTAATTTTCTACGTGTGTGTCACATAATCAGAGTATAACAGCTGGTCCAGGGCATTTTTTGACAAAGCTTTAACGTTTCATATAATCAAATTGGAAAAAATAACGGGCAAATATATCAATAACGAAGACGCTTGAGTTCGAGCCCTTGTCAGTACCGAATTCCTGCGTCTCCACCAGCGACCACAGGAGTCGTCAGAATCAACCACAACTTAAATCTTTAAGGTTACAGCTTGGACTGGTATTTCTGTCGTCATCTGCTGCCGCTGCCTGATGAATTGCTGCTGACGCGACCTCGTCGTCGGGCTGAGGAATGGCTTCCAGTCCCGCCTAAAAACTCCCGTTTAGTCAGGGGAGGCCGGAAAGCCAAAGAGGGTGAGGATTTGTTGTTTTCCTGTTGCAGCAGAATCTGAGACTTTGCTCCGTTTGTCCGTCCGTCCGACATTTTGTCTTCAGCGAGACATCTCAACAACTACTGGTAACATTTCAAGTCCCCGTATCTGGCCTTCATAATCGGTGTATGAACGTGTAATAAATGGTTTATAACAAAGCTAATTAATGTATTCAAAGACTCCTCCTGGGGACACAGAAGTGCTCCAATGATTAGACGGTCGACAGGAAGTTAATGTGAAACTACTTTGCTATTCGATCGATTATTCACTGAGGTGATTTTTTTTTTTTTTTAAATTAAAATCATCTTCTCATTCCAACTTCTTTCTTTTACTCAAATGATTAATCTTTTTGGATTTTTAACTTTTTAATGGACAAATCAAACTATTTGGAGACACCGGCTTTGGCTTTTATAGACCAAACAATAAATCAATTTACTTGATAAAGTAATTGACAGGTTAATCAATAATGTCAGTATTTTGTAAGTTACAGTCCTGGTATAAACAGATAATGAATGACAATAGTAAAACACAGCTGTAAAGATATAAAATGTCTTAAAAGGAGAGTTCAAATAATTTACAAATACTGTTCATTTTCAAAAACCACCTGAGAGCTGCTTACAACTACATTATATTCTGTTCTAAACCATTCATTGCACGTTTGTGAGCTGCTTATAAACGCTAAATTGAGATGGTGACTTTGTTGACCTCCTGACCTTTCCTCTAGCTCCACCATCAGGACAAAATTCCCACTCTTCAGTTTTTGTATAAACACATGAGAAACTATTCCATGAACTTTGCCTGAAAAGGTGTCAACTTGGGTTCAAAATCCTAAACTGTGTTTTGTTTGTTCATTGTGAAAACTTCTAAGGATCATAATGATGAAGACAACTAGATGATCACATGCTGTCAGAGTTTTACTCCTGTGTGACTGAGAGAGGATGTTCTGGCGTCGTTCGAGAGACTTCAGACCTCAAAAAATCTGAAATAAAACTGGTTTGTGTGTGGAGAAGAAAAGTAACTGCATTAGTCTGGTCTTGTATCCATGAAATGACTGTTGATGTGTCCGTTTTTGTCATTTCTGTATCAGACTTTGGTTTTTCATTCACTAAACGCCTGCTGTCAAAGGTGGTCTTTCTACTTTCTGTCGATACAAGTCAGGTCGTGATTGGCAGGTTGACTAGTAAAAGGTGGGCGCGGAGAAAGCCGGAGCTGATGAGTTTTAAGAGTTTGTACTTCGGGCTGTCGGTTCGGTGAGTTCAGATTTGGGGCCTCGAGTTGAACCGGAGGTCCCCGCTTCCATGTCAAGGTGACCTTTATTTAACCCCCCTCCCCCCCAAGAGTAAACAAACGCTTCACTAGTTAAGTTTTGGCTGTAAACTCTGTTGCTTTTTAGTGTCTTTTTTTTAATTTTGTCCTCTGCTGTAAATCCAGTGTTTTGGGTTTTAGGATGAACCACCTGCATCAGCGGTGGCAGCACCATTACATTCCCATGGAGAACTTATGTGTCAGCCGTACCCTTCATCTTCTGCCCCTCTTCCCTTAGTCTCTGATTCTTTGTTTTCTCTGGTTGTGTCCGGCTCAAGCTGCCTATAGCTCACAGACTGTAGACTGAACACTGTATCCGCTGGTGAGATTTTACATGACTCTGTAACTATTAACTTTTTATTTTGTTGACTTCGTGTTAAACTAATTGGTCGGCGCAGCCCGTTTCTGATGTACACACTATGTAGAGAGATGGACCTGCTGACGCACCACAGGAAGGTCCAGCTTTGAATAGAAATACTGTGACGATGGAGCCTGATGTGTGAGTGTGGACATGCGGCCAACATTTGTTTTGATGAATAAAAAGGCCAAATGGAACCTGAACAAGAAATGCAGTGTTTTTATTATCAATGTGTCTTTGCAGGTAAGGCTTATACAGACTGACGTGCTTTCATCTTGAGTTGATGTGTTTTGTTAGTGGACTGTCCTACTGTTTTGCACCGATTACAGAACAACCTGATCATTTTTGGGAGGTCACAAACTTACACAAGTGTTGTTCAGTGGTGGGAAAGTGAGATGGGAACCTCCAAACGTCAGAAATAAATGTGAGATGATTTGGCTTCGGAACAGACGTCTGAACAGCAGCTCCCTGCAAAGATCTTTAACTAGGACGTTTTAACACGGGCACTCCTGGATTAGAGAGGTGAAATCTTTATTTTGTACGGTTGGTTCATTTTTCAAAACAGACTACAGTGTAATATTCACGATGCTCAGCACAAACGGCTCCTGATGCACAAAGAGAGGTGCTCTGTGGATGTCTGGTACAAGCCTGAGTCGAGAACATATCGTCCGATGAACAACGGCTCCAGCGTAGAGCCTGATGGGAAGCAGAAGCGACCACAAGTCAAAGATGTCTGTTTTCAGTTACATTCAGATACATTACTGTTAGCTGTGGAAACAGGCGAGTGACCTGACGCCCTGAAGACAAAAGACTTGGTTACGTGATTCAGCTGAGACTGAAGATGAAGTCCATTTCATGTTTCATTGCCCAGTATATGAAGATTAAAGGGCAACATTATTTAGTAAAATGTCCCTAATTCCTGATGAATTCTTCAGGAAGAATGATGATTTAAAAAAAAAAAAAAAAAAAGTGTGTGTGTGTCTTTTACAAGCATGGCTGGATTAACCTCCTGAGGGGCCGTGGGGCATAAATATGTTCTTGGGCCCCGACTGACCCCCACTGTAACTGTCAGTTTCATTTTTTCCTCAGATGCACAGAAAATAACCGGGACTCTAGAGCCGGAGTGAATAGTTGATTAAATGATTAGTTCATCGACAGGAAATTCATTAGCAACAATTTTATGAATTGTTTCTCATTTTTTAAGCAAAAGGCCAAAAATTCTCCGGCACCAGTTTCTCAGATGTATTTTTTCCAGTCTCTTAGTTTCCTGTGGCAGTAAACTCAACATTTTTTGAGATTTGGACTGTTCCGGGATCAATGACGGACCCTTTTCACTATTATCTGACATTTTACACACTGAACAATCAATCAATTGTTAAAGAAAATAGTTTTTCTGATGCATTGAAAGTGAGGCCACAAGATGCAGGATGAAGGGGCCTGACAAATGAGTGATTAGCCAAGATTATGCAGACCAAAATGGTATTTAGTAAACCTGGGGCTCTTGAGGATCCTGGGGAAGTTACCTGCTTCGGCCAGTTGGAAATCCACCCTGGGCAAACCCGCTCTGAAAACAGATGCCCCTTACAACTGCCCAACCCGCCTGAGAATCATCAGGTTTTAAGATTTCTTCAGTGTCAGAGTATTGGATTGATAGTTGTCAGTACATCTACAGGCGCAGAGCAAACGTGAACCGCCGATAGTGAACTCGAGATACTTCATTTTCCGAAATGTAAACAAATGTCGGCTTAAAAGAACAGGGCTCAAGTTGTCGCCCACAGCGTAACCCACTGAATCCATGGCAACCTTATACTTTGTTCCCTGTGAATGTTTACATCTGTTCATACACGTGAAGACTTTTAATGTTTAATGTAACATCATCCGAAAGACTTTGTAGGAAAAAAAAACTTAATTATGCTGATATTTAATTGAAAATTATAAATCGGGCTACTTTTATGACGTTAGGGCGGGTTCTAGGCTCTGATTGGGCTGCCTACTGTCTGTCAACGCTGCGGCTGCTCTCTCATTGGCTGTCTCCGCTGTGAATCATCGGTGAGGCGGGCGCAGGGACATTCCTCCTGTCGCTGATGGAAAAAAAGAGAAAGTTCCCAAGATGGCGGCATGGACCTGCTTGTCCGCTGGAAAACAATAGAAGCAGCACAGAGGGACCGAGTTCGCCCCTTTTAACTGACGACCCTCCGCTTCACAGTCGTACACATCCCGTCTCAGGCGCGGCCACGGGGAGGGTTATCCACGACGGCATCTCGGGAGGAATAAGTTTAAAGTATGATGCTTTATTTAAATGTTTCATGATAGCCCCCTAGCTAGCTAGCCAGCCAGCTAGTCGAGCTATCTTTACCCAAAACATAGCGCTAGCAGCTAGCGGCTAACGGTTACACGGAGGCGGAGGATCAGCTGTTAGACAGATGCTGTAGGAAGAGCGGACAGGAACACTTTCACAGTAAGTGAATTTAAAACCTAACTAAGCTCTAATTGTCTGGAAACCCCTGTCGTTTATTTTGTCGTGTGTGAAAGTGTGGTCTTAGATAAAATACTGTGTTTATTAGCGGAGCGATCGCTGGCAAGTTTGTGAAGAAGCCCAGAAGCGCTAGCCAGCTAGCTCCTGTTGGCTACCTACCCAAGCTAACTCTGAATACTTGAGCAAAATAAAGTTTCGGGCAAGTTGTGGAGGAAACGATGCTCCCACGTATTGTAACATCATCATTGATAAGTACATGGGGGTAAAGCCAGAGGCTGGTGCCAGCTAGCTCCAAAACGACCAGATCTTCACGGCAGTTCAGGCAGTTTTTGAGGAATTTTCGACGCTCCAACTTTGATTTGTGAGTGGAGGAATGTGCTAACTTAACTTAGCCCGACGTTAGTTAGTTTGATGGCGAGACAGCAACGACACTATTTCGTTTATGGAGATTTAAATGCGGTGTAAATGATTTGTAGGGTTTGTACAAGAAGTAGCGGGCTGTGATTTGTTTTCGTACCTCGGGGATAAATACATGAGAGGTGTGTGTTTTTGATTTGGGGTTAAACTCAGGCGGAATGTGGCTCTGTAGCAGGACTCCAGTAGCTCTGTTCTACACAGCAAGTTAAATGAGCTGTTCTCTGTGTATATAACGAGGTTCGTAGTGTACACTGGGGTTTAAGCGAGTAAACCAGGAGGCTGAATGGTATTGCACCCAAAAACCTTAATTTTCCTCTCCGGCAGTGAGTGCCGCTGTGACTGAAGGCCATTAGCAAGACAAAGGTCGCCTCCATGGAGCCAGCACAGGAGTCTTTGTAAAGGGCGAGGGGGGGTGTATAGACGCCCAGAGTGAAAAAGAGCCAAATTCAGCATTTTATGGACGAAACCTGAGCCGGGAGTTTACTACAAGTCTGTATTGATGATGGCGGATTTTGTTACACCGCGACACAGCGCGGTGATGGAGAGGCTCCGACGGAGGATCGAGCTCTTCCGGCAGCATCACAACAGCTGCGAGAGCCGCTACGAGAACGCGACGCTGGAGCGGCTGGAGCTGGAGAGGCAGCAGACCTTCGCCCTGCACCAGCGCTGCCTGCAGGCCAAAGCCAAGCGCTCCAACAAGCACCGGCAGCCCCAACCCAGCGGCGACCAGACCGGCCAGAGAGCGCCGGGCGGCGGCGGCAGCTCGGAGCTCGGGGAGAGCGGAGGGACGACTGCGGAGCAGAGCCGGAACAGCACCCTGATAGCGGTGAGTGAGCACTGAACACAGCTCGTACAGAGACTGACTGGATGTTAGAGCACAAGCAGACTGCGGGCTGGTGTAGCAGGAATAAACCACCCAGAGTGACAGCCGTATGTGCTTCTGTAAATCAGATGCCTGGCACGTTGGCGGCAGGCTGCTTTAACAAGTACCGGAGTAGTGGTGGAAATCACGAGGTGACTCGCAGTACTATGCTGTCACTACATGTGTCTTATGATAACGTTGGTGTGGTCGAGTGTGTAAATGTGGCGGGACATTAGTGGTGGTCCATGCTGGAGCTGAAGCAAACCGGACGTTTTACTCTGTTAGCGATCAAGTCACACTGACATCTGCCATGACAGAAAAAAACAAAATTGTAGCAGTTGCACGGCCACGCTGCTACTTACCGAGGGTTGTGATTTTCCTCTGTCGTGTCTGGCACTCGACTTTTTGGGTGGTTATCTTCGAATCTTTGGACGCTGTTCCACACGCATGACCTTTCCATCATCTTGCTGAGCTAGTTGTAACCTGTAGGCATGTCACGTGGTCGCGTGTCACTGTCCCAGTGTCTGTGCTGGTAAAGTTGGATGAGAGCCGTGAGGCACAAAACTACCACTGAGATTAAGTGTCCCCGTCTGAGAATAACTACTAGGAATTCATGTGGAAGTGTCATGAATGATGTGGGATTACTGTTAATTATTTCATGGGCAATTTGGAATTTTTATGGTAATTCGTAAATAGTAACACTTTTGCTCTTTTATAAAAACACAACACGGGTTGTTGTTTTTCAGAGTAACTCAAGAAAAGCCAAACAAATATGCTCACTGATGAAGCGATCGCTCTGTCCGGAAGTCATCCTCCACATTGTTGTGAATGGTCGCACTGTGCGCCAAACAACATAACCCTGCTAAAACGAGGCTTATGGTGAATGCATCCGGACTGCGATTTTCTCATCCTCCCGTAGCCATCTGACAACGTAACAGTGTTTAGCTGCTCACCAACATGTTTGTTTGGTTGGACGTCTGTAGACAGCTCGCTTTCCCAGTGGCCACTAGTCTGCTTACAGAGTTACTGTAGTGACTCGATTCGTTTCTCACTCTCATTCCTCTCGCATTATCACTTTCTGACAGTTTACATTTTTCAGATTTCGGTCTTTTTTGAGCTCATCATCTCTGACAGATGTGATTCTTGGCTGTTTGACAGATTTTCTCCCTGGGTCATTTCTGCAGTGAAGATGTCAGGAGATGCTAAGAACTCGTTTTCACCCGTCATGAATTTATTTCCTCTGTGGCAGCAGAGCATGTTACACCAGCCTTCAGCAACCCCTGCAGGTTAAACTGGCCTAACCAAACACTTTTAAGGCTGATCAACTCTGAGAGACCCACTATAGATGGACTCGAAAACGCTCACTAGCCTGGCAACACAATAATGCAACACTCTGTGAAAGACGGTAGTTACACTGGTACTCTCTCCATTCAAAAAGAATATCTGTTGTAATGAATGAACACAAAGGCTGTCTAGTCCTGAAACATAAGACAACCTCCACTTTTTTTAGACCTAAGTTTCACAAATAAATATTGTCTTACATTAGGGCCAGCACGGTGTCCTTTCTCTCAAGAGCGGTAGAGAAATCTCAGCATAGTTTTTTTTTTTCTGGAGAATCAACAGCAATTGTTATTGGATAAAATAGCAAGACAACAATGTCCGTATTTGGTAAATATTGCAGATGACCAAAAATACCTGACAAAATAAGTACGTCTTCACATCAGTTTGAGGCTGTCAGGTTGTGCGACGAATGCCTGGTGAGGCGTAGCGCTATGATGGAATTGGAAAAGAATACATGAGAGCAGAGACACGTCATCAGCTTGTGTCATCCATTGTATCATCCGTCTCTGCTGCTTTTATTTTCTATAAATGCAGCTCGGCAAGATTTTTCTTCTTTGCCAGATTCACAAAAGCTTTTTTTTTCCTTTCGCTTCCACCGTTGTGGCTTGTGTGTGTGTGTGTGTGTGTGCGAGCAAACGTAATTCAAAAATAACTTGTCGTGCTGGCCAGTGTATTCTGCATCATTCCACGTGATTGGGTTGTTTGTAGGTGTGTTATAGCAGCAGTCAAACTGAGAATTTGGTCCCGGGTCACCAAAGCTCCAAATCATCTGTCAGTGCGATCTAGGAGCAACGTTTTGGACAGACAAAGACAGATTTCACAACGTTTTTCTCACAACTGTCACTTTCCATCTCAGACAGAATTAAGTTGCAGTCTGAATGTCTCACGAATCTCAAACAGCCTGTGGGTTTGCTTATCAGAGCTCATCATACTGATTGCTCCATGCCTCTGTACTGAAGCTGAAGATCAGTGAAATCATGCAGGCTGTGTAGTCTGAATGACACGTGACTGAAAGATGTCAACTCAGGTGAGACCACTGCTCTGTCTGTGTGTGTGTGTGTGTGTGTGTGTGTGTGTGTGTGTGTGTGTGTGTGTGTGTGTGTGTGTGTGTGTGTGTGTGTGTGTGTGTGTGTGTGTGTGTGTGTGTGTGTGTGTGGGTGGACGTGGACGTGGACGTGCATCCTGAGTGACTGACAGTGGAGGTGTTGTTTTTGTGGCTGTGCTGTTTGGTCACATGATCTTTGTTTCCCCTCAGCCTGACTCGGAGTGGTTGCTTTAACAGATACAAACTGGCTGGGTTCGACCATTTCACCCAGCTTCAGTGTCCTTGAGCAAGACACCAAATCTCGACCTGCTCTAGACTCTGACCTTTGACCTCCCTCCCTTTTGTTGTAGTATTTATTGCAGTATTTTGGGTTCTGAATCAATTTCTGTTTTGAACAGATTCGCTGATCTACAGAAAATTAATCGTCAGTTGATAATTTAACTAACTTGTTAATTAAAAAGCCTTAACAGGTGTCATATTCTACAGTGTCATAGTCATGGCTCTTTTTCTATCGCATCATTTAAACTGTTTCACGTTGGAGTTTGTCCAGACCGTTGAAATGGCCTCTCAGAACTTGCAGTGGGCATTTGATCTTGTTCTGACATTTTACACACTCAGTCATTAATCAATTGAAAAAACAACTTATACATTAAATAGTAGCAAAAATATTCATTTTTTGTAGCCATTCATGTTTGCATAAGTATCTGCCTAAAGGTGCACTTGTTATTCAAGGCTAAACCAAACAGTGGCCTGGGTAAACCAAGGGTAAACCAAACAGTAGCCTGGCCAACCACCAAAATTCAAAACACAGGATTGAAAGCTGCCATTGCTCTCAAACTGCCGACAGGCCTCAATACAGGAACTCACAGTAGACTAGGGCTGCAACCAATGATTATTTCTATTATCGATTTATCTGTCGATTATTTTTATGTTTTTGATGGATTATGTAGTATATGAAGCGTCAAAAAATTGTCAGAAGCACCCATCAGGACTTCGCGGTGCCAAACGTGACGTCTTCAAATGTCTTTTGTTTGTCCAAAAGTCCAAGTACCTCAAAATCTCCATTTTCTAATGATATGACAAAGCATAAAATCCTCTCTGCAATCAGAGAATACTTGGCACTGTTTCACTATTTTTGCTTGAAAAATCACTCAAACAATTAATAGATTATTCAAATATTTGCCCCTTATTTATCTGTCAGTCGACTGATTATTGCACTATTCTTTTAAGCTCAACAGTAGACAAACACTTCATCTTAGTTATTAATATTTCCTTATGCTTGAATTTATACTATGCAGGATTTTCCTAGAAAACAACGTATGGACCCATACAAAAGTAATCCCTCTGTCATCAGTATGACTCCCCTAGAAGTGTACGGCGGTGTGTCTATCTGCAGAGACGCTGCCCTCTGCCTGTCCATTCTCATTCTCCTCTTCTTCTTTTGCTGCGTTCGGGACGTTTCCCAACGTCATCGGTTGGGCAGCGGGTGCGTAGCCCCTAGCCAATAACAGCACGCAGGTGAGGTCGGGACTCTATAAAAACATAGCGACCTGGTTACATCGCTGTCTCCGTCTCTCTCTCCTCTGTTCTCACTCTGTGTCCTGGATGTATAAAGAGCTGCAGGTCTGCGTGTCTGTTTGACCGAGGGCGGGACTGAGCTACAAACGCACACGGAGCAGAGACGCCACAGCGGACAGGAAGAAGCGTGCGCGTCGGCTGCAGTCACACAAAACAGGGACTGCGGCACCTTCCTGCAGGGTTGTGTGGCGGTGTGGGAGTGTTTATTTGTACTTTAGAACGTAACCACTGTGAAAAAATCCGAAAATAAATTTGTCTTTGTCTGATTCCCTGCTTTGTTCCTGTTAACGCCAATCCCTCCCTTCGGTCACTCTCTAGCTCGCTTGACCACCACTACTCTCTCTCTCTCTTTTTCTGTCTCGCTGAGAGAGGAGGGGCTAAGTTTGAATGGTGTGTTTACAAACAGAAACCGACAAATCCTGCATAGTATACCTTTAAAGTTTGTTTGCAACAGTCCAGTTCAGTGACACCTAGTTCTGTTTTTTTTTAAAGCTAGAAGTTAAAGCCATAAAGTTTTTATGCTCAAAACTGTAGCAAGGCATCATATTTAAAGAGCTGATCTCATGTTTTAAAGTAAAAAAATCTTAACGGATGGGCTCTGAGGAAGTTTTGGGGACCTGAGTGGTCGCTGAGGAGGCTTCAGGGTCCTTGTAGAGATTCTAGTGGTCACTTAGTGTTTTCTAGGGTTCCTTTAGGCTTTTAAAGAGAGCAACAAAATGAGGGAATATGTTTTGGAAGAGTGTCTTCATACCTCCAGAAGACTTGCAGGATCCTGTTCTGAATGTTTACAGTGAAACAAAACCTCACTTTAGACACTCTGTTGGATTTTACGTTGGTCTGTCATCCTTCTGTTGTGTGTGTGTGTGTGTGTGTGTGTGTGTGTGTGTGTGTGTGTGTGTGTGTGTGTGTGTGTGTGTGTATTAATATATGTAATTCAATGTAATACACACGTATTTTTGTATTTTTGTTTGGTGTTGAATATTGCTCTGGCTAGACACCCTGTGTATCTGCGTATCAGGCAGATGTTCAGTGTCAGCTAGTTCTTCAGTGTGAAGTTGCACTCAGCAGGGACAGACTGACGAACACTCACTGGAGTCCTGAGAGGTGACTCAGTGTGAACAGAAACCCCCCACCGCCCCCTCGCAGCTGACTCATCACCATGTTGGTCTTGAATACTAACACAGTCAGGAAACGCCTCGCTCTCACTCTGCTCAACGTCGACAACAGCCTCTGTGTTGCTGCTTTAGGAGGCGTGGCTAAATCACCTTGACGCTGCTGTGATTGGCCTTTTTCAGTAGTGATGTCACTGACTGAGGTAAAGAAATAACACCGCAGATGCTGCTAACAATACTAAAGGTTTTCACAACAAACATTACTAGAGCCCAGCTGATATGAGAGTTTAGTACTGAATACATGAGAGTAAAAGAACATTTCATACTGTTTATAGTGTTGGGAATCGTAACAATATATAAAGTGAGATGATAAGAAATTGTCATCAATCTGAGATTTTGTCTTAGCTTTTATCAGGTGGTATCTTAAACTGCAACGATTAGTCATTCAGTCAATTAGTTGATGAACTCCAGGGCTCCAGACTTAACTTTCTCCAGTAGCAGCACTGGTGCTCCCAGCTGAAAATTTTAGGAGCACCACCTAAATCAACATGAAATGCAGCACATTCGTATTTTTTCCATATTAACTGATACATTTTTTACTGATATAACGAGAATAAAAATATATAGGGGTACCTCATTTTAACATGCATCTCAAACCTTCACACAAACTTAGTTGAAAGAAAAGTATTTCCACTTTCGTTGAGAGTTTATCAGTCAGACATTGGATGGATGGATTTCATGTTAGCTAGCTAACTAGCTAGGTAGTTAATTCACTTAAGTGAAATTAACTAATGGGTGCAATCTGGAACCCTGAACTCTTGTGAAGATTTGATGCTTTTCTTTACCGTGTATTAGGGTAAACTGTGTTTTTTTTTTTTTTTTGGTGGTTAGATAAAAAAAAAAACATTTTAAGATGTCTCCTTGGACTATGGGTAATTGTAACAGCTTAATTAAAGTAATGATATTATACAATAAAAGTAAAAACGTGTGTTTATAGCTGATATTTACAAGAGAATGCAGAGGTATCTGTGTGGATTGTGAGCTGAAATTCATTCCAGTTTAGGAGCTAAAACAGTAAAAACATATCACAATATACTGATATTGTGACATAACGTTACATGTACTGTGATAGAGGATTTTGTCAGTATCAGTATCACCGACCTCACCGACCCTTTGGCTCATGTTCACTTTGTGCACAAATGTTTCACATAAATTAACATTTTTGACAATAATTCACTTAAATTTAGTTAATAAACAGCTGTGACAAAAATATATAATGAGGCTGGATATGTGATCATTACCAAATGAAACTTTGCCCAAAAAGATGACAGTAAAGATTTAACTGTAAAAATGAATTCTAGACATTTAAAAATAAGAACGTAAATACAATAAAAAAATATATTAAACTTGCATTAAAATGCAGGTCAGATAAAAAAAAAAGTAACTCAAAAAAACATGTACTGTATCTATTGTCATATCTACTAACACATATACTGACACCTGTGATATCGGCCGGTAAGATCAGCCTGCTGACATATCAGTCTGGTTTAGAGGTTATTGAGTGCTACCAAGTACATAAAGGAATAGACATAACAAAGGAAAACACCGCTAAAAGTCAAGTAAAGAAAATGTTTAAAAATACCATTACTGCAAAGTAATAATCTCTGCGATAGAAACACAACCGTCATGAAGAAGGCATGTAATCAACCTTCGATAAGATGAGGTAACACACAAGATATTTTTGGATTATTGTGGCAAAGCCAGTGCCAAAAAATTCCAGGATGAGTAACTGAAGATATTCAGAAGTCTTTACTTGTTTGACTGTTTAACTGTAATGTTAAATATGCAGAGTAAGGCTTTCAGTATCTTCTGAATAACCTCACCTTGGTTTTATTTCTATGTCATTCTGCCAAAAAGTTTCCTTTTTTCAAGTTTCAATGAGTGCCTGTTTTTCCATTTTCTAAGACAAAGAAACATGGAGTAGCTGACTGGTCTCAATGGTCGGCTGAGGTCAGAGGTGAAATTACCAATAACTGCACCTGCCATTTACTATCTATTGCACAGGATAAGTAATGCAATTTATGCAACTAATCAAATCTTTGACTGTAAATCCCACAAACTCATCACAGCTGAACCTGACCATTATTGTCATCATTGATTAAGCGTTTCAAAAGACCCGTTAAAATTAATGAGACACCTGACTCCGCCTTGGTCTGAATCAGTGGTCATATCGAGAAATGAAGTACAAAAAAATATACTGGTATACAGTATATCTGTCATAATTTCCCAGAGTGCAAAATGATGTCTTAAAATGCTTAGTTTGTCTGACCAAGTTAGAAACCTGATGGAATGAAATTTAGAAGAGAAGACGTCCTTATAGTTGTACCAGAAGCAGTAGAAGTAGCAGTAGTATGAACTTAGTAGGAACAGTAGTGGTTTTTTAGTAGTTTTTAGTAGTTATGGTGGTAGTCGTATGAGTTATAGTAGCAACAGACGTAGGAGTACAAGCAGGAGTACTATGGCTTGTGGTAGTAATAGTAGTAGAGTGGGTTTAGTAGTAACAGGTGGCAGGAGTAGTCAGACTAATAGTGATAACAGTTGTTGTAGTAGTGGTGGTGCGAGTTCAGTAGTAATGGTGGTCCTAGTCTAAGTTATAGTAGCAACAGTAGGAGTGGTATGGCTTGTAGTAGTACTGTCAGTAGCAGCTGTAGTATCAGTCAGTACACCGACTACAGTCCGGTGCTACCTGACAGGTGACGATTGCTGGAGACTCCAAGGACTTAAATATCCAGAATCCCACTGATGTTCTTGGTTCAGAGGCTTTGTGGCTGTGGCAAGAACGCCAACCTCCTCCAACCTCCCCCCATCTTTTGTTGAACTACCACTCCCACCCCAGGTCTATAACCAGGGTAATCAGTAGGAGGAGTCAGACCAGTATTTCAGGTTTAAGGAGTTCAGTGAGTCACCAGAGTTTCCTTTTTCCTTCAGGGTAAACACACTGCCCTCTCCTTCTGTCCATCTGTGTCTCTTCATCATGAATCCCCCTACATTATTTGCATGAGGGTTGCTTCAGCACATACTACTTATCTTTTCAATTAACCAATTAAACATTTAGTGCAATAATGTCAGCAAAAAGTTACTTACTAGCCACTACTTTTTGCCATATTGGTTTATAAAAAAAAAAAAAAAATTAAATACTTAGATTATTAATGGATTGATGGATGGATGAATGAATGAATGTTGTTGCTGATGAATTTTCTTTCGATTGACTAATAGATTAATTGATGAATCACTGCAACTCTAGATCCAGGGACCAGAGTCAGCCTTGTGGCCGTTATTAGACTTAACACATTGTTTTGGACTGAGCATGTCGAACACACGAAACCACATTTCTTGTTCAGGGAGTTACAGCTGGTCGAACAAGGGAATGTTTTGTTTCTGTAGTCATTAGCCTGGTGAACTGTTGAAACTTTTAGCTGGACCATTGTTCTCTTCATTTTATTGTCCCCTCAAGGGAAACTGGCCTGGCTCACCTTAATCTCAAAACAGCAAAAAGTCAGTAACTAACAAACCCAAAACCTTGGAGGCACTGTTACTATCACTGTCAGGTCGTGAATGCTGCTTCTTACAGTAGGAATTTTGAAAAATTAAAAGTCATAAGGCCACATAGCAGCATTAAATATATTAAACAGTGTGCCCCTTCTGTTGATGTGTTGTTGGTGTACACTACTGCTCTGCAGTGCAATGCTAAAGGAAATGGAGGAGCTGCTCGCTAAGATCTCAGAAACCAAAAAATTAAATATTAAAATTAATTCAAATAGACTGCAACTAACATTTATTTTCATTATCGATTAATCTGTCGATAATTTTCTGGATTAATCGATTAACTGTTTGGTCTATAAGGCGCCCAAAAACAGTGAAAATGCCCATCACAATATCCTAGAGCACAAGGTGATGTCATTAAATGTCCTTTTTGGCCAACTGACATACCAAAAACCCCAAAATATTCAATTTACTGTGACATACGACCAAAAACAGCAGCAAGTTCCTCATTTAAGAAGTGGAACCAGAGGATGTTTGGCATTTTTGTCTGAGAAATTACTTCAGTGATTAATCAGTTATCAAAATAATCATTGATTAATTTTCTCCTGATTGACTAATAGATTAATTGATGAATCACTGCAACTCTAGATCCAGGGACCAGAGTCAGCCTTGTGGCCGTTATTAGACTTAACACATTGTTTTGGACTGAGCATGTCGAACACACGAAACCACATTTCTTGTTCAGGGAGTTACAGCTGGTCGAACAAGGGAATGTTTTGTTTCTGTAGTCATTAGCCTGGTGAACTGTTGAAACTTTTAGCTGGACCATTGTTCTCTTCATTTTATTGTCCCCTCAAGGGAAACTGGCCTGGCTCACCTTAATCTCAAAACAGCAAAAAGTCAGTAACTAACAAACCCAAAACCTTGGAGGCACTGTTACTATCACTGTCAGGTCGTGAATGCTGCTTCTTACAGTAGGAATTTTGAAAAATTTAAAAGTCATAAGGCCACATAGCAGCATTAAATATATTAAACAGTGTGCCCCTTCTGTTGATGTGTTGTTGGTGTACACTACTGCTCTGCAGTGCAATGCTAAAGGAAACGGAGGAGCTGCTCGCTAAGATCTCAGAAACCAAAAAATTAAATATTAAAATTAATTCAAATAGACTGCAACTAACATTTATTTTCATTATCGATTAATCTGTCGATAATTTTCTGGATTAATCGATTAACTGTTTGGTCTATAAGACGCCCAAAAACAGTGAAAAATGCCCATCACAATATCCTAGAGCACAAGGTGATGTCATTAAATGTCCTTTTTTGGCCAACTGACATACCAAAAACCCCAAAATATTCAATTTACTGTGACATACGACCAAAAACAGCAGCAAGTTCCCTCATTTAAGAAGTGGAACCAGAGGATGTTTGGCATTTTTGTCTGAGAAATTACTTCAGTGATTAATCAGTTATCAAAATAATCATTGATTAATTTTCTCCTGATTGACTAATCGTTGCAGCAGTATAATTCTGAAGTTGCAGTTTGATTTATGTCCAACGCTGCATTGTATTGTATGATTTCCTGTTGGTATAAATTTGTGAGTGGATTTTATTTTACAAGACATTATACTATGAAGATGAGTATATAGGAAGCTATCTCTACTGACTCTGTAGTGTGAAATGGGGACACAGCAAAGGTTATCTCTGAATCAACGTCAGGTTACTGAATCCATTATCCATTTTCCAAACACAAAATTTACACCTTAATGCTGGAAAATTGGCCACACTCCAATGGAGCTGGAGGTATGGGATATTTTCATAACTGATTAATCTGAAGATTATATTCTCTGTAACTGATTGGTCTATGAAACAGTGGAAAAATAGCACTCACAGTTTCATAGAGTCCAAGGTGACGTCTTCAAATGTCTTGGGTTGTCCGACCAACAGAACGAACCAAAAGATACTGCATTAACTGTAATGTTGACACAAGGACACACATTTCATCTCATTTTAAGAAGCTGGAGTCGTCAAATGTTGGGCATTTTTGCTTAAAAATTACTTAAACGCAGAGTGTTTTTCCATTTTTCCTAAAGTGAAAGTAGAAAATACCACCGTAGTGTAGTAATACTCTATAAGAAGTAAAATTCCTTCATTCAAAATGTTACTTAGGTAAAGGTACATACGTGTGAATATCTAATTATAGTTAAAATATAGTTAAAAAATAAAAGCACTCATCTTGCAGAAATCCAATCCCAGAATACTGTATATTATTGGATTATAATGATAGATGTATTACATTGCTGTAGTGTTGCAACTGGTAAAGGTGGGGCTACATTCAGCACTTTATATGCTGCTGCATAGCTTCATCAATACTAGTATGTCATCACTTATTAGTTGATTTTGCGTAATTTATTATACTTTGTATTAATAAATCTGCCAAGTATGTAGTTACTAAAACTGTCAGATAAATGCAGTGGAGTAAAAAAGAGTACAAGTATAAAGTAGCATAGAATGGAAGTACTCTAGTACAAATATCTCAAAACTGTACTGAAGAAGTGTTTGAGTAAATATAATTAGATTCCAACACTGGTGCACATGCTTGTTCAGAAATCGCGTATGCTTCTGTTCAGGCCTTATCTCAAGCTCTGTTACCAAACACAGAAATAGTCCTGGATGTCTTGTTGAACCTAGTGATGAAAACATTGTATTAAAATTGAGACTGTTACAGAGAGCGCTCAAGAGACAGACATAGTAGGTTTATGAGTCACCAGCAGAAACTGAAACTGACCGATTTGAATCTGTGACTTTTTTTTTTTTTTTTTTTTTTAATCTCTGGTAGGATTTTTTCCTCTGACTTTGAGAATACGAGGCTGACCTGTGAGACAATTTCAGAAACTCCCATGATGACACTGACCCATCCCTCTGTTTTCGCCCACACAGACTGACTTGACTAGAGCTCTGCTGTAGTCAGTCAGAGAAAATAGGAGGGTGAAACTTTGTTTGGAAATAACACAAGGTCACTAAAGTCAGCAGGCTGGCAAGATGATAAAAGTTTAAGAAAGGCTCCAACTCAGTGGTTCCCAAACTTGTGGTGAGGGCTCTTTAAGGGACCCCAAGATGATAAAAGGGATAAAGAACAAATAAAGAATATATTTGAATTTAGAAGCTACTGGCCAATGAGTCTGACCAAATGTGTTGATGCTGCCATTTTGGCACCAGTCAGGCTAATCAGGAAATTCCCTGCATATTTTGGGGAAGACATCACCTTTCTCCACACTTTGACGCCGCTCTGCTCAGTCAGGCTGAAACTCTTGCAAACTTTTTATCTTTGATGCCTTTCTCTGAGGAGGAGAGGTTGTTTTCATTCATAAACATTTACTGTCAGGTTTATCTGATCAGGTCTTCACACCAGATACTGATAGCAATTTTAAAGTTTGATCTTTTATTCATTAACTTTTAATCATAGGGATGGTTATCTGATGACACACACTCTTTTATAGTAACAACCTTTCACAGCGACAGAAGGTTAGTTCCTATTTTATTCTATCATTTGAATTCTATTACTTAAATTACTTAGGTATAATAACTTCAGAATCTGCTAGTCTGTTACGGATCATCCTTTTATTTCCAGTTGTGAAACATTTTTACATTAATCCTCCCATAGATTACTCCACAAGCCACAACTTTGCAACCAAACTTTGACACATCCAAAAATAATTCTCTGAAAATAACCTAAAAAAAACAGGCACCCAATGATAAAGACACTCCACCAGCCCAATGATGCTCTCTGGCTTTAATGAACAATTATTATCGTTATCGATTTAATCTGCTATTTTTTTTCATGATTAACTGACTTTTTGTTTGTCAGATGATAGTGAAATATGCCCATCCTGATTTAAACTTATCTGACCAACAGTTAAAAACTCAAAAGATATTAAGTTTATCATCACATTGGATAAAAGTGGCAGATTCATTTTCTGTTGAGTCAGTAATTTGTTCATTACTTCCGCTGAAGACAGTATCATGTCTGTCTGTTCTGGGAATTTGGGGGTTTTAGAAAACTGGGGGAAGTTTATATTCTGCACATAAAAACTTATTACTTATTATTTTTAGACTCATTCCAGTATATTTCTAGACTCAGTGTATTTAATTTTGACTACTTTTAGGCCAAAATAAATAATCTACTTTAGAATTTTATTTTAATTGTAAAATAAAATGGTAACATTTAGGGTCTGTAATAACCAGACAGTTTTAAAAAAGTTTCCTCAAAAGAACAATGTAATCTGTTATCGTTAAAGGGAAAGTAGAGACAAAGATCTGAGACTATGATTTAGACCTAGTTTATAAGCAGCTTGTGGTTTTTCAGATGAATTTTAATTTATAAAACTGTTGCATTGAAATAAAACTTGCAAAACACAGATTTGAACAAATCAAAAAAATGAAAATAATTTGATCATCTTTTTGGTGTTGGGGTAATTTGCCTCATGACCTCAGTATTTCTAAAATGGTGGCTAAGGCCTCGCCTATATTCACCTGTTGGGTATTCTTCGTGGAGACTGCAGGTGTTGAGAGTATTTGATAACCACACACTGAAACCGTGTGAGGATCAGCTGACGTGGTTTGAGTCGGGCAGTGGAGGAAGTTCTGAGTGTTCCCATCGGATCCGGTGGGTCGTGCTGCCTGCAGAGTGGGCAGATCTGATCTGCTGACTGCTCTGAGGAAGCTCTTTGTTATCTGCGTTATGTAAGCCAGCCTGCAGCTGATTCTATTAACAGCAGCAGCTCAGAAGCCGGGCAGCTTTTTACCCCAACAACTGCTGGCTTCAACTCTCATAACTCTGGCCAGTCACCCGCAGTGCCCCCTGCAGCTGAAAACCCACCTCTACAAATACTGAAATAGAAATCCTTTCATAATTCAACAGCTGACTTTGTTACTCAGCACACCCAAATCACCTCATTTCATGATGCAAATATCTAAATGAAAACACAGTGAACTACGACTGGGATTAATGCGTGAATAGTTACCAGTAGAACTGAAATGGTCAGTCAATTAATTATTTGGCAGACAATCAATCTGCCTCTATTTTGATAATCCATTCATTCTTTTAAGCAAAAAATGCCAAACAGCCACTTGTTTGAGCTTCTCAAATATGAAGATTTGCTGCTGCTGTCTGTTTTATATCATTGTAAACTGAATATCTTTGGGGTTGGGGCTGTTGATTGGACAAAACAAGATATTTGATTCAGTTTGTTGCTGAAGGACACTTCAGCAGGGTTGTGGTTTGAACCCTTGTTGTCCCACAGTGTTTGTTACGGTGGTGATGTGGTATTATTGGTTTTTCTAAATTCTCGATGGTTGTGTTTGTTCGTCCAGCTACAGGAGACGGTGAAGAGGAAACTGGAGAGCGCTGGTTCTCCGCTGGGCAGAGATCAAGTCAACGGTTTCAGCGAAGGTTTCCCCCCCAACAAGAAGGCCTGTCTGGACAATGGCACCACCAATGGCTCACCGCTGGACTCCAAGCTTGGGATCAGCGACTCTCTGAACTCTAATGGAACCCACGGGCCAACGGGGGAGTCAACGGATAGCGGGGGGGAGCCAGGTTTGGACTTCCATCGGAAGGAGATGAAGCAGGAGCCGGATGACATCCTGCCCATCATGCCGCCGTCGGGAGGAGGTAACAACAGCTTGTTC
Source organism: Xiphias gladius (assembly GCF_016859285.1). NCBI lineage: Eukaryota > Metazoa > Chordata > Actinopteri > Istiophoriformes > Xiphiidae > Xiphias > Xiphias gladius. The sequence continues at coordinate 1,247,290 of NC_053422.1, forward strand.
CCCGACCTCAACCTGAACGAGCAGGAGTGGACGGAGCTGATGGAGGAGCTGAACTGTTCTGTGGCCTACGAGGACATCCAGGACATTCTCAATGATGGCTTTGAGGACCGCAAAGATCCTCTGGAGCTGGCACCGACTCCAGGTGGTGGGGCGACAGTGGGAGGAGGAGTAGGAAGTGGTGGGGGAGGCCAGTCGTCCCAGGGACTACTTCCTCCAGATCTGGCGAGCGTTAAAGCAGAGTACTCCCCAGCCTCGGCCGCTTTCGAGCAGGACTCTCGCACTGGCTCCCCCCATGTCAGGTCCACCTCCTCTGGGCCTCCTCCTCACCCCACCAGCTCCCCTGCTGCCTCATCCTCCGCCTCTTCTCCGGCTCTGCCCCCATCCCAGCCAGCTCCTGCCCCCAGGCAGCTTCAGCCTCCCCCCAACCACCTCCTCCCTCCAGGGCCCCCGGTGCCCAAAGACCTGTCCCCCGCCCAGCAGCTCCAGCAGCTGGCTGCCCAGCAGCAGAGAACCCAGCACCTCCATGGCCAGATGCAGCACAAACAGCCACAGCCGGGGTCCAAGTTCCACAACCCGGGGCCCCATGCCCATCCCCCACCTTGGCCTCAGATGGCCAACACCTCTCAGAGCCCACTAGGGGGCGCCTTTGGAATGGACAAGCCGACCAGCCCCTCCCTGTACCCACAGGACTTCAACCCCAATGCCCAGAAGCAGCTGCTGATGCCCAACAAGGGCTCTCCCAAGGCGGGGGCTGGCAGCTACATGCCGGGACCCGGTGGGCATCCAAACATGCTGGGTCACCCAACTTCAGGGCCTCCTCTCAGCCACCCGCCAGCTCCAGGAGCTCAGGCCCAGGCCGCTATGCTGAACTACAACAACACCAAACCCCTGTCGCACTTTGAGGCGGGGCCCGGACCGCCACGGCCCCCGAACACCCAGAGCCAGAACAAGGCGGCCTTGCTGACACTGCTCAGACATCAGCAGCAGATCAAACAGAAGAACAGCATGAACTTCCGCCAGCACATACCACACACACAGGTAAGAAACACACACTGAAACACGCAAAACACCACAAATAATCTACCTTACCTCTGCCTCAGGGTTAGCTGCTACAACAGGTGCTTATATTAGAACAGAACAAGACTCCGTAGAATAATAGTGTAATGGTTTAAAAAAAATAAATTAATTAAAAAAAAAAAAAAATCACATTTATGGTTTTGGAAAACGACATTTTGCATCTGAAGTGGCTATGTAGTGTCATTGCCAATGCTATTGATCTGGACAGTGTTAAATTCATTATGTGTTAGAGCTGCAATAATTAGTCTAACAACAGACTGCCAAGTATTTTGTCAATTGAGTTGCTTGCTTCTATTTTCAAGCAAAAATGTCAAATATTCACTGGGTCCAGCATCTAAAATGTGAGGATTTGATGCTTCTCTAGTCGTATATGAGAGTAAACTGGAAATCTTAAGGTTTCAGACTGGGGGGTAAATAAAACAAGTTATTTCAATTCATCATCTTCGGCTGTTTAAAATGATAACTGGCATTTTCTCACCTTTTATAGACAGATAATAGATAATAATCAGATTAATCAGTAGTGAAAGAAATTATAGGACTGCAATTAAGTATTATTTTAAAGTGTGAAAGAGAAGGCACTTTTCTGTAAAATTAAGGAGTTTAAGGTGTGTAAATGATTATGAAAAAGAACTTGATGTTGAAGCAAAATGAATGGTAAGTTGAACTGATTTTACTTTATTTCACCAGGATAATCTACACAGTGTCAGCTGTTTATTGTCATGTAAGACAAACACACACAGCACTGTTATATCTGTGTGGTCTAAGAATATATTTCATGACATTTCTCAGATTTTATAATAATGCAATGTTGACATAACATGCAAAGTGATCTCAAATTATAATGACCAGTAGCTGAGTATATTATCTGGTAAATTGACAAGGATTACTCAGTAATAAATACAACACGTTTGTCTGTATTCGTGATGATTAGATAACATGACGACAGTTTTTTAGGGCGCTTTGACAAAGTTAGTGTTGTCGCTGAACCAGGTTTACAATCGGTGTTAATCTGTGGAACCAAGAGTATGAAAGTGTAATGCCACTAAAGGCTTTAAATTGACTTTTCTTCTGGTGGAGAGCTTTGGGAGTTCACTTTCTGAGTGTCTCCTCCTCAGTTTGTACCGAGTCATGTTGTTCCGCTGAACTTTAGCATCTGTGCTAACATCACAACGCTACAACAATAACAAGTGTACAGACTGATCAGTGTGTTCCTGCTCTGCTTTCATGACCAGGCCAGCAGCACATTCCTGGACTGTAACACACACCCACACGCTTTCATACTGTTTCATTCCCTTCAGCTTTATGAAGGAGAGCAGGTCTGCAGCTTGTCTTGTCAGACTGTTTTATACTGAAATCTTACTATATAGTACAGACGCCCTGGCGTATTTCTGGGGGGGTCAACATTAGTATTAAATTTGATTTATAGTGGGCTTCAGAAGGTATCCGATAAATAAACCCAGAGTCAGCTCCACACTCCCACACAGCTGTAGTGGGGTGATGTATGGTGGAGTTGAACTGTGGAACAATGAACGTCTGTTGCAGCAGCAGAGTCTCCTGCTGGCTGATCCAGGCTGGACATAGCGACTCCTTTAGAAATGCTCTGCACCAAAAGAAAGGAACAAAGGCCTGACATTCAGTTTTTCTCAGATTTTAGGTACAGTGTTTACAGAGCGGACATCTAGAGGACGGTCTGTTGAGCTTTTTGACTGAGTCATGAAGATTATTTTTTGCTGCTGGTTGGAGCAGAAGTGTGCGAGAGTGTTTCCACCGTTATCCAAGTTGTTCTGATCTCACCGTTTTCAGTTACTTGAAGACACTGGTCAGAACAGAAGTGAGAAAAAAGAAAGAAAGAAAAGTGGCTGCTTGGGCAGATTTCCTCATAGTGTTAAACTCAAGGCTGAACAAAGAGAGAAATTTAAAGGTATGAGATCTGACATTTAACAAAACATAAACTACGGCATCCACAATATAAACGTGTTGAACAAACAATGTACTGATAATGTAGCTGCTCTTAGAGCCTCACCATGGAAAGGCTTTGGTTCTGATAGCCGGTATCAAAACTCGTTTCTCTCTTCGCTCTGTTTATTAGCAAAGAGCAATGTAGGCAACATTTAGGATGCAGGTTTTTTCATTTCTTCATCAGCACTGACCATCGCTTCACTGGTTGAAATTAAAAATATCACAGACTGTAGTTTACGTCAGCTAAATGCATAATGGAACAGTTAAACTTGCTTTATATTAAAGTGTATACAGCAACAAGTGGCATTAGAGTATATTCAAAACTCTGTTGTATTTCATTTGGCCAACGGACGGGTGAGTCTTCACTGGTAAAACCATCGGCTGATCAAATCACATTATTTTCAGGAGATTCTTGTTCAACTTTTATGAATATTATGTCAATATTTTTAGTAGATGAACTTCTGAAAAGGAACCTAAGTATTAGAGCAAGTAGTTAATGAAAAAAAGCCAAAAAGGAGATTTTCAGGTATTTATAATATTAGTTATTTTCAGATGTTGACAGCTGAACCTAATTGGCGTGGTTAAGGAATTCAAAGGAGTTCAGATTCAATTAAAAAAAAAGCTCAAATCAAATCCTAACCCCAGTAATGGAGTAAAAATGTAAAGTAAACATGTAAAGTATGTCCTGAAAGTGGCACTAGAGGAAAAGTTATGGGTTTAAAGATATGGAAAGGGTCCATCCTCTGGAGACCGTGAATCAGATCAGTGCATCTCATGACAATCTGCCAATCAGACTTTGATATTTCTGTGTAAAAGGGGAATTTTTGTCCAGGTGGTGGTGCTAGAAGAAAGGCCAGGGAGTGAGTAAAATCATCAGGGATTCATCTTCTGTGTGGCGTGGATAGCCACAGGGAATTTCATGTCAGACTGGCCTGTGGTTGTGCTGGTTTTAGTCCAACAGGTGCAGATGAAGACCAGTACAGAGTAGTTTAGTTCTGTGTGGTGTTGAGTGGAGATGAAGTCAGGCTGCAGCAGGGAGGCCTTTTGTTCAGCTGCTCTGCTTCAGACCGGACTGGGCCCCACGCTTTAACATCCACAGAGCGTGTGTGAGTGTGGGAGTGAGTGTGTGTGAGTGTGTGAGTGTGTGAGTGTGTGAGTGAGTGTGTGAGTGAGTGTGTGAGTGTGTGAGTGAGTGTGTGAGTGTGTGTGTGAGTGTGAGTGAGTGTGTATGTGAGTGTGTGTGTGAGTGTACGACTGCAAGTGTGTTTGTGTTTGCGTGTTTGCGTGTGTCTGGGTCAAGCAGCTGGTTGCTAAGGCTCACACAGGGGGGTGAAGGGAGGCGATGACAAAGCAGCCTTTCATATTCTCTGTCTCTCTCTCTGTATTTAAATATAGCTGCTCCTGCTTGTATTTTTCCTCTCAGCAGACGGGACGCTCTGTTCCTGCTGCACTTAACACTTTATTATCACAACTGTTGATCTCTGACGCTGTTACTGAAAGTTTCTACAAACTTTAGTTTCTGTCAACAGCACAACTACGGACAGCAGTGTCAAGTCTTTCAGCAAGTTATATACTTAGAAACTGCTGGATAGACTGCCCTCATATTTGAAACTCATGCTGTTCAGTGGGTGGTTCCCGATACTTTCAAAGCCGTCTCTCTACTGCCACCACTAGGACAAAACCGTAATGATATCAGCCACTATATTATCTTACTTAATTTATCTGTCTAGCTGTAATGACATGTAGTGCAGAATAAAAAGATTTGATATGCATATTAGTTAGTGGACAAGTTTATTACCAGAAAACATGGATAACTGGTTAATCATTTAAGTCATTTATGGAGGGTAAATATTAAACATTTACTTTTTATACCCCGGTAGATGTGAAGATTTGGCTCTGCTAACTTTTGATGGGCATTTGTCATTATTTTTGACATTTTATAGACTAAACGATTAATTGAAAAATTAACTTAACTTAATAAAAGTAATCGATATTCCCTTTTTACACCAAAATTAGTGCGTATGCGCTTTTTTTTTTTTTTTTTTTTTTAAATGTGGGTAAACCCGCTAAGACAGGCGATTGATTCCTTTCCCATTGCCAGTAGAGGACTTGGCCTTTCTGTTTTGTTTTAGTTTTTTTCTTTTCTTTTTTCTGGTGTGTCACGCACCGGAAAGCAAGGTTAGTAAAAAGTAGAAAGCAGCATGGAAGCCATTGACTGTGTTACGGCTTTTTTACATCTTTTACTTCAGTCCCTTCAAACTCGACGCATGCAGCGTTGCATTTGAAGAGCAAAGTTGCTGTTGCACGTTGTTCCCATTGACCGTCAAGAACAATAAATGTTCCTGGCTATTCACGCAGCAAACTTCAGAGCTTCGACACGTGTCATAGCATCGCACCGGAAAAGGGGCGAATATTTGCGCGTCCGCCCGGGTGTCACGTTTCCATCACTGCCGATCGGGGCTGGAGCCGATTAATACCAGAGACTACTGCAGAGTAATTTGACCGGGAATGAATGCCCATTTTCACCCTTCCCGATGAAGACAAAAGCCAGATGTTAGTGGGTGTTAGTGGGATTTTTGTCCAGTGCGAAAGGGGCTTTAGTGTCTGATTTGCTGGGTGTCAGTTCATATATTTTATTATACTCCAGCATCTAACTTCCAAATTCAGCCTGAGACATGCCTTAAGTGACGGGTTTCTTATTTAGATACAGTGTACTGTATTGCAAAGTACGAAGATTTCTTCTCCTGGAATTTTTCTTCTTCTCCTAAAGGTTCTAAATACCTTTTCCAGTTACATTTGTATGTAAAAGTTGGGCCAAACGTCACTGACAATCTCTGGGTAGATCCTAAATGTGCAGGACGGCCTAAAAATAGCTCACAACTTGAAGTGATCTGCAGGAAGAGTGGCTGGAAATTCATCAATCAACAGTCTACATAAGTTGCAATGCAGGCATTTTAAAGCATTAAAAAAGCAGCAACAAGGAACAGCTTTAGGTCCAGCACTGATGTGGTTATGGAAAATCCTGAATCAATGTTGTGGTGCAACCATGGTCTTCGGGTTAAATAAGGTCTGGTCTGTCACAAACCTTCGGGTATTTTTGCTTCAGTACTTACAAAATTTCTGTCATCTGTAAATAATATTTCCACTATCATCTTTAAATTAATAATCTCTCCAAAACTGAACCACCTCCCCTCCAGCTCCCCCTGGTGGAAACATTAAGGTCCACATCATCTTTATTTCCCTCTCCAACAGGACCAGAATAATTACCCTGCTCCTCCACACGGCCCGGGCCCCACCAACACCATGGCGTCTGCACCCGGGAACAACGGCATGGCACCCCAGCCTGGGGCAAACGCCATGGCCACTAACCATGGTAACGCAGCTTACCTGAACAGCCAGGCGGCGGTGGCAGCAGCGCTGAAACAGCAGCATCAGCAGCATCAGCAACATCAGCAGCATCAGCAGCATCAGCAACATCAGCAGCATCAGCAGCAGCATCAGCAGCAGATCCTGGAGCAGCAGAAACAGCAGCAGCAGTACATGCAGAGACAGCAGCTCATTGCTGAACAGGTGCGTTACACCTGTCCTTCCAACCGGTGTTTAATTTCTCAGTGACCTCTTTCTCCTCAGGTGCAATGAAACAATCATGCTCACTGCACCTGGCCTTTATAGCAGTCCAGATACACTTTGCCATTTGTTTTTTGTTTGTTTTTCCCCCCGGTATCCATTCACTCTTAAAATGTCTCTAAATTATCTTAATGCCGCATAAAACGAACAAGAAAAATGAGATTCAGGTGTTGTGTAAAAAAGAAGAGGTTTGTTACTTCTAGAGCGGCAACGATTAGTCAATCAGTTAGCTGATTGACAAAAATATTAATCGGCAACTGTTTTAGTAATTGAATGATCATTTTCGTTGTTTTTTTTTTTTTTAAGCAAAAATGCCAAAGTTTTGGTTCCAGCTTCTTAAATGGGAAGATTTGATGCTCTTCTACTTTTGTACATGATAGTAAACTTAATGTCTTTGGGTTTTTGACCGTTAGACAAAAATAGACAAAGAAGACATTCAAAAACATCACCCTGGGCTGTGGGAATTTATAAAGGCTTTAACAGATAAATGAAACTAATCATTGGTTGCAGCTCTAGTTACCATAGTTTTCTTATTTGTAAGATGGATGTGTAATGTAATCGATGGATGTGGATGACATTAGGCCATGCAGCAGTTTCAGCTTCTGTTCTGTCCAAGTTTGAACCTGTGAGAGCAGTGCTTAAACCACTGGTCGACAAACTTTGTAACAGCTGACTGATTGTTCTACATCTGTTTTATTTATCTGTGTTTAAATCATTCGTCAGACCCAAAATTCCAAACATTCTTTGTGGCAGCTTCGCCTGTTGAAGAATTTTCTGTTTCTCTCTATTTTTAACACAGTAAACTGATTATGAAGACAGTCACTAAGTAGGATAGAGAAGCTGTGATGGACATTTCCAGTATACTTGAACATTTTAAAAACCAAACAGTTGTGGAAATAATGGAAACGAAATCAGCAGCCCTAAGTGGTCGATAGTGAAGTTAAAACTACGGTAGAACTGAGAGCGGGAACTTGGGACTGTGGAGAAAACATCAGAGTTTAGATTTTTCATGGCCTGAAGTGGAGACAGCTGAGAAGTTAAAATGCAGTTAACACAGAGACATCATCCAGAGTCCTCCGTCTCTGCCTGGACAGACAGTTGAACTCCTCTCCAGCCTTGCCCCTCATTTTATAAACTGACCTGCCTGTAAACTCTTCTTCTCTGAGACACTAGAGGGAGCTGTTTGCTTATAGTAGGAGGTGATGTCACAGCTGCTTGTTGACTGGTGTGTCGTATTCCCAGTATCAGACTGCCTGGGCTTTTATTTGACAGTCCACTGGTTTATGTGATGTCTCCTACCATCCATGATAATGATGACGGCTCGCAGCATCACTGTCCTTAACAAGATTTCCCACAGGAGACTCATAAGCTGAGGTGGTGAAATTTGGCATGTTGGTTAATATCTCATTTTAAACTAGATACTTGACTGTCCAGCCTGAGATCATCTTTTTTTTTCTTTTTTCTTTTTTGATCCTAACTCATCTTGATTCATGGCCGGTTTAGTTACCAGCCCACATGACATTCCAAACAGTTGCTTCAGTGGTTCAGTGTCTTGAAGTGTGATTTTTGAATCCCAGAGTTTAATTTTATTTCATAACGCTGTTTAAAAAAATCTGACAGCCCATCTGTCTTATAAAACACAGCTTTACTATCGAGTAGTTGTGACGACGTTTCGGTTTTACGCAGACCTGTGGTTTCCGGGGAAACGTTCTGGACTGTTTACCAGATGAAAGGTCTGATGAGTATCTGACCGTGTCTGTGCAGGAGAAGCAGCGGCAGCAGGACCAGCAGCTTCAGAGACGCCTGACCCGACCTCCACCACAGTACCAGGACCAGCCGGGACAACCGGCGAATCAGAACCCTTTCCCACAGCAGCCAGTCAACCAGTTTACAGGTACGACTACAGGAAGTCACACCTGTCTGTCTGAGCCAGAGGCGCTCACACACACACTTGGATCAGCACCTGAACAACAGACCTGCCCTAACATCTGTCTGTGGATGTGTGAAATCATCTGTTTATGGCCGAGGTCATAGTTACAGGTGGTGTTGTGCTGGACTACATTATACTGAGAAGTGTTTCCGTTTTCTGGTCCTACCATTTACAAACTCGCAGGGGTCAGAATATTAGAAACACCTCTGAATGTCATCCAGTCCTGTACAACAACGTCACTATCTACGGCCTGAGAGTTAAAACACAAAATGGCATGAACGCTTCTATGAAAGCGTCAACAAAAACGGAACTGTATTTGATTGTACGGGTGAATCTAATAAAGAGGCCAATTGAAAAAGCAATTGGTTGATTGATTTTAATTTAAAATAAAACATTTAGACTGTGTTTTGCCTTTTTTGATTGTAGGAAAATATTTTTATAGATAGGGAATTACAACAAAACCTGAAATTAATCTGTAAAGCCATAAAATCAACATATTTCCCCCTTGGAAATAGAAATATTTTTAATAATTAAAATTTTAATGTATGGCTTCACAGCCAAAGTTTTTTTAAGATTCGAGATCCATTTATTTGTATTAAACTTAATAAAATTAGATTGAAATTAATGAAACTAAAGTATGTAAACTACAACTATGTGTAATAGAAAAAAAAAGTATACATTTTAGAATACGTAATATTTGCATAAACATTTCTGAACTCTCGCAGCAGGTAGCTTTTCTATTATTGCATAGCACAACAAATTTATGCAATAAAATTCAAGGTTGTCCAGACGTTTCTAAACGCTGTAAAGGCGCATTACACGTGGAGCCTGACGCTTGTCGGGGCTGAGTTTCATCACATCCCATCTGATCATTAGAATACTGGTGGACCAGGTTTCTGCGGCTGTTGTTGTGACGTTCAGGACAAATATTTCTGTCAGCGAATGTGTAAATGATGCTCACCACTGATTTGAATGAAAAATAGCTGTAGCTGTGCAGTTCTGATGAACTGTCGGGTCTGATATCCTCAGCTGGCTCGACTCAGAGCAGCTCAGACGTCTCCTGGTCTAATATTATATTTACACCTGCCACATTAAACTGTCGTCTGCGTGTGGTCATGACAGAGTGGTAAAATAATAATTTACAGCTTCCCCTGCTGCTGCATAAATAGCAACTTCTCTGTTACTTGGTTGAAAGCAGTGTTAACAAAGCACTTAACAGGAAGACTTCAAGGAAACAATAGAATATTTTATTATTTTTTCTTTGAGACATTTGAGCATAATAAACACAACAAAGTAAAAAAGAGACCAAGAACACAGCCTGAGTACCCAACCAACTCCTTCCCAGCCCTGTGAGAGAGATACACGCTGCACTGAGTAACCGTAATAAAGTTGGTTTATATGGCACCTTTCTTACAAAACGTTGTAATACAGGGTGCTTCGCAAAAATGAAAAATATACATATAAAGACAGATGCAAGAACGTGGAAATGGGAGGATTATGAAGAGGCGACAGTAAACTAACAATCTAGAGTGTGTTTATAGTGTTAGTAAAAGCTTCCAGGTAACAGTAAATAGGAAAGTTAACTTTATTTTGAATGTAAAATCACAGTGTCTCAGTACAGTTAACAAAAAAGAAAGAAGACAATTGCAGAAACTGAAGACAGTACAGAATATATTTATTAGTGCTTATTTAGAAAACAGTTTTAAATGAGTCAATAATTAACTGCTGTTGAGTTTTTTAGTCACTGTTTTGTCCAATTGCTTGTGTTTCTTCACAGCTTCCTCTCAGCCAATGGGCAGCGTCGGCTCCATGGGAGGTCCCGCCCCCGGGTCCCAGCGTATGTTTCCTCAGAACCAAGGCATGATGGGTATGAACATGGGTCAGGGCGGCGGACCGGCAGGCGGTGTAGCTCCGCCTCCGGCGGCGAGTCAGGCTGACATCAGTCTGCCGTCCTGCGGGGGCGGAGGGGGCGGGGCCGGCGTGGACGTCCAGCAGGTCCTCTACAACAACATGAACCTTCACCCCAGCCACCCGGCCCACCCACCCCAGCAGGCCGGCCTGCAGCGCCAGCCTATGGGCCCCATGAGTGCCCCCTATAGGCAGAACCTTCTGGCTCAGCAGCAGCACCTGAAGACGCAGCCCAACGCTGCCATGCTGAAGCAGCAGCAGCTGGCCGCCGCCGCCGCCGCCGCCCGCATGCCGGGCTCCATGCAGAACAGTATGGGGGCCAACCTGCCCGGCTCAATGCCCGGCAGCATACAGGGCACACAGAGCGCCGCCTGGCAGCAGCAGCTCGCCAGCCAGCCGCCCTCCGGCAACGCCGGCCTGCCCCCTAACGCCTTCAGCAACACCCCCAACGCCTTCCACATGCAGCAGCAGCAGCCTCGCATTCCCAAGATGCCACCGGGCGCCGCACCCTTCGGCGCAAACCCCGGAGGACGCCCGATGGGAGGCCTGACCCCTGGGCAGCAGATGATGCAGACAAACATGGCTGCTTCCCAGCAGAGGGCGCCTCCCAACCCTCAAAGCCTGGGCCAGCCGATGGCCAATCAACAGCAGACTCAACAGCAACAGGCCAATCAGAACCAGGCCGTTCTCCCCGACCTGGCGGCCTTCGGGCAGCCGCAGGGCAACGGCCGCCAGGGACTGCAATGTAACCAGGGATACCAGGTGAGCAGGACTGCTAGTCAGCAGCAGCAGGTGTCGTTTGGATACAACGTGGCGTCGGGGAGCTTTGCTGCAGAGAGCGAGCTGGTGGACTCCCTGCTGAAGGGTCAGAGCCCCCAGGAGTGGATGGCCGACCTGGATGAACTGCTCGCCAGCCATCATTAGTTGCATACACCTGTCTGCACCTGGAGCACCTGAACCCTGCTGAGCCGAGAGGCTGCACTGCTCAACCTGAACGGCGGAGACATGGAAGACGAGCCGCTGACAACCGCGTTGAAAAGACCGAATTCTTTTGTCAGACCAACAGCAACACTGTTCTGATCTGTTGAAAAAGAGTCAGACGCGAGGTCTGCGCGTTAGTATCAGCCAACCAGCTAATGAGAAATGACCAGCAGTCAGCTGATGGTGTACGTCGGTGTGCAGATTTCCATTTACTGTCTTTGAGTTCTGCTCTGAACATCTCGCCGGCTGGTAAACTCGTGAAGCTCGTTTTTAAATTTGGGATTCTTGTTTGTTTTTTGTTTTTTTTTCAGACACTGATCTGTGGGCGAGATGTTTCCTTCCCTGATGTGTTGGGTAGAATATATCCCACCCACAGATGTATAAGCCAGCTGCCAAATCCATTGCAATGCAATGCAGAAACATGAAGTCTGGTGTTCCAGCTGGTTAGAGAGACATAAGAGAGCAGTTAAATTCCCTCAGCAGTCAGTACGCGTGTGTCGGCAGCCACGGTCCCTGATATTCATGTCAGTGGTCATTCAGCTCTGTTTGCGTCTTGCTCAAAGACACCTTGGTTCAGCAGACGGCGTCCGAGTCTAAACCGCTCCGTCACCTGAGGGTTAAAACAGACGAAATTTATCAGCTGGCTCACTGGTAAGAAATGAAACCAGTTCGGTCGCAGATGAACTGAGCCCCGATGTGTTTCCTCGTCTTGTCTGAGGAGAATGACACCAGGTCCGGTTCAAAAATCCGGCAATTCCACAATGAATTGCTCATTGCAAAACTACACACCTGGTAGAACAGGACTTAAAACCTTTTCAAATTCATCTCGGTCTACTGGTGAATTCTGCATCTGTATGATGCGCTGAGTGGGATTCTTCCTCTTAAATGGCAGTTGTAAGAACCACGCGCTGCCGTCCATCAGCCTGAGTTTTTGGTAGACGAAGATTGCAGGAGTAAAAAGGAAACCAGTTCAGTCTGTGTGCACATTTCATTCGCTGACGAATTCTGTTAGTGAATGATGTTTACTTGTGTTCGGTTAAATGTTTGCGCGTACATCCTGTACTCCTACACTATAAAGTAAACACTTCATATTCATCTTGGTAGGGCACTATTTTAGAAGACTGGATAAATGGTTGAAACGATAACAGAAGTTAGGTGTGGGTGATATAAATGATATCGTTGTGAAGTTTTTTTGAAAGTTCAGCTGAGCAGCAGTTTGTAGATTACAATGACCAGAGGGGGGGGTAGCTGTTCTGGGTTAATGCAGTGAATTAATTCCTTTGCAACATGGAGCACAACATCCTAGAAAGCCACCCCCGGATATAAACGGTGTAGAAACACGTCATGGTGTGTGTAGTCGTATCATCCAGCCCTGACAGATGTCAGTCACATTCCTACTACAGAATACGATCACCAGCAAAAAGTCAAGTCCAAGAATTTATCAGTTGTTTTTTTTCTTTGTTTAAATTTTCTATATTGATCTTTTAGTATTGCTCTGTGGGGCAACACTATCAGCAACACTACACTCAGAAATCCTGTGATTTTAGTCTGCAGGCGAACTTTTTAACTATGCTCAGTCGTTTATTTTTCACTGTGTGGACGACGCAGACTTTAATATGTCAGAAAATGGACGTCAGCCCGTAGATCCGTTCGTGGGTTGTTTGACTTCTGGTTATTCACACTCACTCACCTAAAATGTCGCCCAGTTTTAGAAAGTTAACAGAGGTACGGTGACCTGCTGTAACACACGTTGAACTGGTTTCTAACGTTTCAGTTCTGTTCTATCTCGTGTGTGAGTTTGTAAATGAGCAACACATCTGAGCTGCTGAGCTCTGACTTCAGACTGAAGTTGTGTGTCTGCGTGTATGTGGAGATGAACAGTGTGTATGAATTCTGTTACACACTGCAGCGTTTATCGATGACTGGAGACTGAACGGAGGAGTTGAACTAAGACTACTACTGAACCTATGGCTCAGTGCTAAACCACTGTACCTTTCTCCACGGCGCCACCTAGAGACCATCAGCACTACTCTGAGCGTCAGACACCGTTTCACAAACCTTTAAAAGTTGATCCTTTTACGCGGCTAGAACTTAAATTTCTTTTCTAATATCTTCAGCAGAGACGAGGTGAAAATTAAAGCATTAAATGAGTCATTTTAAAGGACCATTCCAGAGTTTTTTGCCTATTTTACACCATTTACTACAAGTCATAGGTAGTGTGTATATATATATATATATATATATATAAAAAACTGGTGGCCATGTTCCTAAGATTTGAGTATGTTTTAGTTCGTGTCAGAACGTGTAGAGACTCAAAACTTAATCCATCACATCATGTTTGCGTTTGCTTTTTCTTCTCATCCATATTTCTGTGGTATTTCTTTACCACAAGATGCTGAAGTTACTGCAACGAAATCAGAAGCTAACGTGATGGGTTAGCAAACGCAAACAAGCTACAAGCTGATTTTCATACTGCAGGGAAATATGCGGGAACATGCGCTGCTGGGAAGACGGAGGCAGATATTTAAATATCTTAAACAATACAGCTCGCTTTGTTTAGGGAAATGATCTGCACTAATGTAAAGTGATTATTTTTTTAGTAGCCTGGTCGTCTCTGAATGGCCTGACTAGTTTGTTTCGGGTCAAGGTCGGCTGATAAAACTGCCCAGTTGGTGCTTGTTCCAATCTCCTTATGAGGAGTCAGTGCTGGAAGATGTCGTCGTTTCCTACGTCGTCATAATAACCAGAAACATTTTATTTTTCTTTGTTGAGCTCTACAGTTTTAGCGATCCCTCTGCGTGACTGTAACCATCTGCAGAGATACGATCTTCTGGAGGATCATTTGGGCAGAAACTCTGCTCTGGGTCAGTGTGAAACTTTCTGGTATTTATTTAAATAAACATTTTATGCAAGTGGAAGAAGGTGCAGAATATCTCCGTGTGGTGCCGGCGAGTTCGCAAAACACTCTACTTTTTTCCACTTGCAGTAACTCTCTGTGTAAATGAATAACGGGAGAGTTACCTTCAGTTAACAAATCAATTATTCAGAGAAGTTTTTTGATTTATTCATCACCAAATAATTTCTTTAGTTACTACATGGAGCCGTTATCACCCTAAGTAGTTACTGTAAAACATGCAAAAACAGTGATGTGGTCCTTTACATATGGATTTAAAGTTTTAGTGCCCATTTGAACAAAAAAACAAACAAAAAAAATTCCAATCGTGATAAAAGATACGGCAGGTGAAATGTTGTGCTGACCAGCAGAGATACAGGACGCACCGTAGATCCCATTCACACCTTTCTGTTTCCTTGCGAGGTTCTTTCGGTCTAAAATGTTCTCACTCCTGGTTGGAGCTCCACTTCCTCCTGCGGCGCTGACCCGAGGCCACACAAGCACACAGCCGACCAGTCACCTGTGCGCGCAGATAGTTTACTGGAGCCGAGTCCAGTAAACTATACTTCAACTCAATGAACACGTTAAATACAGTTTTACAAATGCGGTTATAAAACCTGAAAAAACCCACGTACGCTGAACGTCGATGTCTTTACCTGTAAATCACTGAAATGGAGTTTCATTGGGAAGTTTTTCCGCGGCAGGATAACTCTGCGTGCGCACAAACGGCACACGAAGTCAGGAAGCATTGACCCCCTCTGGTCTCCCCCTCGGGTCAGCCGACAAGGTCGGGGTGACGGCTCGGATCCAGTCACAACCTCAGCATTTCATACCGACCCGTGACCTTTTCCAGAGCTCGACATCCTCCTGTAGACCAGATTTAAACACAAACCAGCCGAGTTCGTTTTGGTTCTGTGTTGCGGCCTGAAGTTGTAATGCTGCGTTCAAGTCTAATTGGAAAAGCGCCTTTTCCAGCTGGCTGCTGTGACACCCACAGATGGCGAAAAGTATTTTACCGAAGCCTCACAGCTTTCAGCAGGTTAATCCAGAGTGTATCTGGACCCTTTTTCTCGGGATTCCCGGGCACATTTATTAAAACAAACGATAAAACACATGGGACAGTCTGGGCTGTGGAGGGTCGGTCTGCCTGGGAGTCGAGTTCCAGGGCAAAACTGTATCCAACACGTGAAACCAGGTGTAAAACTGTGCTTTTGCCACTGCTGTTCTCGATGCAGGGACTCACTGAAAGTCAGCGATATTTAGCGGGTTACCTGTTACAGGCGGTCCCTTCACCGTGCAGGTGTTTTATTCTGAACCATCCGTTTCCTGATGCATTTAAAAGATTTTACGGCTTTCAACAGTTGAACTGGCAGTTTAAACCTTCACTGTGCGGGTGTTTAATTTTACACCCTGGGATGCTACAGATTGGTTCACGCGAGATAAAAAACGTCTTTTACCAGATAAAAGGAAAACACTCCCGGAGCGGATCTCTGAAACCCTGCTGTGAGGGGAAGGTTCCTGCTTGAATCTCTGACTTTCTGTCCTTTTTCACAGTTAGAACTTGTTCTGAACGCAGCACTGCAGCTCATGAAATGTGTGCTTACCTAACTCAAAACATCGCCCTGCGCTTCCTAACGCGACAGCAGACGAAAGGAGTCAGACATCCGAGCGTCAAATCCTCATTCTGTCGGATCAGACCGCAGACGGCGAATTTAACGTTGAATACGGACGCGGTTTAGAGTCCTGTCCTCATGGTTCTCGTCGTATAAAGTAGTCAGACCTTCGCGTTACGTCCATATTCGTCGTTATCGTTCTGCGGTCGATTCTTCGTCACCTGCTCTCGGATCGTCTCTGACCCGTAACTCTACGCGACGTCTCCTCTGGTTACAGTCTGTCTGTCGTCCGGTTTAAGGTGGAACTGTGACCCGGTCATTCTATCTACTGTACTGTTTTTGACTTCTTCAAAGAAACGTATGCATTTTGTTTTTTGCAGACATGTGGTGTATTTTATTTGTAATGTTATTATTATTGCTAAACAGTAGCTTGGGGCTGGTTTCGTGTTTTCATCCAAATCGCTGCCGATCCTCCTGCCGAATCTCCAGCTTCCAGCCTCGCTCCGCCTCCCGGGGTTTTCTGGGTTCAAATGTTGTGAACGGGCTCTGTGTAAATGTCTATAAATATATTTTTTGTATGTATGCCTTTCCTAATGATCTGGAGAAGATAGATGTTATTTTTATATATTGACTCGGATTTTTTGTAAGTATTTTATACTTTTGATATGGTTCTCTGTAAAACAAGAGTATTATGTAAATATAGTTCTTTAGAAACAAGTTTGTTATCTGTGTGTTTCTGTGTGTGTGTGTGTGTTGTGTGTTTGAATCAGGAAGACAGAGCTGACAGAGGAGCAGTAAACGCGTATGTCAGTTTTTATACACACTGGTCCTTTCAGCCAAGGTGGACCCGGCGTCGCCTCGAACAACCACCTCCGTTGACATCGTGGATATTTTTACATTTCTGTGCTTCAGGAAATAAGAGCAGAGGTGAAAAGATCCGTAACGAAGGAGTCAGGATGTTGTTCAAACCAAAACCACATTTATCCCAAGATAAGATCACTTTACTTTTCAGATTTTTAGGAAATCTTTGCCTCTTCCTTGTTAAATTAGGTTTAATGGACAGCAGGTCACTCATTAACCCGGCTAATTGAGAGTCAGTGTGATTTGGCCCCGCCCCCCGCAGGTTTGCCCTCCCTCTGTGTCACCTGGCCGCTGGTTGCCGTGTGCTCTGGTGTGTGTTTCGGTCTCACCTGCGGCTCTGACTGGTCGTCTCTCTGCAGAGATGTTGGAGGACGCGGTCGGCCTCGCTGCCGTCACCGTGCTGGCCGTCCTGGAGCAAGGTAAGAGAGCATGCTGGGAAATATGAGGGGAGACTGACTGAGCTTCTTTCAAATTCGCAGAAGAGTTGGTATTTCAGCGTTCGCTTTGATACTTTAGTTTCCTCTTAGTAAAGTTAGATCAGATCTGAAACTCTCAGATACAGTTTGTGTCGTCGTCATTTTTTACTTCAGGTTTTACGAATGAATGGATGAATGAGTGACGTGTTTATTAATGTGTCGTGTTCAGTCTGCATCTGCTCACCAGAACCAGCCAGAACCAGACCCCTGACGACAACATTTCAAATGCAGATACAATAATTGGATTTTATTCTTACCTCACTGCTGTTATTTTTAGTACTGAGTTCATCCTGTGAATCAGCTTTGCATTTTTGTGCAAACACAATATGAACTTTGATCTGTGTGACAGCTGATCTCAGCTCTGAGAGACGTCCGGCGAACACAGGCTGAAATTCTGTGTTTTAACTTTTGAAGGATCATCTAAAAATGTTTTCCTCCCTTTTATTGTTTTGAACTATTGATATGAATAAAAATCCATAGGCAATTGGACTGAGCCGTTTGATTGACCAGTCCTGCCTCTGCTCCCCACACACACTTCTGTGTTGTAAATAAAGGTGTTTGGTTTGTGCGTGTGTGTGTGTGTGTGTGTCCAGCTTATTTCTCTCTCCAGGTGATTTACGCCAGGAGGAAGTACTCCGTGTCTCCGCCCGCCACGACCGGACCGCCGGAGTTTGAGAGAGTCTTCAGAGCTCAGTCAGTCCGCACTTAAAACTAAAGCTGCAACAAATCGCCTTGTTCTCTACTGATACACTCGTTGATTTTGGCGTTTAAAGCGTGTGTTGCAATGTTTTGACCCACTTAGAGCCTGACCTTCCTTTCACTAGTGATACCACCCCCCCAGACCCAGACCCAGACCCCGTCCTGCCAGGCCAACAGAACTCTGTCAATACAAAATGGTCTGTGGCTCACCAGAGGTTTAGACACGTTAGAAAATAAGAAGAAATCTGTTGGTTTTTAAGGTTTATTTAGAAGCCCAGAATAAGATGAGATGGAGGAAAGCTGCAAGTCCTGGCTCCGGAGGAATAGTGACCTATAAACTAGTCTGATTAGTTGATCATTAAAATACTTTTAAAATACTTCTAATTATTGATTTGTTGTCAGTTCTTTGACTCATCATTTCATCGGTGCTGTATCGTGAATGATTACATTAACTCCAGACCTGTCCTGTGCTCAGAGCAAACTGTTCAGAGTACTTCCCGGTCTTCATCACTGTCCTGTGGACGGCCGGAGTCTTCTTCAGCCAAGGTGATCAGACCGAAAAACAGTCACGTGTTTAACTAAGGCCCGTGACTTCCAGGCAGTGAATGAGTGTTTGTGTGTTTCAGGTCTGTCCTCGGTCTGTGGTTTGCTTTATCTATACGGACGCCTCTGTTACTTCCGTGGATATTCACAGTCGGCTCAGGGACGGTAGGAGACACCACCTGTCCATCTGTCTTTTAAATGGAGCTGTGATTGAATTAATACATAACATAGTTACAGAGCTGTAGGTTTGGTTTCAGACAAAATGCTCTGAAAACCTGTTTAATGCACTAATCCTACTTTCTGACAGATATTTTGTTTTTACTGCAAACAGGGATCTGCTTCACTGTCTTTGATTGATTTTAGGTCCTAGGTTTTTATTACTGTAGGCAATACCCTTTCAGCCCTGAGTAGTGTCTGCAGGTATTTCTTTCAGGCTACGTACAGCCCGAACAAGAAGGTAGGGCAGAGAACCGGTGCAACGGAGTCGGCAAAGCGCCTGCTGCTGCTCTAATTGATGTTTTTTATAATAAAAATCTATGAAATGAATATGAAGGGCGTCTCTGTTAGTGATGAAGCTACACAAAAAACGCATAAACCTTCTTCAGCCTTCCTCTAAACATGACTGATTTTCTGTCTCTCTTCCAGTCTGGCCCCTCTGTATTTCAGCGCTAAGATTCTCTGGGTTCTCGTCGGGTTCTCCTCCCTCGGGGTTTTCCTCTCGTTCTGCCGAGTTTACCTGAACGTGGACCTTCTGCAGGAGGTCTGCTTCGCTCTCGACCTGGTCTGAAGAAGTGGAGAAAAACAGGAGGGAAATGAGCAGAAAAAGAGGCGGAGAAGAAATGGAAGAAGCTGTGGTCAAAGGTCAGACGTCAGGAGAAGACAGGACATTTATTGTCATTTGTGATACTAAAGTACTCTTCTTATTCTCAGTCATATTTATAAAATGTGCATATATCTGCAGTTTGGTTTGTTTGTTTTTTTCAATACCTGAAATAAAGTCACTCATTCACTGGTCTCATGGTGTGATCATCAGGTGCTTCAGCAACCAGTAGAAAACCTCATTTCAGTCTGTGTCCGTTACAAATCAAAGAGTTTAGAGAATCAAGTCTCATTTCTAGAAAATCCTTCAAACCAGTGGATGTTTATTGGAAACAGGTTGAAATATTCTGACTTTTTAGAGAAAACAAAACTTTCAGGGCTCAGTCATGGACCAAAAAATACTAAATAAGATGCAGATTATTTTCCATATAGGTACAAAAAGAGTTATTTTATTTCAGATGACACTTTTCAATGTGCATCGTCAAATCAAACGACCTTTTTTAGTCACACACACATCTGCATTTCTTCAGAAAATATTGGGGTTTTTTTGAACGTGGTTGCGTGTTGATAAAGTTTCTCCAGCAGATGGCGCTCTAGCAGCAGGCAGCTAAGCCTTGGTGAAGATGTTCAGGGTCCAGGGCAAATTTTGGTCAAAGGTATAAAACCATCTCTAAGGCTCTGAAGGTTCTCAGGAGCCCAGTGAATCAATTACACTGACATGGACGAAGTCTGGAACCACAAGGACAAAACCTTGGTCAGGGAGGTGACCGAGAACCCAACGGTCCCTCCAACAGAGCTTCAGAAACCCCCCGCCGAGATGGAAGAACCTGCTGAAAGGACGACATCCCAGCAGCCCTCTGTCGATCAGACCCTCACGGTAGAGAGGCTGGAGGCCGGTTTGAGTAAAAGACAGATCACAGCCTGCTGGGGGTTTTTCAGAAAACATTTAAACGAGTCTGAGAGCGGGAGGAAAAAGATTGACTGGTCCGCTGACACAAAAACTGAACTCCCTGGGCAGGACTCCAAACACTACGTCTGGTGAACACCAGGTCCCGCTGGAGGCGGCATCATGCTGTGGGGGGAAGGATGAATGCAGCCAAGTACAGAGGTCCTTGAAGGAAACCTGCTCCAGAGCTGGGGGACGGTTCACCGTTCAGCGGGACAGTGACCTTAAGCAAACAGCCAAGACGACGCTGGACTGGCTTCAGGACAAGTCTCTGACTGTCCCTGAGTGGCTCAGCCAAAGACCAGACTTAAACCCCACAGAACATCTGTGGAGAGACCTGAAGATGGAAGTTCCCAGGCACTTCCCATCCAGTCTGACGGAGCCTGAGAGGATCTGCCAGGAAGACTGAGATGAGCTGTCCAAAATCCTGATGAGCAAAGCCCGAAGAGACTAAACCAAACGGGGGTTCTACAAAGTCCTGAAAGAAGGGTCTGAAAACATGCTTTCAGCTTGTCATTAAAGGTTACTGAGTGTAGACTGATGGGGAAAGGTTTTTATCCATTTAAAATAAAATGTACAACACAACAAAGTGAAGCGGCTCACAACAGTGCTCAGAAATACACACAGGTAGTGTGTTTTCACTGCGTGTGTGTGTGTGTGTGTGTGCGCGTTCTTCACCGCCACGGTGTCGACCTGTGTCCGAAGCAGCTCAGTGAGCCAAACGTAACATTTTAAAGGGTTAGTTCACCCAAAAAACACATTCGATCTCTTGTGCAGACATTTACACATTCATGCACTGAGGTAAAGTTGAGTTGGAAATGGCCGAGGTTCGGTCTGAACTTCATGACTGTATGTAGCTGCACCCACAGTGAAGGTACATGTAATTTCTTTACCACGTCTGAAACGTCCAATGAGTCAGTCTGGACTAAACGATTCAAAGGATCCTTATCAAAACTTTATGAACTTCTGTGTTCGGAGAAGACGACTCTCGGCCGATACGTCCAATTTAAACGTCTGAAATGTTGATGTTTGTGTCAAAGTCTCTGTGTTTGGCACACTGTTCACTGCAGAATAACGTTATGTCACGACTGTCCCTCTTTCGTCCACCGTCTGATCATCAGACCCCGAGGACGGCGGCTACAAACACCGAACGCTGGCGGTTCCTCTCAGTAAAGTGACCTGTTGAAAGAGCAGCGAGACTAGATCTGCTGCCTCCAGGTTGAACGGGGCTTTGACTAGACTTTCAGGATTTTTTTTTTCTTGGAAGTGCCTCCAAAAACATGAGATTCCCGCTCTCTGGGTCCAGCTGACAGCTCAGATCTTAGACAGGCTGAGTATCTGTTGCATGCGTTATAATGTTAGGATCAGAACAGTAACTGTAAAGGTGCAAAACTCTGAAACAGGGTTGAATTACAAGGTTGAGGGCTAAGATAAACGTAAGACCAAGCAGACAGAGTTCAGCACATATTTTCTTTATTTTCTTGAAGTGTGTGTCTGTTTTATTTATCCGTGTGTGACCTGTGAACGGTATTAAACAAAGCATTTAAACCATCGGTGTGTTAAACCACAGTTTCCTTTTAGCCAGACGTCTCCCTGCACGTGGACATCCGGTTCGATTGTATTTTTATTTTCCTTCGCTAACAAGCTTTATGAGCCTCCCGGTGACCGGTAGCCGCTGGCTTAGCTTCTCACCTGGCGGCAGCGATGTAGAGGTGTACCCCAGGGCGTGTCAGTACCGTGTGACATCACCGCCGGGCGTCGTCGTGGGTGAATGAAACTTTCGACACTGAGATTTTCAGACCCGTGTTCAGCTGCTCTTTATGGTTCCGGTTTCCTCGTGCAGCCCCTTTTACAGGTCGCAATGAAAACACAGATTCGACGAAGAGGGAATGTGGGGCTGAAAAACCCTGTAACTCTGGAAGGTCCCACCTTGATTTCTCTAACTTCTCTTTTTTTTAGCTGAACTTCTTCACGCAGATCGAGGACTGTGGGTTTAGTCCGTCTCCTAGAAGTAGTCTGAAGAGTTTATTTACAACTAAACCGCACCAGGGAATCTGGCTGGACACTAGATTCACTAGATTCATGACCCACCTGCGGCACGCCTGACGGGCCAACTGAAGGGCAGAATTGGCTGCCAGTGCAGAAACGCGTCGTGCTTCTCTTTCCCCAGCCTGAAGACCATCGTACAGGCTGCCATTAAATCAGAGGATAAATTCCACGATGGTCCTCTTTGTGTCTTATTCATCTGTTAAACTGTAAAAACTGCCTCGCTCCCTCTGGTCCCTCACAAACTACGCAACGTCACTAGTTCACTTTACTTAACTTAATGTAAAACTGCCATAGTTTGTGTGATGTTCTGTTTGTCATGTGTGAACTGTCTTTATGTTTATTCCTGTGCAGAGATCACAATGAGACTGTTTCAGTAAAGGACTAAAATGTTCACAGACAACTTCTTTGTTTTCCACCAAAACGTCTGATCCTGCAGCGCAACATCCACCTGTAGCGAATCCAGCGTCATCAAACTGGTTTATGGTTCTGGTTACAGTCTCGCAGCACCCGGTTCAGGTTCAGGTTCAGGAAAGATCCTGCTCTGGTTTAATACAGAGAAAGTTCACAGTGACTTTCAGACACGACCTGTTTATTTACACTGAACCAGAACCTCCATCTTTCCCGAACCTTAACCAAAGACGGGACTCTGGATGTGGACTCTGGTCTGCGGTCTTAACAGTCCTGAACTGAGGACTCTGGATGTGGACCTGGTCTCTGGTCTGACAGTCCTGCTGTTGCAGTTTAGCTGTATATAAATGGGATTTCTAGGAGACAGGGACAGTGTAGGAGGAGACAGCCGGTGTGAACAGGACCAATGATTACACACACTTTACGTGGACACGTGGACACGTGGACGTGAGAGTGTTAAGACATGTCAGGGGGCGAGTGGAGGCAAGTCGAGGTTGGTGTGTTTGGATTTTCTCACGCTGATCTGTAATCTGCTCCACAACGAACTGAAGACTATTTATAGAGCAGCTCGGCTCCGGTTTGTATTAACTACAGCACATGGACACACACACACACACACACGTCACTCAGGTATGTACTGCATGCTCACACACTCGTCCATGAACACGTACACACACCCTTTACATTATTACCACACACAGAAACAACCAGTCATTCTTATTATACATGTTCACAGAGGCTTGAACATACAGTCCTCCCCACACACACACACACACACACACACACACACAGCCAGACGTGTTGATGTATGTTGCATACACACACGCATCAGTTCATGCGTGGAATGTGGCTTTGTGTGTATTTTTAGCGGGCTCTCGACGCGCTGACGGCAGCAGTTGTTGTTTCCGGCGTCAGAATGAGTTTCCATCCGACAGCAGCTGCTTCGCTCTGCGTTTCTGCCCGAGACTCCACCCGAACGACGGAGGCCGCACCACCTGGATCTCTGAAGACCATCACAGTTTGCCAAAACCGGATTTTAGACATATTTGCAAATTTATTCAAAAGGAAAAAATATCACATTGACATAAGTATTCAGACCCAGGCCGAGGTTACAGCCTCCAGTCTTCTTGGGTCTTGACAAACACCTGGATTTAGGGATTTTCTGCCGTTCTTCTCCGCAGATCCTCTCAGTCTCTGTCAGGTTGGATTGGGACTTTGGTTTGACAGCCACTTCCAGGTCTCACCAGAGATGTTCGACTGGGCTTAAGTCAGGGCCGGTCAAGGACACTCAGAGTCGTCCCTAAGCCCCTCCTGCGTTGTCTAGGCTGTGTGCTTAGGGTCATCGTCCGGTTGGAAGGGGAACCTTCGGTCCAGTCTGAGGTCCTGGGCGCTCTGAACCAGGTTTTCATTAAGGATATCTGGGTACTTTGCTCCATTCAGTTTTCCCTCAACCCTGATCACTCTCCTTGTCCCTGCCGCTGAAAAACACCCCCACGGCACGATGCCGCCCCCACCATGCTCCACCGTTGGGATGGTACTGGGCAGGTGATGAGTGGTGCCTGGTTTCCTCCAGACATGATGCTGAGAACTGAAGCCAAACGGTTCAATCCTGGTTTCATCAGACCAGAGAATCTTATTTCTCACAGTCTGAGCATCCTTCAGTGCTTTTTTTTGCAAACTCCGAGCAGCTCTCATGTGTCTTTCACTGGGGAGAGGCTTCAGTCAGGCCTCTCTGCCATAAAGCCCAGATTGGTGGAGTGCTGCAGTGATGGTTTTCCTTCTGTCTAGTTTCTCCCGTCTTCATCCAGGATCTCTGGAGCTCAGCCAGAGTGACCATCAGGTCCTTGGTCACCTCTCCTACCAAGGAACTTCGCCAGGCCACCCAGTCTAGGAAGAGTCCTGGTTGTTCCACCCTTCTTCCATTGAAGAATAATGGAGGCCACTTTGCTCTTGGGAACCTTCAAAGCAGCAGAAATTCTTGAGAAATCCTGTCTCTGAGCTCTGCGGGCAGGTCCTCAGACCTCATGGCTTGGTTTTTGCTCTGACATGCGTTGTCAGCTGTGAGACCTTATACAGACGGGTGTGTCCCTTTCCACATCATGTCCAGTCGACTGAATTTACCACAGGTGGACTCCAGTCAGGGTGCGGAAACATCTCAAAGACGATCAAGAGAAATGAGGGGACCTGAATGTCATAGCCAAGGGTCTGAATACTTATGTCAATTTGATGTTTAATTTTTTCTAAAATACTGTTTGCTCTCTGTGATTATGGGGTATTGAGTGTAGACTGACGACAGAAAAAATTAGTTTAAAGGGGTCTGAATACTCTGAATTCACCGTACAAGAGAGCTGAAAGAAAACAATGAGGCCAACATCACAGTTTGCCAGCATAACATTAGTATCTAAATGTCTCTGCAGGTTTCACGTGAAGTCGGTGACAGTAATTAATTAATAATCCGCGTGAAATAAAGGCATTAAATTCATGCAGTCACTTTGTCAGGCAGAGTAGGCATCGTATAAATAGACGGTTGTACTGGACTGGATTAGATCGCCAAGGTGTTCCTAACAAAGTGGCCACTGAGTGTGTATATCCTCACCTGATCCAGTTAAGAGCCCGATGCTGATTGGCTGATCTACCTTAACACGGCTAACGTGCCAGTCTGAGTGGCTGTTAATCGGATCTTGTTTGTAAACGCAGATTAATCAGACACTGGTGGAACAGCAGAGATAGAGGTGGCTTCTGAGTGGAGTCCAGGACTCTGCACCACCAGGCCAGATCAGGGTTGTCATCCAGGTCTTTGGGCTTCGCTCAGGTTTTCCGGTGTCATGAAACCGGCTCGCTTTCAACCAGCTCCATCACCACGGTAACCTGTGCTACTCCGGAGCAGGTTAACAGCACTACTACAAACACTGAGTCTTCGTTCCTACAGGATCCCGACGGGGACAAAAGAGTTTACAGTAAAGCGACAGATCAGTCAAACTGTTCAGAACAAAAAAAGAAAAAATACTCTCACTACACTACAGACCGTTCTCATAATGATTCAGTCACAGTTTCTAGCGTCTCTGCAGCTCCTTGTGACTTAGTCTCATTTCAGCACCAGCAGCCAGATTGTGCCCGGAGAGCCGGACTAAGCCAGACTAAGCCGGACCCGCTTCGCGGTCCAGGCCCCAGGTGTCAACAGTCTCACTTACCTGGAGGACTTTGAGAAAATGGACAAAAAGAAATGAAGCTGATGAAAAGCACCAGCATCTAGTTTGAACGCCTTCATTTGATGCATCCAACCCGCTACATACATGTTGCCACGTCAGGTTATGTGATGTCGTTCTATGTCCTGTCCTATCGTGTAGCGTCATTTTTTGTTATGTCGCATTTTATCGTGTTGTGTTAAACTATCGATTCACTACTGGTGCTGTGTTATTTCACGTCGTGTTACGTTGTGTTATGATTCGTCCTCCTTTTATCTTATGTTGGAAAACTACAACTGATATTTAGCGGAGTGAATTATGGTGATGTAGAGTCTGGAGTGCCCGTGGAGGGTTTCTATGGCCATTCTTCTCTCCGTGTCCTAACTCGTACCTCACGAGACGCGGCAGGTGTTTGAGTTGGCAGAACAACCCGACGGGAAGAAAACACGTCTGGCGGAGGAGAGAAACGTTTATCGCCAGCAGTCGGGAAAGCGTTGGCGATAACGAAGCCCGCCTGTCGTTGGGAACCGAGGACGCCGGGAAACACAAGAGGAAGAAAAGCAAGAAGAAGGAGAGGAACGATGTTTTCCTCCGGCTGAGAGAGAAACAGTGAAAATGAAGAAAGATGTGGAGTCTTTGTTGTCTAAATACATTTCCCCTGAAATCTGTGGCTCCGGTTTAGACGATTAACACATTTACTTTGCTGGGGAGGTTTTTATTCAAGTTTTCTGATTGCTATTTAATCCGAGGTCCACGTTCCGGTTGGTGGTCGCATGAAAGCCCCCCCAGACTCCGTCAGGTGTGGGTCTGCACCAGGCGGGACCGAGGGAGGGAGGCAGCCCGTTTCTCCGTCCAGACCTAGAGACAGTCACCGTAGCCTGAAGGTGATGTTGTAGAGTTTGAATAGTTTGTCTCGTCTCACCTTCCTGAAAAGTCCAGGTGGTTTTGACCAGAGGGTCATTTTAAAGCCTTTTTGTGTCTGGAAATATCAAAAGAAAACCTTCTTGGACACGTCTGCAGAAACGGTGTCTAAAGCTGTGTCTGACATCACTTCCGATCTACTGCACTTTATTTCAAGTGTCCGAGCGTGTAAATGTGTCCCCTACGTAGAGCCCTCAAAAACAATCCCACGATGCAACGGGCAGCGATTTATAGCTGTACAAGTTATCCTGAGCTACGGTGAGTGATGACGCAAAATGACGACGGTTGGTGTCTGAAATCTCAGTTCACCGCTCACTAGTGGGGAAACTGTAGAGTTGGGGAGGGGTGAACGGGTGAACGGTGAACGAGTGAACGAGAGAACGGGCGAACAGGTGAACGAGTGAACGAGCGAATGAGGGCGTGATTTGGGACGCAGCCTTAGTTTCAGGCCTGTTGGTGGCTGTTTCCATGACAGTGTTGACTGACAGGTCCACATAAACCTGGACATCTTATCTCTTTAACATTCAACATTTGGGAGGATTTGACCTTTCTTCTTCTTTTTCTTGTGTCAAGGCAGCACTCAGCTTTGCTGCTCATGTGTCCCAGAGGCCAGTCGTGGTATTGCAGTGAACCCCCCCCCGTCTGATTATAAAAGAGACATTTTCAAAACTGTGGACAGGACACCTCCACCTGCAAACGCGGTTGACTACTACTCTTCCTAAAACTTTTTTATGTGCGAGACGTCCCAGCGTAGCGTCTACAGACCAGAGGGGAAAATGCGGTCTCTTTGAGTCCACAGTCCAGTTCTTATGATACATCCATGGTCCGGATGCGGTGACGGGAAAATAACCAGACTGTGGAAACTCACAGCAACGGGTCCTGCAACCTCCGTGCTCTGTCCGTCACTCCGCGATTCGGATCACGACCAGGTGGCGGGAGTCCAGGCGGAGTCGCAGAGAGTGGGACCAGTCAAACATCAGCACAGACACGGTCAGTGTGTCCTGAAACTCCACACCTGCTGGAGAACACTAATGTAGGAGCTGCTACATCCGCAGAGACGTTAATAAAACTTGCCGTCAACATGCTGTCTAAACTGACTTCTTTAAAAAGGAATTCTAGCTTCAGCCCGGCTCTGAAGCTGCTGGTTCATCGGTTAGATTTGGTCTGTGGTGGGAAACCCTCGCCTCGTTTGTGCGCGCTGCCTGGTTGCACCATGTGAATAACAACACTGGGTCGATGGGAAATGTAGTCTCCATTTAGAGAAACACTGAAACTCACGGTGCCCGTGGAGTAAACGAGGAGTTCAGTGGTTCACAGGACGGAAACCAGGTAACATCTCTGATGCTGTGAGGACGTGGAGCAGCTTCAATCTGAAGCGAGTCAGAGTCTAAACGCCGACGCTCGTCCAGGTCCACGAAGGTCTCACGCGCTGACTGGGACGTTCACACATCCTGATGATCAACTCTGTGTGTGTGTCTCATGGTCGTTGTGTATTTCTTTCTTTCTTTGTTGTGTGTTGTCTTGTCCCGCTCGTGTACTTTTATTTGTGCGTGTGTGTGTGTGTGTGTTTTATGATCTTTATGTTTGCTCGTGCAAACGTCGATAAAACAGAAGCAGGAGGAGAAAAACCCAGAAACCTGCAGAGCTCAACGGGCAGTAAACCATAAATCTGGTTTAAACCTGGTTTAAACCGACTCTCTATCGTGGCCGGATCAACCAACAGGCCCACCAGACGCCGACCCCGGGGCCCGAGGGGTCAGGGGGCCGCTGGGCCAGAGCCTCTGAGTCGGTTTAAACCTGGTTTAAACCGACTCTCTATCGTGGCCGGATCAACCAACAGGCCCACCAGACGCCGACCCCGGGGCCCGAGGGGTCAGGGGGCCGCTGGGCCAGAGCCTCTGTATGAAGCGACTGTTCTTACAGGGAGTCTTGTCTGAAAGTCCCAGAGTCTAAAAGACACAAAATAACCACAAACAAAGTGAGAAAAAGACACAAAACCACCAGAGACGACGCAACCGCGTTTCAGTCTGGGGGGGTCGTTTACCAGTCGGGGCCCAGGGGCCCATCGTCTCTTAATCTTTTCATGCTGTCACGATTTTATTATTAGTATTATTATTTTAATTACGTAGTTCCTACTAAACCTTGGAGAATGAATAAGAGTTATCGTCTTCACATATGACACACACACACACACACACACACACACACACACACACACACACACACACACACAGTGACATCAGCTGCGGACGTGGCTGAAGTGGAAACACTCCCACCTGAGAGTTCAGCTGCGGGTCAACGCGCTGATAACAACGGTGTTGGTGGCAACTTTCACCAGCACGAGTGGAAACGGGCTGGGGGGGGGGGGCACGTTAGCCCGCGGCCGACGGTAGCACCAGTACCCATCATGCTTTGTGCTCCGCGAGTCGCGGAACCAGAGATGCTCACTGAGAAATGGAGAACAGGAGAAGATTTTCAGCGTCGGGGTTGCTCCCTCCTCGTAAACGCAAACCAGCGCGACGTGGTGTTGAATCCACCGAAGAAGGTTGACGACCACCGACTGGCCACTGCCTCCGCCGGCCGCAGTGGCAGAAACCGACCAGGGGCGTTTACTCGAGTACTGCACCTCAGTACACTTCTGAGGGGCTCGTACTTCACTTTGGCATTTCCATTCTCCGCCACTTGCTTCTACGCCACTACAGCCGCTCGATACCTTCAGTTTCTTTGCACATTCAGACGAAGAAAACAAAATGTATCAGCAAAGAAGCGTCGATGCGTCGTATCGGATAAATGCGAGACTGGCGGCCCCACCTCTACCGGCTGCACCTTTAAGGTGACGTAGCTCATTCTGCACGGACAGTGGTGTCCCTTCTCTGATGCTTCTACTAACAATCTTTTACTTGCGTTGAATGTTTTAACGCAGGGCCTGGAGTATTCGTACGCCCTGGTATTCTGATAAAGTAAAGCCCCCCCCCACCTCGGCCTGACAGCATAGCCCGGCGGAGCTGCCGGGTTGGACGCCGGCGTCCTGTCCGGTTTTCCAGCTGCCGGGTTGGACGCCGGCGTCCTGTCCGGTTTTCCAGCCGCCGTCTTCAGAGCTGCTGGCGAGGACAAACGGCCGCGGGGAAGTTTTCGAACTTCACGGCTTCTCTCAACGTTACGGTAACCGTTTGAATCGGACAATAGACCCGCTACTGCGCATGTCACAGTTTGACGCGCTGCCGCCTTCACGCGTGCGGGAAATTACAGCTCTCAATCTTTGCAGCTGAGATTCTGGGGCAGGTGGGAGTTCTGGTGACAGTTCTTGGTAAAAACCCACAAGAGCATATTTTTATTTGCTGATAAATCATCAAAAATGTATATTTTATCATACAGTAAAAAATGTGTTGTTTTTTTTGTTGTTTTCTTTTGCTTTATTTTTACTTTTTGTCTCGGTTACGATGCTTCAGTGTTGCCAGACCAACCCTGGAAAACAAAAATGCAGTTCTCATTTTCAGCAGTCTCAGAATAAACTTGAGAAACTATAGACGTTGCTTACATGAAATGATTGTAAAGGTTATTGTTGCCAGTGCAGGTGTTTTCAGGTATAGTTTTCCAAAGAGGTGATTTTTAAAAAAATATAACATTTAATAATTTTTAATATATATAATAATGAACTCCTTGTTTTCAGGCATTCTTTAAGGAAAAATACCAACCACCATCTGCTTCCAGCTTCACAAATGGGAGGATTTGTGATAAACAAATCTTCCCGTTTTCGGTTTTGAACCTTGGACATCTCCACTGTTTTCTGCCGTTTTATACGTCGGTGCAATAACTGATATTCTGAAACAAAAACGACACAAAAAAATGATAAATTCTAAGGCAAACTGCAGAACTTAATATTATTTCAGTTCCTTACAGAATGTACAGTGTATCCAGTCTGACAAGAGCCCAAAACGTGTATTTATTTTCGGACTCATCTTAATCCTGTTCCTTGTTACCTCTCTGGTCAAATAAAATGTTTATTTTATGTTTTAAAATTCTCTCAATTAAAAAAAGGAAAGAAAAGAAAAGAAGTGTTGTGGTGACGAGCCCGCCGAGGGTCCCTGAACGCAGCACAAATAAGCCCCCGCCCCTGTTGCCGGCGGCCGTAGCGGTGCGTTCACGGACTTTTTTCCGGACTGTTTGAAAGTTGTCAACAGAGGGAAGAAGAAGAAGGAGAAGAAGGAGAAGAAGAAGAAGAAGAAGAAGAAGAAGAAGAAGAAGAAGAAGAAGTAGAAGTAGAAGAAGTAGTGGAGCGGAGAGTGTGAGCGGCTTCACACCGACAGCAGAGCTCGGACGAGGAGGAATGGGCTGCAGCCACAGCAAGGTGGGAAACACCGACAGTGAGGTGAACTAGAAAACAGTAGAGTCTCGGTAGAAGTTCGCGGAGTTTCGGGGGTGCTGGGTGTGGGGGGGGGGGGTTCATTAGCAGGCGGCCGGCGGCGGCCGCTGCTGCCCGGCAGGGAAACGTGCGGGGAATGAGCCCCGGATAATGGAGCGTGTGCTCCAGACTCGGCCGCTTTATTACGTCTTCAGGTTGTATCGGAAACGATGTCGCAGGTGTCAAAAGATAAAAGACAGAAAAGGCGTTAAAATCCCGCAAAACGTTATTTTTTTTCTTCTCTTCTCTGAACATCTGGTTCTAATCTGGCATCGTGTTTGAGTCTCGGGCGGTTTTCCCACGATGCTGCTCCCGGAGACTCGCTCATGGTCATTTTCAGTCTCTAACCTCCAACTTCGAGGAGAGAAAAGTGCATTTTTGTCCGTTTCTAGCGGCTTCGTGGAACTTCATGCTGCTTTTATCGCGTCAAACCTGGCCGCTGTTGTCACATAACATTCCTACGTTAGGTTCCTGGTGTGTGTGTGTGTGTGTGTGTGTGTGTGTGTGTGGGGACTTTAAAGCGACCCTTCTGTATCACATGGTGTCCTGTAATGTTTCTGACCAGGGGACTTGGAGCTGAGATTTCCATGTCCACATCCCAGCGTCCCACCCAGGCAACGTCAGGCACTTCTGGTTTTCCTTTAATCTCCGAAGACCTCGACACTTCAGCCTCGTGCGTCTCTCAGCTGTTACTGTGAAGAGACGTGACCTCCCAGGAAATCGCTGTAGTCTCGCAGTGCTTTTCCTGTGTCTGGCAGTGGTTTCGCCGTTTCTCTCTCTCCCACAGAAGTTTGACAGCTGCCGTCTTCCTCCAGTTGTTGATAGAAAGCGACGGAGCCGCCGAGGCCCCCCGACTCAGGGACTCGGAGCTCGGTGCTTCTTTCTCTAACGAGGCCACGGACGTTGACTTGTAGAAATGGCATCAGCCAGACAACGGCCAGGTTTCGTTTGGGCGTTCTGCGCGTTTCCTCCTCCTGATGGGAAACGGGTGCTTTAATTTGGATTAGTTTGCTTCCCTGGCCGCGCCTCAGAAGGTGTTCGAGCCGGGCTGTGAGCACTGCCAAAGCCCTTTCTAGCTGCTTTTCGCCTGCAGCAGGCGTAGACAAGGCGCTCGAAGGCCAACTAAGGTCAAACTGGCTGATAGCAGCTTTAACTTCTTGTCATTCGAACTGGCGAAAGCGACGTTCAGCATCGTCTTCAGATATGGCCTTTGAGTAATATTGTGACATTGCCAGTTACTTTCCGGTTATGATTCACGTGCATCTATCAAGTCATCTTCAAGGAAAAATGGAAAAACGCCTAAAACTTGGCCTCTTTTTTCTTGCATCTTCGTAAACTGGATGTTTCTGGGTTGTGGGCTGTTGGTTGGAGCAAAACAAGACATATGATGAAATCATGTCAACAAAGTGAGTTTCAACAGAACTATTAATCATAATCCTTCTGCTGAAAAATGAAGAGATCAGAACATCCAAGGAAGCGGATCATTCATTGACCCTGCATTTAAAAACCTCCTCAGACCGCGTTGTTACACCACAGAACCAGAACAGAAGCAGACCAGTTTCAGAGGCTGTTGCATAACTTGAAATCCAGTAAATCTTTGATTAGCTCAGAATAGAAACAGGAGAGGCTCAGGGTCTGAGCTGCAGCAGCTGGAAGAGATCAATGAGGTTGGCACCAGATACATACTGATGGTTTTAATCCTGTTTTGTTTCAACACAACATGCCACATGTGATTCACCTGTATGTATTCACCTGCTGGAGCTTTTGTTTGTGACAAAGGGAAGGAACAAACTTAGTTTTACAAGATGCCAGAACAACAAAACCGTCAGAGACTGACTTGCAGCAATATTTCAGGATAAATGAGGATTGGACCAGAATTTGACCCAGTTTTTCAGAGAAAAAGCAGAACACAAAAACGAGAATGGTCCACCTGTAAGAGGTTTTGTTTAATTGAGTTTTTAATTTTTTGTTTGCTATTTTTTTTCAAGACAAGACACTTAAAACAAATAACCAATCTATCTTTATTATACCTTAAAGTTGCTTTTACAAATTAAAACTTTGTGTTTTACAACATGTTTTTACAAGAAAACTTTTAAACAAAATTAAAACATGTCTTAGATTCCTCCCTATTTTGCTTATTTTCTTTGATTCTGATGTTTTTTTTTTCCTTAAAAGCACTTTGAAAAATTTTCTTAAGAATAACACTCTTTAAATACCCTTACGTTTATTATTCAAACAATAACATCAGAAGTCTCTAATCTTGTGGCCTTAAGCTTCTCTCTCTATCACATGTACGACACTGAGTAGTTTGTGTGTGTTGATAGCAAAACTTTGCAATGTAGGATGATTAGATGTTGTTCCGCGCGATTTTTAATGTAAAAATTGAAACTTCTAAAAATTCTTAGTGAAAATCAACGTCTGAAGCGTAAGCGTTGTAAATACTGCTGCTATCTTTATTATGTCGGAAGCGTTAAGTTCCGCTTAATGTCTCAGTGTTTAGTAGTGTGTAAGCGCTGCCGTCTGCGGCTCTGTAATCGTAACTAGTGTTTCTGTGTAGCGTCTCGTACGCAAAAGTGTGAAGCTCAAAAAACGAGTCACCGTGAAAACGTTAAACGTCGTGTGAGCGTTAAAAAAATGTGTTGAGCTGAGAGTCTAGAAAGTTTTTAACGTGCGTAGTGTGTACGTTATAAAGCGTCGGTGTGTAAAATTAATAGGATGATTTTCTTTGCCTTTTTTAATCTGTCTTTTTGTTTTTTCAGGCAACAGGGACCTCCTGAGTAAAAAAATTACAATATTCAATATTAAACAACCATAACCCTTTATGCTGTTTACAAAATTTTTTTTTTCTAATTTGTTTGTTAAACACATATTTTCATCAGTCACTCTTGTAAAAGGGATATTTCTTTTTATAATACTGCACAATCAAAACAAACCAAAAACAAACTTCTTAGAGAACGATCATTTTTATGTCTAACGACCGTCTGAGTTGTTCCTGCAATGTTAACAAAACATGTTGTCTCGGATTATGTGTTTACTAACTTCATTTCTTTTAATGGTGATTCCTAAAGTGTCAGTATTAGCAGATGTCTAAAAGTTAAGCGAAATGAATTACTGCTGCTGTGGTTATTATTAATCTCATGTCTTTTTTAAAGCGTCTCATATCTTCGTCAATCGTTCATGTTCGTGTGCGCGCGGCGCATCATTATGTTCAGCGGTAAATCGTTCGTGGTATCGTTAAAGCGCTTCGTGTAAAAATAAAACTTAAAAGTGAGCGCGTCGTGCGTTAAAGCGTCTAGCGTTAAAGCGAGCAAGCGTCGTTAAAAAAGTAAGTCGTCGTGTGTGTGTTGCTTCTCTCGTCTGTGTAAAGCGTTGTGTGTGTCTGCGTTAAAAGCGTCTTCGTGTGTGAGGCGTTAAAAAGCGTCTGTGTGTAAAAGCGTCACCGTGCGTTAAAGCGTCTCGGTGTGTAGACGTTAAAGCGTCTCGGTGTGTAGACGTTAGCGTCTCGGTGTGTAAGCGTTAAAAGCGTCTTTAAGCGTCACCGGTGTGTAGGTTAAGCGTCTCGGGGTGTGTGAGTAAAAGCGTCGTCGCGTGTAAACGTTAGTGTCTCGGTGTGTAGACGTTAAAGCGTCTCGGTGTGTAGACGTTAAAGTGCAGCTCGGTGTTTCGGTCGATCGGGGAAAGCTGAGACTTTACTAAACGAAGCTGTAGCGGCTCAGTGAGGGTCGGAGCTGTGCGACAGTGGAGCGAAGAAGACGACCTTCATTCTTCTCTAACCTTCTGTTATCCATCGGTTTAAACGTGGATCTGTCTGAGCGCAGCAGAGCTGCTGGCAGGAACCTGATGATAAAATCCAGATGTTATCAGCTGGCTGTCTGTCTCACTCCCCACCAGATGTTGCTGGGATGCAGTTTTGTTGTTTGTGACTGAAACGTGTCTGAAGAAGAGGAGATTTACGGTGCTCACGTTGTTCAGGAATCCCGCTGTGGACAGAGCTCTCTACTAAAACCACCTGGAAACGCCGGTGTGGATGTAAATCATTTTCACACATTCACATTTTAAAAGCTAGACGGCTCAATGCAGACGTGATGTGTGTCACAGACACTGGTGCAGATGCAGCTGTTAGCTGTGAGGTAAATGGAACAAACTGCAATGACTAACTTCCTATTGCCTGAATCCGTCCCTTTCACATCATGTCACTTCCTCCGTGTCCCCCTTTCAACTCCCTGGTGTCCCCCCTGGGGAGGGGCCTGACAGTTTGAAAACCTGCGATGAAACATGAATGGAAACGAAGTGATGGAACTGAGTTGTTTTACTGATCAATGACACTGTTATAATCCATATTGGATGAGTAATCAGAGGTCAGGAGTCTGTCGCGGAGGTTTCGACATGGAGCTGATCTGGTCTCTCGCTCCGTTCGTGACATCATTGCAACCTTTTATATTTCGGGCAAAGTTCACGATCTGGCAGCTGCACAATAAAGTCCAGTTGCAAAACAGACGAATGCAGTTTCCAAACCGCAGCTCGCTGCAGCTCTGTGGGAGGAAGAGGAGGGGAAAGTCGGGTTTCTCATGCTTTTGAGCAATGGTCTTCAGCAGGGGGGTTGGGACCCTGTGGGAGGTCACGAGGTGAATTCCTGTTGTGTTCCTGTCCGTCACAGGTCCTCTCTGTTCCGACTCTGTTGGGATTTGATAACGTTGGAGGATCCAACTCAGCGTCTCATTAAGAAAAACAAAACACACCGTAACTGTTTTTGCGCCCACTCCTTTCAGATCCGGTTTGGGTTGAGACCTTCTTGTCTTTCAGTCCATCGTTGTGTCTTGTTGGACTCGCCCAGACAGGCTGACCAGCGTCACGATGGTCGATTCGGGGCGGCATGGAATGTTTTCTTTTTGCTGCGGTATTTGGATAAATTCCTAATTTAGCTTTCAAATAAAAAGTCACATGAAGTTCTCGTGCGTCAGGATCTCTTCAGACCTGATCAGAAAACGTCTCTTCTGAGTCACATGAGGCTGTTTTCTGAAGCAGTAAAGCGTCTTTGAATTGAGGGACTCAACAGTTCCAGCGGCCTCATTTATCAACAGTATGTTAAACCAGCGTACGCTCCACGCGTAGTCAGATTCATCAACTTCTTCTTGTGCTTGAGAAAGTGTGTGTGTGTGTGTGTGTGTGTGTGTGTGTGTGTATTCAGAATCAAATGCAAAAAAATCCCCATACTATTAACAACCATAGCGGCATATTTGATATGTTGTCCAATAAAGATACGCTAAACATTGTTATCGTGGTTGCCGCAAAGTTCGACACGGGATAATCCATTGTTTGTAGGGGAGTTGGGTTTCAAACTAGCAACTTCCTACAAGATCATAACCACTTCCTTTTATTTATTCAGGCAAATTTCTCTTAAATGTGAGATTTAGTTGTTTTGTTTTTTTAAAGATGTCCTGAGCTGATCCTGAGGGTTGGTATCAGGCCCGATCCGGGCACACGTTAATTGACGGTATCAGCTAAAGTGAAGCAAATCGAAATCGGATCCTGTCTTCACCGTTCTCTGCTGTGTTTCAGTCTGTTGGTGTCGCAGCTCTGCTTTGCTTAGCGACGCTGGGCTCTACGCTGCAGCGTTTCACGGCGTACGACGGTGACGATTTCAGCGTGTGGATGTGAACAATGCAGGGGGCAGCGCCGAGTGACTCTTGAGTTCAGACGTCAAGGTTGACAGAGCACACGGACTCTCTCAACTCCAGCGCTAACACGTCTGCTGTCGCTCTCCTCTCTTTCTTCTCCAAGCCGAGTGTAGAAAGGCCTTCAGGCAGCAGCTTCTCATGTTTAGCTGGCGAGCTGATGACAGTTGCTGTTCAGTGCAGTGGGGTAAGCAACTTTCCTGTGTGTACGAGTCCTTGTGCACACATTCAGAAGATGTTCTAGACATGCTTTAATAAAAGAGGCCATCTTTCTTTGGGTTCCTTGGCCACAGTTTCCAATAAGTTCATAGGATGTAGGTTTTTTTCATCACTGCACAAGTTCTCAGCTGCCATTTTATCACTTTTAGTTCCTGAAAGTGTGAACTTGCTCTAAGAACTTCGGTAGTTCTCCTTTTTTTTTTTTTAAGTTCCTGCTCAGGACGGACTCTTTAAGTGGAAAATGACGTGAATTTTAAAAAACAGTAATGTTGCAGTTTTAGCTGCAGCCTGAACAGAGCGACAGACGGTTTTACTGCAAACATTAAAGGTCACAAAGTTCAGACTGAGAAGCAGAAGCGGTACGAGCAGGAGCCCATTGAATTAATTGGGTTTTTTACCTAAAGTCTGGCCAACTCCTATTTTCAAAACATTGTCCTCAGACCTAGGTTTTCTGTGAGGTTTTCATCTTTTAAACGGACCGTCGGCTCAGTGCCTTGACACCACACCACAGCTCAGACATAAGACGGAGTCAGGAGCTCAGCTCTGAGACAGCCGGCGGAAAACTGTAACCTCTGAGAGTCCGTCAGACCAGCAGACCATCTGTTGGCTCAGAGCAACAACTGGACAAGCGTGAATCAGAGAAACTGGACATGAGAAATTACCTGCAGAATACGGACAAAATGTCTCTGTAGTTCAGAGTTTTAACCTCCAAGTCCTGATGGATGAATGGGAGACTCATTCCTGTAGTTTAGAGCTGTAGCAGCTGAGTATTTTCACTATTGTGTTTTTTTTTTTTTATTAATCATTGGAGTCCAGGGTGACGTCTTCAAATGTCTTGTCTTGTCCAAAGTCCAAAACCCAAAGAGATTTGTTTTAGTTTGAAATAAAACAGGAAAATCATCCAGTAAAATTACTTTTTTTTGTTAAATAAATGCAGATTCAAGGTTTCCTGCAGTGTTTCACAGCAGAGACAGGCCACCTCGCCGGATTTTAAAGACCAGCTCTTCTAACACTGTAAAGATTAAAATGCTTTCATGAAGTAAAGACTATAAACTTAAGAGAAAAAAGATCAGAGGGGCATTTCCTGAGGCAGACAGGTAGTAGCTAACCTGAAAACGAGGCGAGATGTGTCAGGATCCGTGTGGTTTCTTCAGGGGAAAACCCAGAGACTAATTTCCTGTCGATTTTGACTATTCTATTAATCATCTAATGATTTCAGCAGTACGTCAGGCTACTTGAATGTTGACCGGACTGAACTGAAGCATGACAGAGTCGTTTTAATTTTGCAGGACTTCATTACTCACAAATCCTCAAATGTGACATCGGTGAGCTCATTATTTCAATCAAAGTGCGAGGTCAGGTCAATCTTGTTGCAGTATTTGCTCACTGCTACAAGTTAAACTGGTGAAAACTGTAGGGACCCGTGTGCGGCGGCACACGACGTCTTGATAACTGTTGGCAGCAGACAAGCTTTAAAAACTTCAGCGTGGCAGGAGCTGTGGCCGTTACTCAGCGCAGACTTTATTCCACAAGAGGATGTTTGGGTTCAAGCTTCATCAAAGGTGCTCTTTGTTTTAGGCTGGTGGTGTTTCCCCCCCGTGAGTCTGTGCTTGTGTGTCCGTGTGTGTCATCACGGCAAAATGTGGTCCTGGACACACCTGCTGTAGTGGGAACTAACACAGAGGTGGGTTTGAGTTCCCTTCACACTCTCACGATGGCGTAAACCGAGCGAAAGGTACAGTCAGAAACTTTACAGGCGCGTAGTTCGGATCAAAATGAAGGCCGAGTTGGAAGAGGGGTGCGGTCCGACCCGTGAGTACTGAGTACGAAGTTCAACATGTTGACGGGCGTCGTGGCGGGTTTGATCCCATCGCAAGATGCTCTCTAGTTTAATAGCTGTTCGAAAACACGATGCGTGAATTATAAATAAAATCCAAAAGAACGTAGTTCCCATCATGACTCGGTGCTGTTTCTAAGACTCAGTAATGACTCAGGACATGATTGAGCTCCGCATGTCGGCTGTATAAGTACAGATGAGGAACCGACTTTTTGGAGAGGAAGTGTTGGTTTGGCAGAGACTCGGGATGATCAGTTAATGGTCCAAACGCCATGTTTTCAACAACAGAGAGCCGAGCGTTGAATTCCATGAGTTTCTTCCTCATTAGCTTCGCGTGGTTGTTGTCTCTGAAGAGCTTCCTCATCGCCCGTGGCTTTGAAATGTTTGTCTCATGTCTGGAACTGTTTTATTACGTTTGTGGTATTGCAGCTGATTTTCTGCCCCTGAAACGCTCATGTGGCAGCTGCTGTAAACAGGAGTGGTTGCTGCTGTTGTCATTAAATCTCTTTGTGGCACAAAGTGTGTCACAGATATACAGTATCAGTGTCCATGTTTAGAGCTCCTACAAGTTTATTTTAACACCTCAAAATGTCCCGCTCACTACATCACAGACTTCTTAAAGAACAAACCAATGGGATCTTTAAAAAGTTTATGTAAAAAAATTAATATATCGTCCGATATATCGTCTTAGGGCTGCAACTAACGATTCTTTTCATCTTCCATTTAGTTTCTTGATTAATCAGTGATTTGTTTGGCGTATAAAATGTGTAAAAATGTGAGAAAATAAATTGTGAGAAACTCCAAAGGGACGTCTTCCAATGTCTTGATGTCAAAACCGCAAAATATTCGGTTTACTGTGATGATAAAACGGAGAAAAGCAGCAAATCCTCACATTTAAGGAGCTGGAACCAGCAATTCTTTTTGGCAATTTTGCTTGAAAAAGTAAATGAACAATAATTCAATGATCCAAATAGTTTTCTGGCAATCAACTAATCGACTAATCGTTTCAGGTCTCTATCTTTTTTTTAAAGCTCTCAAATGTCTGTGACAGTCGGGCTGTGGTAAAAAGCCCTGGAAACGTATGAATTATTGTAATTATGGATTAATTAGCGACGCTGTTACTAAAGGTGAAGAAATGAACTTACGATCAAAGTTCGTGGAGTTCTTAAAGTAGGAATCTGTTCCCTGTTGTTAGGGTTAAAGGTTATATTGTTTTGCATGATATGTCATATACAGATTTCCCTGTAATCGCTGACTCGCTCCTCTGGCTCTGACCTATTGTCTTTTTCTGAGAGCATCTTTTAGCTCCTTAATTGTGCTTCAACAGACTTAAAATCAGCTTGTAATTCTTCAAAGGAAGCGGGAATACAGCGAATCTGAAACCTCAGTGGCCGCTCGTATTTATAACGCCATCACAGCGTGTTTCTCTTGGCCATGTCAGTAGCTTTTCCCTCGTGAACATGGACGACGAGTTGTTTTTCCCACAGAGAGCGGTTGATGCCACGACTCTGAAATGTCTCCCGGTGTTTAACTAAACCACTCTTTGTGATGAATTTCCGCTCCTCGATGAGACACAGGTGTTGTTAAAGTGGTGAGTTAATCTGTTGGTTTTCTGCGGTTGTTTTTTTTTTTTTGTGTTAAAGACGGAGCAGACTGGTTGAATTCTCTGTGGCGAGACATTTGACATGTCAGAGGGAAATAAAGAGAGTTGGAGCTGCCGTTCGTCTCCGTGTGTGAGTTTAACCTCGTTCAGGAGATTCTTCACAGGACGTTAAATCTCACCTCAGCTCCAACATTTTGTCATGCAGCTGAGAATCCAGCTCGAGAGGAGTTTCCCCTGGAAAGAAAGAATCGACAGAGATGTGTTTGTCCTCCCTCAGAAATTGAACTGTTCTTAGAATTGAATTAGAATTAAAAAAAAAAAAGGGGGGCGAGTTTTGAGGTTAAGCTGAGAAACGTCCTCATAGGTTTAGAGAAACTGTTTGTGAGCCCTGGTTCCTGCTACAGCATTTGAAGCATTTGAAAGCTGCAGCATGTTGCATGCCACTTTACTTTGTTCTTTGGTGGTTTTTCAGAGGAGGAAAACAGTCATTACTGCCGCGCAGGAACCTGTTTGTTGCTAACGTGGTCGTACAGCATCTGACGTGCAGGACGACAGACTTTGGAAGCAGCTGCAGTAGTGATTTTTCTGCCAGATTTAATTCCTAAAATTAAACTTTGACCACCAAATGCTCTGACCTCGATTCTTCTCTAGCTCCGTCCGATCTGAACACAAGGACACTTCCTCAGGATCTCGCTAACGGTTATCTCCATCGTGAATCAACCTCCAGAAATTCGCTCAGAAATCTGAGAGAAAGAGGCAGCAGAACTTGGCTGAGAATCCTGCTTTTAAGTTCCCTTCAGTATCCCAGGGATCCAGTGACAGTTGTCTGCACATCCACGGCTACACTGAGAACAGGAGCTGATGCAGCAACTTTGAATGGGGACAGTTTGACTCAATGTAAACATATATAGGCTAAAAACATGCACATGACACTGTGAAGACTGTAAAACCAAAGAGATTTGTCTATCAGAGGTTCTGATTCACCGTTTTCTGTCCTTTCATTATCTCTGGTTCTGTTGCTCTACATTTGCACCAGTCTCTGCAAATGTTTGCACATTGTCGTCTCTTATTCTTGTCAGTGGAAGAATGTAGGGCCGAGGGGGTCAGAGGATGTTTTCTGTTCTCGGGGGAAAGACTCACAGGTCAGAGGTCAGTTCAGCGTAAACCGTGTGAACGTGCTGGTTGACCAACAGAAACGCTGAGGCACTGTCATCACATCTACTGTTGTGTCATCATCCTGTGTGGTACTTTATCACCGTGGCAGACGGCAGACTGCAGCATGATCTCACAACCTTCTGGTTTTTTTTAGGGCTGAGTGTGGTGCACGTTGATTGGACAGAAGGCCGAACGGCAGCTTTCTCTGGCCGGAAGCTTCGAGCCTGTTTCGCCTCTGACCATCTCTTCTGTTGCGCTTCGTCTTTCGCTCAAACCCTGGTTTGTAAGTTCTGGTGTAAAGCCCCGTTAATCACTGACTAATTCCCCATCCGGGCCGACACACTGACGGGGGTCTAACCAGCACCGGTGGTCTGTACGACTGGGTCACCACTCATCAGCCGACCCTCGGTCACGACCCCGCCCGGCTTTGTGGAACTGACACTTCTGGCCAAACTTAATTCAGCGATACCAACGTTTAAAATTCTTTTAACTAACTTCTGAAAGGAGAGAGACAAACAAACACAAATAGAAATCATGTTTAGACAGAAACGATTAGACAGAAGCTCAAGCGGCGGCTGTTTTGACAATCGATCCATCGTTTTATGTAGAAATTCTCTCTTGATCCAACTTCCTATGTGACAGTAAACTGAATACCTTTGGGTTTTTGGGCTGTTCAGACAAAACAAGACACTTTAAGACGTCACGTTGGACTTAAGGAAAGTGAGATTGTGAGAAATTTTAATTTTTCACTTATTTTACATTTAGGTTCTAGAAACCAAACAGTTCATTGATTAATTGTGAAAATAACTGGCAGGTTAATCGATAGTGAAACTAATCTCACACACTGCCGACGGGAGTCTCTGTCAGAGCTGGACTGATCGTAGACTGTGTACAGTGTCTCTGTGGATCAGTATCTGTCCAACAAATCCGAGGGATCCATGGAAACATTGTCTATTGTTTACTCTGTGTTTATATTAAAATTACTGTTGGTCAATACATCATCATCGTATCTTTTGAGTCGTCTAAGTTTCAGCGCTACTTGAATGGAAGCGTCCATTCAGTTCTCCAATGTCTCACTGTGTTGAACGTGAGCTTTTTACTTTATACTAAACAGTATTTGTTCTTAGTTGTTATGAAAAAAAATCTATGGTAATAAATAGAATATGAACTTAGCTCTTGTGGTTTTCTTCAAGTTTTATTCGATCATCGCTCAACCAGAAAACCTGTTGCTCTTCAGCTCCTCCCACCGAGGTTTAAATCGGCCAATGAGATGGTTTATATTCACCTGTGAAACACCTGCAGAAACTCGATCTCCGCTCTGAGAACTTTGTTCACGGCGAAATGTACGGTTTGGTGCAGTCGGGTTTTTCCTGAAGGTGAAGTGCTGTGCAAACAGAGGCCAGGACTCTCTGCTGTGATTTATTGCCTTTTTAAAAACGAGGCCCCCTGCGACGCCTGAAGGAACATATGCTTCTCCTCACCTCCTCCTCCTCATCCTCCGCCCCCTCACCTCCTCCCTGTCCTCCCCAGAACTGAGCTGGTAAACACACGACGACACGCTGCTGAGCTCCAGTCCACGTCTCCTCTTTAACCCGGAGACGTGTTTAAACCGGGGAGATTTATTGTTTTAGCTCAGAGTTTAAATAAAGTCAGTGTCCAGTTTGCAGAGCAGAGTTTAGAAGTGTTTATACAGTGGAAGGGTGTGTGTGTGTGTGTTGGTGTGTGTGTGTGTGTGTCTAAAGCAGTGTTTTAGGGTGTGATTGTTTGGCCTCACTGCTTGAGCAATGAGTGGTTGTGAGGCAATACAGTAAGCATTTCTGTGTGTGTGTGTGTGTGTGTGTGTGCATGTTTGGATACACGCCTTAGCTAGTGCATGTGTGGTAATTCAGTAGGTTTGAGTCTGTGTGTGTTTGCGTGTGTTAATACCAACCAGGTAACCGCAGGGCTGGATAAAAATGTAAATTGCCAATTAATCGCGGATTTTATTTGAACGATCCGCTATCGATTCTTAAAATCCAGATACAGATCTTTGCCTTTGTGTCTTTTCTCAGTAAACACGTACGTCGCTTTTCTTTTTTTTGGTGTGGGTGTATATAGAAACATCAGCACAGAAAAAAAACAGTCTCCTTTACAGAGTTCGTCCACCAGCAACATGTTTATCGTTGCACTGTAAAATGTCCTTCTTTTAAAAAAAACAAATCTAAGCCAGTTTATGTTTAAAAAAACAAATCTGCTGATCTTTGTCAGATTTTTCTTCAACTCCCAGTATCAGTCTTTTTTTCTCACAGGTCAGCACTAGATTGTGACTGATTGGTCTTTTCGTCCTAACTTGGAAAAAATTAAGCGGGTTTCTCTGTTTTCCCGACATCGCAGCCTGTTGCCTGAGTGAAATGCCATGGAGCAAACGTAGGACGCCCACTGAGCTGAGCCGGGAGAGAAACCACTTCTCGCTTGTTGCCGAGTCAACAACATCGAGCTGATGACAAGCTCGATTGCGAACAAACATGACTGTTGCCAACACTTTATACCTGAGGCTCATCTGAGAATCGGTGTCGTTAAAACAGTCTCCTCCCTCTTTGCGTTTGATGTCGTTTTCCCTGAAGCTCAATATTGTATTTCATAAAGGACTAATAATTTAGCAAACGTCAGCAGAGGTGCTTTTTACTTCAGATGTGGCAGCGCACCTTCACCTTCACCATCAGGCCAAAATGTCCCTTAGACCGACACCACAGATTTTAAAACCTGGATTTCCATGGATATAGCTGCGGTCAACTGTAAGACCACTTTGTGCACGAGAAACCAATCGATCGATCAAAACCTAGCTAACATGATTCCTTTAAATTTACCAAAGAGAATTCAGAGGATGAACTCTTTCTATTTTGGACAGTCCTGTGAGCTCCTTACTGATTTTTTTTCTCTTTTTTTCGATCACAGTAAACTGAATATATTTGTGATTTTGAGTGTTGGTGGGACCAAACAAGACGTCTTAGAGACGCCACCTTTTGACATGTTTGCTG
This sequence comes from Xiphias gladius, assembly GCF_016859285.1. NCBI lineage: Eukaryota > Metazoa > Chordata > Actinopteri > Istiophoriformes > Xiphiidae > Xiphias > Xiphias gladius. The sequence continues at coordinate 1,292,093 of NC_053422.1, forward strand.
TTTTCGGACATTTTATTGATTTTAAAACAAGCAGTGAGATGATCAGTGTGCGGATATGAGGAGGAGGAGCGTCCACTGGATCGGCAGCATAAACAAACAGTTGTTCTGTTGTCCTGAGTCAGAGTTGGAGCAGCAGCTGAAGTTATGTAAGGCAGAAAGAAAAGAGGGAAAGTTACAGCGTCAGTCATGTGGAGACTAATGAGAGGGAAGCTGGCAGGTCAGAGTCGGACCTCCATCTGCAGATTTCATAACAAACTCGCTGCTCCAGTTTAACAGCAGACCTGAACCAGGACTCAGCTGCCGAGGGGCCTCAGCGGGTCGAGCAACACCGCCGCATATGCAGGTTCACTTCCTCCCGAAAACGCCTGTTTTATGTTCCTCACAGACGGGATGTTATCGGGATTATTACGAGGGAGAGTCTCACTTCAGTCCGGAAGTGTGAGCTCAGAAAACAAATATTATTTGTCCTTAACCCTGATATGATTTCTAATAACAGAACCAACCTAACATGGTATGAAACAGTTGACTTGAAGGCAGGACATGGACCAGAGGCAGTTGAATTTTTTGGTGCGAACAAAATGTTTGAGAATTATGACGTCGGTGTAACGGACACGAAAGAAATGTAAAAACACGTTTTCTCAGTATTATTTTGATTTTCATCTCCAGAGGGATCCTCCGGAGCAAACTGACCATCTTTGCTGTAGACTTTAACTGTTGCGTTAGCATTCTTGGAGACCGTAAGGCTGATGTAGCTAATGTCCTCCACTGAAATAATTTGCGTCGCGTTCTAACTAATTAAGCGAAACGCTAATTGGATTTTTGCACGATGTGAAACACCAGATGGAAGAATATTTGCGGGTAATGATGATTTTTTTTTTTAGCGCGGTGGATTAGATCCTCGCCATTGCTCAGGTAACTGTAGAGAAACAAGAATAGTCTAGTTTTTGCTCGTTTTCAAAATATCGTTTCACCATTACAGGAGAGTTTTTTAAAATTTTTTTTATTGGCTCTTGAGTGATTACTGGACGTTTGAGGCAGATATCAATATCAAAATTTGAAAGTTTAAATAAATCCAATAAAGTTATAGTGGTCAGTTTTCTTTGTGTGTGTAAGTACATAACATACGTAATGTGTTTATGTGTGAGTTGTGACTAAGCGGGACATTTGGTGGTGTAAAGATATACTGGTGGACAAACTGTTTGTAAATGACCTCAAACACATCGTTGTCACTGATCAGCCAACACACACACACACACCAATACAGATGAACCTGTGCTAAGATAATATCAACAGTTTTATCAGTCTGTCATGCTCTAATGTCCATGACTTAAATAGACAAGGTACTACAAGGTACAGTTACACTTTGCCTTAACCCTACAAATTTCTAAGGAAAACCCGAATTTTAGAAGATGACGACAAGCGCTCTGTTTTGTCCCTTTTGTTACTGGCTCTTCCAGTAAGGTGGAGGAGGTCAAACAGTTTGTCCTCCCCCAGTTTGGAAAAACCCTGTCACTCCTCCTCATATCAGTCTGTTCTGAAACTTTCCCTTCCTTCTTCTCTTTCTCTTCCTGTCGTCATCAGAAGAAAAGCAAAGGCAAGAAGGGAGATAAGACGCAGAAAGACAAGAGCCGGCGAGATGAAGGAGGTGAGTGTTTTTATATATATATCTATATCTGTGATTCTGTGTTTGATGGAGCATGAGAGAGAGAGATTGTGGGTTTCCTTCTGACTGTTCTCAGCCACCTTAGTTTCTCACTTCCTGTTTTCTTGTCTTGCTTTCTGAACCAAATATTTCACTCTGGGCCAAAACATCGGATCCATGCAGCTGCAAAAAAGCCTGAAATGTGAATGTTGACCTGCTGCAAATAGTTTGTACTTTCTCTTTTTTACACAGGTGACCAAACTATTTAAGCAGTTTGACAACTTCATCGTCGTTTTTCTTTATGTTATGTAAAGCAGCAATGGCCCCCGACGTGGAGATGGGACCCAGATCTGAAGCATCACAAGATGATTAACAACATAGAAAATGAGGAGAAAAATATACATTTTAGTGTGAAATGGTGGAGAGTCTTATATCTTCAGACCTTTCCAAAGCAATCTGAGAAGTTAGCATCATTCTTTAAACTGCAGAGATATTAAAACACAGGTCTGCTTGCAGACATTAGTTTGCCGTAACCCTTTAAACCTCACTGATGCTATTAGCACCAAAAATCACACCCGGTCTTCCCCCTCAGAGCGTAATAATGTCACAGACTTACTGCTGAAATCAGCGCGCTTTGCTTTTTCCGGTGGTGACGTTCTCTCTGGTGTCCACAAACATCCAGAGATGAAAAACGATGCTCAGTAGACTCAGGTCTTCAAATCATACTGATCAGTTTTCTTCAGTATCAGCAGTAACCCAGGTGATTGTTGTCTGTCTCAGCGGTCACAGTGAAAACCGGACCTGCTACCAGCTGATGCACAACATCACTTTTCATGCTGCGGATTCACCCAAATGTAAATGAATAGAGAATAAAAGTGGTTTAGCCCGCAGCTAACTGAGTCTGACTCAACCCAAAGAAGGGCTGTCAACAAATGTTTCAGTATTTCAGTAAATAATATGCAGTACTGCAGTAAGTAGCCCAACTCATTCTGAACATTACAAAACACACAGTATGCGCTATATAATATATGGCCTAGCTAAGACATGCAGTAGCTCTGCCCGTTAGCCTGTAAACAAGTGAAAACAGCCCAAGGTTAAAAACAAAGTCCAGAAATATTTGGAACAGCTGACAGGGAAAATATGATAAAATGATTAAATGAAAAGAGTTACAGTAATTGTTAGCTGCAGCTCTAAAGTCAGATGTTCACGGGCTGCGGGAGTTTCCCAGAACAAAACTTGAAAATCACCGAACAAGGACCTCACCCAGCAACGACAAAACATAACCATAACATCATAAGAGCTCGGTTAGCAGAAAGAAATGAGAGGTAAAGACAGGTAGAAGATAAGGATAAGAATGTTCCCCTGAGTTCAGACTTCGTGTATCAGAGGTTTTTTACACAGCAGATGAACCATCTGCTGTGAGGGCTTGAGTCATGTCTGACTGGCACTCACTGTACCCTAATTTCCTCCTGTTTATGAGCAGACTGTACGGGACAGAAACCACTAATTTACAACAGGATGCTACAAACACTGTCGTCATCTTTCTGTGAATCGCTGTGGCTGTTGGAGCACTGGAAAATTATCAGCCAGTCTGTCAACCTTACCAACCAAAAGCAACTTAAATAAATAAATAACAGGTGTTTCTATTATTTTTCTTCATTTATACCATTGAGGGAAGGCTAAATAACAGAAAGACCTGTGTATAACGCAATACAGTGCAACAGCATCACAGACTGCAGCCTCCAATGTCAGTTTCAACTTAAACTGAACATTAGAACCTTCGTGAAGGAGGATTTATTACAGGACTTTTGCATGTAGGTAGGTGTACCTAATAAACCGATCACTGATTGTATAGTGTGTATCATGTTGTTCTAGCTGTTCTTTGAAGCTCTGTAATGTTTCCGGAGTGAAATATTCAAACCACAGACAGAAATATCCAACATGTCTGCTGCTCTGTTTTAGACGCATTTTCCCAAAGTTCAGTCCGATATATTTGGTATCTTTGGAAAAATTTCAAACTCCGCTACAATTTCTAGAATTTAAAATAAAGTTCTGTTGGTTTGAACAGAGTTTGGCCGCACAAATTTGTGAGTGTCCCACCAGTTCAGAGGGAATGAAGAGGTTAAGTTATATTACCTTTTAAGTTTGGAGTTCCTCAGGGAACATTCTTAGGTGTGAGGAACAGTTGTCTTCTGGCTTTGCAGGGTCGGACAACAAACACATTTGCATTTCATGTGTATATCCCGTGTGGAACACCATGTCACGTATGAACTGTAAAACATCACATCAGTCATCACCTTCCCATGCGCCGTGTTGTAAGCTCCTGCCCTTAAACATTTTTAGCAAAATGAATGGCTAAATAAACCCCGCAGAGCCTCATGCTTTGCCTCGTGTTATTAGTATTTACTACCCATGAACGACTCTGAATGATTCCAAAGTAGGGCTGAAGAATTAATAGAAGTATTATAGAAAATGGCGGTCTGGCCAAGTGCAATATCCAAATCATTCCGAGCTCCTTTTTTAGTTTTTATTTTTTCGATAAAGGTGAAACGTGTCACAACATACGATTGTAAATGAAGCATTGTGGTGCTACAGAGATGCCCGGGTCTACGGTCACATTCTCCAGACATAAGGGAACAAGCTTGTTTGGTAACAACTCCAGCAAACATCACATCATCAGCATGTTTGTATTTTCTCGTTCAGCCCTATCCAACAGGTCTGATCTGTGTCAACAACTTTCAAATAGCAACTGAATAAAACTAAATTTGGTCTTTTTTTTTTAATTTTTTTAAATCAGTGAATCTTCAAACAGGCTCTAACCTGCCTCCATGTGACTATGAACTGGGATTATTAGAAAAATACCGAACCAACAGGAGCCTCCTATGAAGAAGTTACTAACTGTGTAACATAACGTATGCACATTTTCAGTTTAGTAGAATAGTTTCATAACGTGCTCAGTAATATCCTTCAAGCTAACGTTGTGGTCTGTTCACTGTGAATAATGAGATGTTTTTAAGATTGAAGCCTACAAAACTGAAGACGTCATTGAAGCTGAATCTGAAGTGTGTGTGTGTGTGTGTGTGTGTGTGTGTGTGTGTGTGTGTGTGTGTGTGAGAGATCGTGTGTCCACATGTCGATGATGTCACTGACAGGTTTAAATTCAGTTAGTCGGAAAACTTCCTGAACATTGATCTGCAGATTCAGATCTGTGTGTGTGTGTGTGTGTGTGTGTGTGTCTGCCTTTCAAATTTCCATGACGATGACATCATATCTTTGTGCAGTTCTTCATTAACCCTTCGACACCAGAAGAAACAGACATGAAACAAACAGGAGTTTACACTGAGTGTCAATCGTGATAAAACGTAGTCGTGCTTCGTGCTGTGAGTAATTCATTATCGATTAATTGCCGTGAATATATTTCTAATCGATTAAATTATAAACAGACAATGCAGAAGATGAGGACGTGTGGTGTAACGGTCAGAAAATGGACTGCAGTTTGCTGTAGTACCCGGTTGTGCCACTAGGTGGTGCCTCTTGCTGTTAATGAGATGGAGTTACGCGTGTTTGCCGACAGATGATAAAACAAACGCACCTCTTCACCATCCCAGGAAGCAACGGGTGTCGCCGTGGCGTTGTGCGCTCACCGTGGCCTGACTTAATGAGAGAATAACGTAAAGTAAAAATAAATGTTGAGATTCCACTTTCAAAATAGTTATTAGCTCACTGAAAGACAATAAGGATATAGAATTATTTATTATTTATTTTTACTATATTGTACAGATTTTTAAAAAGAATTCACGCCGCTTTGTAACACAGTAAAAGTCACCTGCTACCTGTATTTGTTGATTTAACAGAAACCCTTCTGGTTTATCTTCGGTGCGTTTTCATACCGTACGCCTCCGCTGATCCGTCTGTTTGCAGGTAAACGGACATCAGGTGAGCAGGACGTCTGCCTGGAGAAGCAGCTGGAGCGGTTCGAGTGGCAGCTGAGGATTTTAAAGGAGGTGCTCTCGGCCAATGGGAACCCAGAGAGGGCGGAGCTTCTGAAAGACCACGCCGACGAGGACGTGTGCGCCCTCGTCCTGAGCATCCTCGATAAGGTGAGGACGCGATTTGATGAAACGTCGATCTTTACAGCTGCAAACAGTAACAGGTTACAGCTAAGATAGTTTTATTTATACTGACGTAAACCTGAACCGGGGCTGCCAACACACGACAGACACAAACTGTGGCACCGTGACATCGTTTCCCAGGGCAACGCCGTGTAGGACTGCAACTAATGATTATTTTCATGATCGCTTAATAATATTCTCAGTTATTTGTTGGTTCTATGTCATGTCCAAAGTTAGAGAAAAATAACAAGTCCAAGGCGACGGCTTCTGATGACTTCTTTTGTCTGACCGACTCACTCTCATGTATGACAAAGAAAGGCATCGAATTCTCCGATCCCAGAGATTATTGGGCAAATAGTTGCAGATTAATTTTCATCAGTCGATTAGTTGCCTGATTGTGACCAAGTCATGGAGTAAAGTCATCTTTGGACTTCCAGTGGGGGCCGCTGCATTTGAACAGCTGGGGTGCCAACGCAGAGATTTGTTAAAAAAAAAAAAAAAACCACAGGCTGAACTTTTGCTGCATAACACGGAGATGTTAACCGCCAAGGTGCTGCATTCAGGGGCCAATCAAATATATGCAAGTGCACGTTCCTGATAGATCACCTTAGATGTTCTGGGTCGATCCTAATCATTGGCGTCGGGGTCCATCCGGGCAAGTCTTAATGGGTCAGTTCAGCTACCGATGAGGCCGATGACAATCCGAACCTTTCTCTCCTGAACTTACTGTGTATTATCCACCTCGGCCTGTTGGTGTCGCAGCTCTACTCCCCTTGTAGACGGTCGGCTCCACACCGCACCGTTTTGCTCCATATGAGTGTGAATGTGAAAAACGCTTTGGTTGTGTCAGTGATTGACTTTGAGTTCGTGAAACACATGAATTGTTGAAGTCTGACAAAAACAAATCTGCTCTCGCTCCTCTGCTCCAACAACTCGAGACGGAGTGAGACGTCTTCTCTCTAGAGGATCGCGTCATGTCACGTTCATATCAGATCAATAATTTAGACTGATCATCTTTATAGTGGTGAATCAGGAGCTTCAGTGTGTGAGTCACGTAGCTCATGAAAAAATGTGCAGAGCCCTGACCCCACCCCCCCATCCAACACCGGACCAGCACCAGTGCTGGACTTCACTAATGGGACAAGTCCCTGCAGCAGGTCCAACATGTGGTGGAAAGACTGAGACCTGGAGTGGAGGCTGATAGAGCAGCAGATGAATGATCACGGTGTCAGAGGCTAATGTTCTAGTATCACATGAGGATGATTTCACTGGCAGAAGAAGCGAAAGTCTGCTTCAAGACGGGAAACTCAGCCAGAGGAGTTATTCACAGCCCGGTCCAGCTCAGACGGCAGCTGTGCAGCCTCTCCGGGTCACGTGACCACCTGAGTCTGCAGCTGGGAGCTTGTTTACTCTGCTTATGATTCATGGCAGAGGCCATTTCGAAGGTGTCCTCGCTCTGACCCCGAGTCGGTGTTCAGACACACCGCTGCCAGCAGAGCCGAGGTGCTTTGCCACATGTTTGCATCGTCATATTTGAATTGTATTTTTCTGATACGGGTTTCTGCTTGTTTTCTCAAAAAACTACACGTTTGCAAGTTTTTCTCTCCTTTTACACTTTAAATTCTAAACAGAGGTTCTGCGCCACGTTGCTGTTAACACTCCAGTTTTTCCACAGATGTCATCGGGAAGCTTTGCTCTCGTCTTATCAAACTGAATCCAGCCTCTTCTGATGTGATTTTTCAGGTGAAAACGGAGACGACGGCTGATTTAAACGTCCTGCATGAACAGAAAAGTAAAACTGCTACTGAGGAACATGAGAGACACGTGGAAGGTAACAAGTGGCTCGGATGTTTTTCAATTTTTCCTGTGAATAAAGCGTTGCAAATACATGCACGTGATTTTCAGATTTTTTTTTTTTTCTTTTATAAATAATGTCACATGTCAAACAACATTTTGCATGTGATGTTACCTAAATGCACATGTTGGCACACGAGCTGGTGAATTTCATGTGCCTTTTTTGGAAGCTAGTCTTGTTTGCGGTTGGAAAATGGAGAGTTTGTGACAAAAAAAGACGAAGCTGCATTGACTTGGAGCACCAAAGTGTGCCGGGGCCTGTCGGATGAAGTAGTCCCAATTTTCTGTAGCTAGTGTCTAAGCGCTGGGCCAGCGTGCTAATTATAGCAGAGCCGAGACTGGTGAAAGTTGAATGGGGTCTTGACGGTGTAGAGCTGAGCTTGACAAACCGCGTGTGGAGAAGAGCCTCCGTGCGGTGGCCATGCACTTCATTCAGTGTGCAATGAACTTTTTCAGGGCCTGTGCCACGTCTCTGTCTGTAGACGTTTAGGCTCGTTTACATGACAACCATCAGTATTTTAATCGATAAACTGTTGATCGACTTAGAGGATTTTGACTTGATTTTTATCAGCAAGGTACAATCAGGTACAATATACTGTGCTGTAGAATACGATGTATAACAATACAGGACGTGTGCGTGATCGTGTCATCGTCACTGTCGCAGGTTTGAGTTTGATTTGGTCTCGTTTCCTGCAGAGCTGCAGAAAAGACACGAACAGGAGAGAAGTCAGCTGACGGAGACGTTTCATGCCGCCGAGATCGTCCTTAAGGTGAGATCACCGTCACCGTCAGTCGTTATCAGACAGGTTCTACACAACAACTCGACGACACCACCTGGAGGACGGAAGAGAAACAGCACCAACCGTTCACACCTGAAGATGTAGACCTGAGGATGTTACCCGCTGTTCTCTTACTGCGCTACAGTTTTACCGCGTCAGTTACACGAACCTTTGCATCAGTTTTCTTGCTGAAAAAATATGGTTTCAGTTTTCAATTTCTGCTGTGACTGAAGGGTAAAGTGGAGGAGCTGACGGAGGAGCTGCAGGTTTACAACGAGCTGAAGAGGAGAGTCCAAGAATCCACGTTTAAGAAAGACCTGCAGAGAAACATTAAGGTGCGTATATAAGGCTGAGGGGGGGCTATCGAAATGTTAATTTAATCTGCTCATCGGATGTGATTAGGTTCCTCTTTCAGCCCTGGGAAGAAAACAAAGGCAGGGGCGGGTCGTGTCACGCTGTGGCGATGAGAGATAGAAGAGAGCCGAGGCATATGAGGCTACAACAGGTTTAAATTCTTTTTCCATCTGTTGTCATGTATTTAAAAAAGACCCAAAATGGAGACTGTAAGCCGGCTACTTGATCACTGTAAGCACAATATTCAAACAGCATTTGTGTAGGAATGATTCTGTCCCAAGCTTTTTGATCCATACAAGTGATTAAAAGATCTGTTGTTAAGCTTTCGTTGTGTGAGAAGTCAGAAACAGGTTTTGGCTTCGGTCTGATTAATGTTCACCAACTGTAGCTGCCACCTGGAAACGAGCTGAGTAGCAGAGGACATGAAATGCTGATTAAATGTCAAGTAACAGCTGCAGCCGACTGACTCCAAACACTGGGGACCCTGATTCAGAACCACTGATGTGTAATAAATGAAAGATATAAAATCCTCCACGTGTCGTGTTAAAGTTGAAAATGTTACTGAAGAAAAATTTAAAGTTGTTTTATCAACAAAATGTGCTTCCAGTGTTCAGCAGTACATATGACGTATCGTTGGGTTGTTGGTACCATTGCTAACATTGTATCTGGTGGATCCGGAGCTGATTTTAACCCTCTGATATCTCACTGGGTAGTTTTATCCACAACACTACATCATATTTTGTATGTGAAATCTGGTCATTAACCGGTGGAGGAAAGAACCAGACAAATCAAGCGTTTTTTTTCCAGAGTTTCTACAAAGCTCCCTCAGTTTCCCCCCAAATCCTGAATTGTCTGAAGCTTCTGCCGAACACGTTCAGCTGCAGGGCGATGAGCAAAGACTGAGCCACGTGTTTCGACTGATCCCTCTTCCTTCCCTGGTGACGGAACCTCACACGGAAACATGTTTGTGTGTCTGCGCTTCAACGAAGTCCTGTCTTACCCCATCCTGCAGGCCCACGGCAGCCCAGGTGCATTCTGGGAGTCGGAGCAGGAGTCTCTGCTGTTCGTCATTGAGATGAAGAGTGAGCGTGTGCAGGAGCAGAGCAGGAAGCTGCAGCAGATGGACGCTCTGGTGGGTCCACTCGAGCACACCAACTCGTACACTTCTACTTTTGGTTTTTGATATTCTGAAACTCGTGTTCGTCCAAATCTCTCGTACACAGCGTGTGATCAACTTGATCTCTGTCACAGAATCTCTTCTTTTTCCAGAATGTATTCTGGTTCCCCTCTCTTCTTCTTTCCAACCCCTTTTTCTTCAGCTTGTCTTTGTTTTTGTTTTTATTGTGTCTCCTCTTCTCAGGTTGAGAAGAATTTGTCTTTGGAGGATCAGATCATCCACATCCTGCAGCAGAACGAGGATCTGAGAGTCCGGATCGACAACTGCCAGACTCTCATCCAGTATGTGATTTACACTTAGATATAACAGAGTGTTATCAAAGCCTCAGTCTTCTCTCATTTACTAAAACCAGCTCATTACGAATAGATGTGGCGCCACCTGCTGGATATTTTTCAATTGCTGAAAAACGGGATCCACAGTTTCCATTGTTTCCAGCGGCATCATCCATTTTCAAACCAGGGAAAAAAATAAAGCCATGAATAGATTTTAGTGAGTGAGTGACACAAAATGTTTAACTCGGACCAGTGTGTTATCTCACTTCACACTACAGGAAGACGGATCTCCTTCTGCCAAACGTCACAGGTTTTTTTTTGTTTTGTTTTTTTCAGCAGCCTCTTAACGACTACCCCTGAATCCTGAAAATGACAAACGAAAGATAAAATGGTTCCTGATCTTCAAACCCTCGGATTTAAGTCCTGATCCCGGTCTCTGCAGAAAGGGAACTCTTTGTATTTTACCATCAAAAAGTCAAACTTGAAAAAAGTCCAAGTGATGCTCACCCCAAATTACACAGGCACGAACATTGTAAAAACGTGAGGTTTTTCAATGCCTGTTTTACATGCACTCATGTTACCAAATGAGCATCACTTTATTGCTTCAGTGTGGTTTTTGACTCTTTGGGCCTTGTTATACGTATAGTAGGCTGTGCAGAGAAACAGGAAAGACTGAGGACAGACAAACGCTGCCCGTTATGCACCTTGGATAGAATAAATCACCTGATCACTCAAAACCTAAAGGCGGCAATAAATTTAGTGATAAACCCTTTGCAGATTGTGTTGCTTTGTCATCTGAATTAATTTCTCCAGGAACCTTTAGCTGCTGCGAACTGGTTTCAAAATGGATATCAGTAGCCAATCATCATCAGGCTTGTGAGAGGACTAATGTGACTGTAAAAGGATCCCCAGAGATCCTGAAGAGCCTGTTGTAATGCTGAAAGTCGGTTTTCCCATCGGGGTTTTAACTTTTACCTGAATTTAATGAATCCCTTTGATCCCTAACAGAGACTGTGACCCCCTTTTTTTGTTTCCCAGGCAGTTATCAAAGGAGCAGCAGGACCTGAAGGTGGCGCTGGAGAGGCAGGCAGCTGTAAACCAGAAGCTTTCTCAGGAAAAAGAGCAGCTGATGTTCAAACTGAGACACAGAGACTCGTGTCCGACCATCCTCCTGCCAACCATGGTGCAGGAGATCGCACCGAGATGACTCTGACCATACGAGCCTGGTTGTGGATCCTGCGTGTCCTCGTTGTAGAGAGAAACCAGACTGTGTTTGACTGTACACGTGCCCATAATTGTTCTCAAGGTAACACGCACCTGGCCTGGTTTTTACTCAACCCCAAACTGGGGCAAGAGCTACACGTCCCACCAACCACCAACAGGTACCACCGTCACAGTTCCGCTGCTCTGGGTGCAGGTTTAAAGGCTCTAAAGCTACATCCTGTCCACATCAGCGCAGATTTTTAAAACAAGACTGAACACTTCTGTTCAACTGCATCTCCACTGGTAATCGTTCTTATTCTAGCGTGCAGTTGAGCGGGTTTACCACTGAACGGCTAGGGCTTAAATATGATCCTGGACCCACAAAACCACTACAGTCACTCAGGTATCACTGCAGCAGCTCTGCTACAGCAGATACATGGACTCAAAGCTGGATCCTGTGTGTACATACTTTATTGAGCCAGACAACAGTTTGGACCTCAGACCATCGTGGGTGAAGGTGCAGCTCCACTGATGTGCTGTCTGTTCATCTAGGTTTCGTTTTTGATTCTTTATTGACAGATCATTGTGTTGTATGTTAGGACTGTTGAAATGTTTTGAAAGGCTTTTACAACTTTCAGAACGGACTTCATCAGTTCAGCCAGAAGAAAGTTTTATTCTGTCAAAGGAATTTAAAAAACTGAGAAGGACAGATCAGTGTGGCAGCACCTTAAATGCTTGGTCACTCCAGAATCTTGCTTGGCAACTGTCAGGTAGCGGCCTAGCCAGCTTGGCTGCCATCTCCTGTCTCATGACTGATGTCGGATCATGCCGCATCTGTTTTGTGGAGCGGTTTATACTCTACTAGAGCAGGATTATATAAAACTAGATGGTTTGAAACAGCTAATACGAAAGCTTCCTCCATTTTGAACTCTGCGGTTCGCTCTGTTCCCTCAACGCTCGTTGGTTTGCACAGTTTTCAGAAGTTCAGCTCTTTGCAAAAACTCAGTGCAGACCTACTTTGCCTCCACAAACAAATCCACTACTCGCTGAAATTAATGTTTCTGTGTTGCTTTCTGCATTTTGGGTTTTTTGTTTTTGTTTTTTTTCTGACCAGGCCTTAGTACTGTACAGTTCTACGATCTACCTGTCCGCCAAAGTGCCTGAGACCTTAATAAGACACACAGGAAGACATTCTGACGTCAAGCTGGATCTTCTGAGCCCATGTTGATTGAAGTCAGTCGATGTAGATGCATTGCTTCCAAAGCTAGCATGCATTAAACATGGCTTACCTCAAAACGCTGAGGTTTCAAACATACTTACTGGATGATGGCTTCCAGTCCTCACTGTGTTGACTCCATGCTGTAGTTCATGTGGGTGAAGCCAGACTACTGTATTTTCCCAGGGAAAATTAGTTTGAAAAGCATGTCCTCTCTTAATGGAACACCATGCTTCATCACTGATACAACTATAGTCTTTTACTGGTGGACACTGAGTATCTTCTCGTGGGTTTTGAGAATTAGTTCCTTGCTCAGGGGCACAAGGATTGTATTTGAGAGGCTGTTAGTAGTCCAGCGTTCCCATAACTGACGTTGCACAACCAGCAGTGGAGCTTTGAGTAGCGCTTCGGTTCCGCCAAGATTTTGTGCATCACTTCAGGTTGTTGATGGAAAGAAACCTACGGCTTCTTTCAAGAACTACTTAATGTCAGAAGAACCAGAGAGTACTGTTGGGGCGGTCCATTACTTTTTCTAAAGGGGGTTTCTTCAGGAAAGTTCAAATGTTCCCCGACAATTGCAATCATTAGACCCCTAAAGGTATTACAGCTTCCCTCAAAGGCTGTTACTTTTTAATGTGTAAGCGTCCATTGGAGTAAGAGGGACAATGAGCCAATAGGCATCTTAGAGATCCTCACAAGAAAACATGACCTCAGGGGATTTTGTAGGATCCTATCAGGTTTCCCTCTGACTGCTAACTAGGACCCTTAAACGTCCCACTTGCTCAAAATATTCACAAGTTCAATATATACCCCTGGACGTCCTGCTGGAAAGTGTAAGCGTGTAAACCCTCTGGATTCACGAACCCTGGAACAAACCAAACAAAGCTGGAAGGTGACGCAGCTTCAGCAGAGTCATACCCACATATACCCTGATTCTCCTAGTCCTGTTCAAACCTAAAGCCAAATGTTTAGTCTCGTACTCTAGTTTTTTGTGTTTACGTTCTTGTTCTTGGTTTCACTGAAGTGTCTCACAGCTTCTTCCCGAACACCTCTTGATGTTAGTTCCGGTCGACTCCTTTCGACGTACTGCTCTGTTCATTGCTGCTGTTGGATGAAGACATCGACATCAATTTCAGCGTCCAATGTAAATACACCATGTTCAGGAGGAAAATACAACCACAATGAGGCCTGAGTATTTTGGGGTTTTTTTTTTTTAATGTGTTTGAGGAGCCACAGAGTCTCAAAACATTTGCTCAACAAATCATTGACTTTCGTTTTTGTTCAATAAAAAATTACAGCTAGAAAAATGGATCAGTGTTTGTAGCAAGCACGTTAGTGTCTCAGCTTAAAGGGCACCAGTGTTGATAACTTTTGGATGTGGATCATTATTAATTTTGTGAGTCAACAATTACAACAGTTACAATTTTGGCAATCCTTTAATCATTTCATCCAGTGAAACCAACAGGTTTTAGTGCCCAATACTTTGGTACATCCGTCTAGAACTAACGACCGACTTCATATCAGCTTCCCTGTAAATGCTAACATGCTGACATTAGAGTTTAAACATGGTAAATCCTCTGTTTACATGTAAGTCTGCATCTTTCGCGTGTTGACATCCAAAAATGATAAATGTCAGCATGTCAACATCCAGCAGTTAGTAAAATGCCTGCTGACATGTTAATGTTTGCACATTAGCGTTCAGCGCTAATTACCGCTCAGGTACGGCTTAGTGGTGAAGGCCGAGTCCAGTGTTTAGCTAAGTTGCAATTACAAGTCGCAAAGTCTGATTTTTCTGAAATATCTCGTCTCGGAGCTTTATAATACAGAGGTGCCCGACATGTCTGTGGCTCGCTTCACCCAGTGAAACTCACCTTCCCCGCGGCTCAGAATTACGAGCCGGAGGCTGACGTCTTTTTTCCCGCCACTCGGCTGCTCGTGATTGCTGTTTAAATGTATTGCTCTTTAAAGTTATATATGTGAACGTGGCATAAGTAAACGTCCGAGTCGTAATCACAACTCAGAAACCACTTTTTCCTGAAAGCTCTGATCTTGCCACTTTACAATAAAGAGGTGCCCGAAAAGTCGAAGAAAGGCGGGTCCCCCACATGTAAACATAAGTACCAGTTAGCAAGCCAGCTAGCTCCGTTGTCAGAGATACAGTAAGCTAAAACAGGAAATTAAAGGACAGGCGTTTGCGCCACGGGCTCCTGACTGTTGGCAGACTGCAGACCATGCTGCATCTCTCCTGTGAAGCTCCAGCGGAGCAGAGTTTTGTAACACTGGATGGTGCAACAACTAATATTAAAGCTCCTGGGCTCTCTGTCCCCACAGAGTCAGCTCTGTGCAAATGGCTAGAAACTGAACAACAGTGCAAATTTGTGTGTCGGAGTTCACCCAAGTTTCCTGGGACTTAGATTTTTCCAACTGCGGCTATTCCATCGCAGTGAATCGATTCTGGTCAGAAATTCTGCTGGTGTGACCGAGCCTTCAGTCTTGTTCCTCATTCACAGCTCTTTTCCTTGTCTAATGTTTAAAGCATGTTTTAAGAACTACTTGATAAACAACCACAGAACAATAATCACTGTAAACTTCTTGCCTTTAAAAAGCTTGATAACTTGATATATTTTGTTACTTTTTAAAGATGTGAAAAAAATCGCCATTATTTCAGCTTAGTTTTCCTTTTCTTTTTGTGAACGTGACAATTTGTAGGACTTGTGGGATGTGACGTTTGTAACCGCCAAAAAAAAAAAAAAAAAGAAAGCATTTGTCAGTGTTTCAACAACACTTTCTCCTTATGCACTAGCACTTTGACCAGGATTTTACCAGGAGTTTGTATAAGAGAGACTTCTGTCATGTTGTATACTTCTGAATTTTCTCAGCTTCTTACTTGTAAAAACGTATTCAGTCTTTTCCTGGTTGGATCAGAGTCCAGCCGTGTGTTTTCAGCGTGCCTTAGGTACACTCCGATTTTCCTTTTTATTTTGTTTTTGGCTTGACTAAATAAAAAAGCTGCAACTAAAACAGATCATCATGTCTATAATGTCTGTATTTGCTAAAGACCCCGAAGGTCCCAGAGATGATATTTTATCTTGTGGACATAAGATTCGTGTCTTAGATTATTACGTTTTTGGGGACGAGATCATACAGTAGATTATTAATTTATGTTGGTTTGTGGGTTGAATGACTGTGAACATGCTGCAGGATGAATCTGGGACGATCAGACGCCTCCTGATGGGACTGATGGTGGAGAGGAACCTGAACGTCTGCAGTGCCTCATACTTTAGCTCAGTCAATATATACATCTTATGAATAGATGATACAGAAAACACACATTATAACAAAATAGAAAAAGTAAAATGTCGCCCGTCAGACTCTAGTCTGCCCTAAGGGTGTTGACATTGAAGTGTCATTAGTTAATTACAACTGGTGCACCAGATTTTAGCAACGTGATCTTATGTGTCTTATCTGATCTGATCTAACAAATGTAAAGTTTTAGGTTTTCTGGAACCTTGGTGGCAGGTTGGTTTGAAACACCATCATCTAGGCTGAAGAGCCGGGTTTGTTTCCCTCCAGGGACCATACTGAGATGTGACCTGGCTTAACTACTCCAGGCCATAGCGGTGTTGTCACTGTTAGAGGTCTGGCTCCTCGACCTGGGAAGAATTGATCTTTAATAACTCTGTGCCCGGAACAGAAACTAACTGGGCTTTTACTGTTGCTGCAGCTGCACAGGAGGTAATGTAAAGCTGAGGAACTGCTCTGAGTAGTTTTCTGACCATAAATAAAACCTGACAAAATCTGTCGTGAAGCTCATTCAACTGTAACTTCAGTTCTCCACCGACCATTTCTGAAATAACTGAACTTGAATTTATTAATGAATTTAACTGAAATTGACTAAGTGTGTTCGTGACCCTGTGACTGATGGTTTGACGGCGAGTAATGAGAACTGAGCAAACTCCAGCTGCTTTTTTTCCAGCTGTGTATAATTAATAAATATCCTGCATTATTTTATTCATGTTGTTGTTTAAATGACATTTCATCATGAATGTACATTTTCTGCTTCCATTAATATAAAAAGTTCTACAGTTCTTTTTTACTTTAATTATAATATTACAGATTTTATTGTATAGTCTAGATATTTTACTCTTTACTGGAGAAAATTAAAACTGTGACAATTATGCCAACATTTCCATCTAAAATCATAATTATTTCAATATTTTTC
Source organism: Xiphias gladius (assembly GCF_016859285.1). Taxonomy (NCBI): domain Eukaryota; kingdom Metazoa; phylum Chordata; class Actinopteri; order Istiophoriformes; family Xiphiidae; genus Xiphias; species Xiphias gladius. The sequence goes on from NC_053422.1 coordinate 1,308,924, forward strand.
TATTGATGCCTCAAAATAAGTAAAAAGGATTTTTTTTTTTTTTAAAATCTGAAACCGGTTTCGTGTTTGGGGTTCAACCTGGAAAGTCTTGATCCTGATCCAGTTGTCAGTCAGCTGCAGTTTTGAGGTTTAAAGCATCACAAATCCATATATATAATATAATAATATATAATTTTTGTTTTTTATTCAAAGTGCTTTAAAAAAGAATCAAACCACACATTTTCCTGGTATTTTTTTCTTGCTTTTCTGTTTCTCTTGGTTTCTGGTGATACACCATGTAAACTCTAGATGACAAAATAATCGACAACACAGACGGAATGAAGCAAGCGGCGTCTGAGTTTGGCCCCTGACAAAGTGGTTTCCTCTATTCAGAGAAAACCCCCTAAAGTTTTATTTAAGAATTTAACACTTAAAAAAAAAAACCTTCCTCTGAACTGTAATGTTGTATGTTCTGTGTTCATGGTTGTTGTTGTTAGGAATCCAACAGTCAAGCCAAGAGAACTGGTTTATCCCTACGAGGAACACGGCCTTGCTCTGGTGAGGCTGTGGGATACGACCACCAGAGAGCAGCAGAGGACTCTAGAGAGTCCAGGGTTTTGTTCTGGGACAGGTTGCACATGTCGCTGCTGATGGGATTCAACCTGTCAGCTTTATGTTGTCATTTATGGGTTTCATAGTGGAGGAAAGACCAGATTTTCCACAGCGCACGACAACAGCATTGTTATGACGCACGGCCTGTGGGGGGCGCTGCAGCCCACCAGCAGAGAGCATGATGGTATAAGGTAAAGTTGAGATGTTACCTCACACTGATTTCATTTTTTGACATGGTTGGGTCCACATCGCACGGCCCCGTCCATGTACACACAGTCCACTTGATTTCTGTCGACATTTTAAAGAAAAAAACAGCTTTATTTTTTATTTAAATGAATAAACAACCATAAGATGGATCTGGTTCGGGTTTCACGGTCCTCAGAGGATGAACCGGAGTAGCTTTGGTGATCCTAGATAGGTCGTCACGGAGCCGGATCCACGTCTGTGCAAAAGGGACAGACGCCGACGCGTTGTGTTACACGTCCCGGCGCCACGCTGAAACCACGCACGCGGGCGTTACGTCGACTTCGTTTGGTTCGGTGTAAACAGGCAAAGCCGGGATAATGAGGAGTCTCTGTTTAAGGCGCTGCTGCCATCTTACATATCACATACTGGTTCTACACAGTATGTACTGCGTGCCAATTATCTGTCTTAGGAGTTACTATACAAAAAAACCCCCACGTATTTCAACAGTTTTATACAAACAGAAAATGATTCCACCCGCCATCATCAGAGGGCTGAGCCCCAAACTCCCTGAGCAGTCTGCAGGGGCCCGGAGTCCCTGAGCTCGCAGCCCACGTTACGCACAACACAATCGTCAATCTAAAAATAGTAGGTTAAAAAGAATGAATGACACGACAGCAACATTTTAGAAGCAGCAATCATCAACTCTGCTACATGATGCCAGACGTTAATCAAACTGCAACTTTGTGATCTCACTGGAACGCAAATTTCACCATTAGACAGAAAAGTGTTTTTTCTTCATATTTAACACTGCATCTCAATTCCAGCTGCAGCTGCCTCCTCCAACACCAACTCTATATAGTTTGCACACTGTCTGGTTCCAGCGCTGAGAATTATTACGTAGTATGGACCTGACAATTAGCATGCCAGCATTAGCATTTAATAGTAGTAATAACTTTTATTCGCAGCACTTTTCTTAACACAAAGTGCTACAAAGGACATGAGGCACAGTCATTCGATTCCACAGTAAAAAGTAAAGCCAGATAGATGACATAAAAACAATAAATGATAATAATATTGACCAGGAGATAGAAAATCAAAGAAGTCGGTTATAGGCCAGTTTTGTTTCAGCTGACGTTTAAAGAGAACCAGACGTAGCTGTGCAGATTGCAAACAGCGACTCATTCCACAGCTGAGGTGCCAGGACGACGGCGGCACAGTTTTTCTAGCGGCTCGGAGCTGAACAGAATCGGCAGCAGTTTGAACTGGGCTGTGGAAGCTGTGGGAAACCAGCGAGGGGATGTGGAGCGTCCTCCTCTGGTCCAGACGGGACGAAACGGGGGCATGAGTCGCTGTCTCCAGGTCAGCAACAGGCAGAAATGGTTCAAGTTTGGAAACATTCTCCCAACAGATGAAAACAGGACTGAATAACCACTTGTGCTCAGTTTTCAAAGTTGAGTCTGAATCACAAATGCTCTTTAAAACCTGTCTAAAGACTCGTCTGCAGCCTTTTAATAGTCGTCAAGAAGACAAGACCGATCACGCTCCTCTCTGTTTGTTTTTACTTGTTCCCTGGGCAGAGCTGTTTTTATTCATTTCCTCATATCCTCTTAATTATGTCTATTGATTGTGATCATCAATCAAACATTCTCATAAATCCATCTCTTACCGCGAAACGCGTTGGTCTGTCCTCTGGCATGAAACTGACTTGACTTCCTGCGACTTCAGGTGCAGAAATACCGACGTGTGTTTGACCCAGACTCTAAATATTGAGGCCCGGGAGTCCCAGCCCCCTCAAACTGTAGTTTAAAAAAAACCCACAGATCTAAGTGTGTGTGTGTGTGTGTGTGTGTGTGTGGGTGTGAAGCGCTGAGCGGATGTAAAGGGATCAGTGTGTCAGTGGCTGTTTGACAAGCTGAGACAATACCTGAAAGCTGCAGGTCATCCCCTGCTGAGTGTGTGTGTGTGTGTGTGTGTGTGTGTGTGTTGGCTATGGGTCACAGCCTCTGCTGTCATGTCACAGTGTTCCCATGCCACTTCACAGCCACCTGGAAACACCTGAAGCAGAGAGGAGAGTGTGAGTGTGCGTGAAAAGGAAGAAAAGGGTGGATGAACAACAGTCAATAGAAAGGAAACAGAAAAGTGATGGAGGACAGACGGATGAGAGAAATAAAGGAGTTAAGTGTCAGGCGGTGGAGGAGTCTCGTGTTCTGTCTTCAGGCTGTAAGAAAACGACAGGTCGAAAGAGTAAAAACCCCTCAGACGATCGATTGTTTCGATGTAATTCATTCCATCAACTGTAAAATGAGTTTTAAGACTTGTGTCAAAGTGTGAATGACGTGATCAGCAGGTGTCTCTGGGCTCTGCTGCCACTGGGGGGCGTCAAACACCAAACACGCCGCACACGTCCCCCATCTGTAGTCAAACTGAGTGAACTCCACCTGAACACATCAGACCAGGTCATCTGTGTTCCACTTCCTGGTGGGGGAGTGGATCCGTGCTGCTCGTACCTTATATTATCAGAACCGTGTCGGACAGGGTCTGAACCAGTCTGACTCAGGTGCTGTGGACAGTCCGGAGACAGAAGCAGACGTTGCGTGCTGCTCCGAGTCTCGTTTCATAGCCTGGAATCTGGACCATGACGTTGTGTAAAAGGCCAAAAGCAATCAGCAAAGCTTAAATTAGGGGCTGACGGTGGCCCTGAGGTGCTGACAGGACAAAGCGCCCGTCCCAGGACCCCTACCCGTGGTCCGGAGCACTTAAATCCACGTTCGTGCGACATCGAGTACAAGGTAAGCGTGTCCCGCACTGGAAAAACAGCGGCGCGCGTGCACACTCGCTGCTGGTTTGAGGACTGACAACGAGGAATAAAGTTTATGACACGTGGGACTCAGCATGAATGTAACAACTCACGTGCAAACCGCCACAGATGGTTATAACCGTGAGAACAACAGCCAATGTCTGACCGTGGCAAGAGAATTATTAGGTATCACATCCTGTTATCAGTCAGTTAAACTGAAATAATATCACGTCATGTCCTGCAGCAGGTGCCTCTGGATGACTCGACTTCACGTCGTCATTAATGGTATTTCTTGTGTGTGTTGGTGGTAACGTGGCTCCACTGTGCGGTATTTGTGTTCATGTGCAGCGACGGGACGTCGTCATTAGCTCCGGTAAGCCCCCCACACACCAGGGCTCTTACGGGGAACTGTTCCCAGAAGTACGTCACACGAGCGGGCCCCTGACTGCGACTGCAACTACCGCTAGTGGGGTCGCTGGGACGGACTGAGACCTGTGTCGTTACGTGGGACGCGGTGGATGAGACTTGAGACACGGTCCCGTCCGTGTGTACAGGAGAATAAAGCTCCCGAAAATAGCCTACATTTAAAGCATCGCATCCTGTTTAGCTGTTTCAGCCCGAAACGTCTACGCCCTTCATCTCCACCTGTGGTCGCGGAGCAGGAACCGGGACCCGTCCCAAGCTGCAGCCGCGTCCGACCTTCCTGCAGCTGCTGCTCCAGTCTTTCTGAAAAACAGAAGAAAGGCCCCGGGATGACGTCCATCGGCCGGACTAATGCATCGTCACTGTGGCTGCTTGGCCGCGTCGCTCACGCTCCAACGCCCCCCCGCCCCACCCCACCCCCCCTTACATTTTTAAGTGCTCTTTTCACGTGGAACATGAAAAGAAGAGATTAGAAGTGGAAAAAAGAAATTTGCAGTTATTTCCTGTTAATATCTTTCCCTTGCTGGGCTCTATTGAGAGGAGTCGCCCCTTCACTTTCAAGAGGGCTTAGCAGCAGTTAGCTGGCTCCAGGCTGCGGGGACAATAATCACATTTTAACTCAGCCTCGCACCCCGAGCCCTCACAATAACTCACACCACTTAATTCCTCCTTTCAGAGCCGGCGATGAAACGCCAGAGGCAAAATTAATAGATGCTAATGGCCGCCTTCAGTCAAAGCCGAGCGGGATCCAAACCTGCCAGTAAGGCCTATTAATTAACATGTGGAGGGGGCGAGAGGAGTGTGAGGGGGAGGCGGAGGCCGACATACTGAGGCAGGATGGGGAGGAAAAAGGGGCTCTGCGGTTCACACGGGCCTCCGCGGGGCAGCCCATTGAAGGCGGAGGCAGGGGGGCTTTGTGGAGCGTCCCGGGCCACAATTAGAGGCTGCTGAATGGGCTGGCATTTGTCCTCCAGGTCCCAAAGCTGCACAGGAAGGGCCGAGTCCGGGGCCGCATGGGTCGAATCTGACGCCCAAATGATGTCTGATCAGCGGAGGGGGCGACGGGGACACGCCTGGGAACAGCCTGGAAATGTGTCCATTAAATCTACCGGATGTTTTTCTCATTTCGACCCTTTTCAGACGGAGAATCTGCTACAATGCTGGAGTCACCTCTCCGCGAAAGTTACGGCTTTCGGCCTTTCAGACACAGGTGACACATAAATGTGCCGATTACGAGACAACGGGCCCCCCAGACATCTAAAAGGCCCCCCACCCCTCATACGTAAGAGAAAGACCCCCAGATCGAGTGACGACGTCATCAGTCAGTTTGTGTTTCTTTTTGTGATCTTTTTTTCGTTTTGCCTCTTTTGTCTTGTGTCTAATTTTACTCGTTTTGCTTGTTCTGCACCTTTTTCTGATCCTCTTTGTCTAGTTTTGCTTGTTTCGTTTCTTCATACAGAGGCTCTGGCCCTGGGACCCCTGACCCCTTGGGCCCCTGGGCCCCTGGGTCTGTAGGCTTGCTCAGTGATCCATCCATGATTTAAATATGACGGGATGATTACAACCGAGTAGGGGTTCAGGACAGGGGCCTTTAGAGCTGAGTTTCCCGCAGCTGTAGGTGAAAAATGTCTCGTTTTGTCCGACCAACGTCCGAAACACAAAGATGTCCAGTTACTTTGACAGAAAATAGACAAAAACGGAAAATCCTCACAGTGGAGAAACTGACACCAGAGAATTGCTGACGTTTTCAATTGATAAACAACTTAATTGATTGTTAATTGACTGTCAAACACGCTCTGGTTCATCTAGGATCTAAATCACAGGTGGCATGTTTGTAGAAATGTGTGAAAAAAAGAAACTCATGATGAACTGAATTCAGTCACAGGTTAAGTTGCCATCTTTCAGAGCAGACCAGACACAGTGTGTAAAAATGTTGTTTATCGGCGTCAATCAGACAAAGCGCTGCCGACTTTCTTTAACTCTGTGTGTGTGTGTGTGTGTGTGTGTGTGTCATCCTGAGTGACAGGTCAATTGACACAGAACAAGACAATTGACCCTGCGGTCAAAGGTCAGAGGAAACCTCCCTCTTTTATCTGAGATCTTTCAGCGAGAAGTTTTCTACCTTCTTTACCTGACTCATGTTGTGACTGTGAACAAGTCAATAACTAAATCCTCAACAGATTTTTGTTTCCTCAAAATTCATTTACTCCACTTTTAGTCCAACTTATACATCAAACATATCATGGAGTTTGTTAAAGGGGATATTTTGGATATTGTTATAATAAAACTTTATGAAATGACGATGTGAAAACAGCTCAAGCTGCAGCTTCACGGAGTTTTACAGTGAGTCTCAGCTCATTGTTCACCTGTTTACTGCTCTGGTTCACTCTCACCGCTCTCATGCAGCAGGCAGATGTTTTCAGGGAAACAGCTGTAAACAGCCTCCGTCCGCTACCTGCTCAGCAGCAAACAGCAGACAGACCCAGTCGGAGACCAGCTGGTGAACGTAGCGGAGCATTTAGCAGCTAAAGAGCCAGATGTTTCCCGCAGGAGCTGGTGGAGACCAAAAGCAGAGCTAAAAGAGAGGAGTACTGTACCTAGAGTCATCAGGTGGACTCCAGATCCAGATGAAGGATCGCGTTGCTCTGTAACTGCTGGATTTGGAAAGAAACAGCTGTTTGATCACATGTTCAACATGTCAGCTTTAAAAGGGGACGATAAGTCAAGTGGACGGAAACAAAAAATTCGGTTATTGATTTAAATGTGAAATGTCCCGGCGGCTCTGATGGACAAATGAATGCCATTTGGATTTTTTTTCCCCTCAATCTTTGCAGAACACGCTCGTTCGTTCATCTTCCTCTGTTTGTGTCACATCCTTTCGTATTTCTGTTACCTATCTATCCATAATTCCAGGTCAGGTGTACAGCGAGTTTCTTCTCTTGCTCCTCTTGCGGAATGAAACCAAATAAGCCTGGAAATGACTCTTCACCTCATTGAGCTCTGCCGTTACAGCAGGGCTCCGTTGTGCCGATTTGTAACGTCTGAGGAACAGTTAAGAACAGAGAAACGCAATTAAATACACACTATATGAACATCATATATTTAGTATTAGAGATATTGCCTTATTACTGTATAATCTCATGCATGAAACACTATTGGTCCCCGCGACGCGCCACAGTTTTGTTATTTCCCCAAACACCCAAATCAGAAAATCCACCCAAACACCCAAATCCGTTTCTGCGTCGGGGCCCCTGGGCCGCCTCGACCGGCCGGTGACGAGGCCTGGGTTTCGGGTTCGTTCAGAGAAACGGGCGTCGGGGCTTCAGGGGTCGTCGTCTTCCTCGACAGCTCCGTCAGTCTCTGCTTCATCATCGCTCCGATCAGCCAAATGGATTATTTCCCTCGTGGCCCCCGACATGCAAAAACAAACAAACCAAGAACAACGACACAACAAGCAGGCAAAGTGGGCAACTGCCCCGGGCTCTGCAGCATCACAGCTGAGGTGGGTTTTGCATTACCGACTAACTTTGCAGGCGAGTCCTGTGTCAAAATCCTGTTTTCGGAGCTTTTGCCACGGTGCTGCAGGATGCACGGGCCCAACAGAGTCCAGTTTAACCCAATGAGTGGAAACTAACACACGTTTGGTTTTCCTCCAGGAGCGCTGGCTGCACTCGATCAACAAAATGGCTGTCGCGGCGGTTGGCTGTGCGCATGCTCAGCGCACCTCTGGCCGGGAGGGCAGGGCAGGTATCAGTGTGCAGCCCGGTGACTGACAGACGCTCCCGGTTCGGCTCAGACTCCAGCATGAGGCGGCAGGAGGCGCGAGGAGACACCGACTGATCAGAGCCCCGCAGCCCCGCAGCCCCGCCGCTCTCCGCTCAAACCCGGCTGCCGCTCGGAGGATCCGCGCCGCGCTCTGACCGGAGACTTTCGAAGGAGTTCGTTTGGTTTTGAACCTGCGAGACGCGGAGCGAAGAGACACCGCCCCGGACACAGGTGAGAGGGAACTTCACCCGCTTCGAGGCGCAAACAATCAGGATTTGCCCACGGCTCTTGCGCACAGGCGGACTCTCGGGGAGAGTTATGGCTCTCCGGGGGAAACTGGGAATCTGAGCTCCCCGAGTCCGAGGAACTGGACCAACTGGACGCCGATTTGTTCATATCTTCAGCATATTCCAGCTCCGCTCAGCTCCAGGTGCTTACAATGTTCCAGCACAGCAATAACAAGAAATGCTTCACCATAGAGTCCCTGGTCGGGAAGGAGGCGAACGGCCACAGTAGCGGCGGCGGCTCCGGGGAGGAGCCCATCCGGCCCACGGCGCTCAGGTTCCCGGAGTCCCTGCACCCGGCCGCCGCCGCCGCCGCCGCGGCCGCCGCCGCCGCCGGGGTCTTCGGCTCCTGCTTCCAGGGAAGCAGCGGCAGGACTTTGTACTCGGCCGGGCCGGACATGGTGCTCCAGGAGCCCGGGACGCACACGCAGAGCCCCGGCGGGCTGCCGCTGCACCCGCTGCAGATCTCCCCGCAGAGCTTCTTCAGCCCGCAGCACCGGGACGCGCTCAGCTTCTACCCCTGGGTGCTGCGGAGCCGGTACCTGGGACACCGCTTCCAAGGTGAGCCGGGGAGAGGGGTGTGTGTGCTCGCTGCTCGTGCTGGAGCCTCGGCCTTTTTTTATTTCTGTGTTTTATTATTTTTATTTCTGGTCCCGTGCTTTTTTTTTTCTTTTTCTTTTTTCTGTCACTTTGTCCATTTTCTCTCAGTCGTTTCTGGTTCTGGTTCCGTTCTGGCTCTGTACTGACGGTCCAGTGGTATCAGACCTGGAATCGGAATCGGGACCATGCTACGCTAGAAATACCACGTCCCCCTCTGTTTTCAGGTTTACGATTCTCTGTCATTATTATAATAATTGAAATAGATGATTATAACAGTAGCTATGAAATCTTTTCTCCTCTAAATAACGAGGGGGTCTGGACCTGCCGGGAAACGCCGGGTGCCGGTTGGGCAGCAGGAAGCCTCCGGTCTCAGCGTGAGTTACGGGGATGAACCGTATTATCGGTTTATTATCGGAGCCTCTCAGAGTTTCTGCTGTTTTAATGAACTTTTTTTCTTTCTTTCTTTTCTTTTCTTTTCTTTTCTTTTCTTTTCCACGTCTTCAGCTGCCGAAGAGGGAAAGTTCACCTATGGCCTGTGTTAATTTACCAGGACATCGGAAGAAGGTTCCTCAGTCTGCGTGGTTCTCTCTCTATTTTTTTTTTAATTGTAGCATATTTTTCTGATCCACACACACACACACACACATCGGACGCACTTTATTGATCGCGTTGAGTCCTGGTTAAAAGACGCAGTTCTCCCGACGCTGACGGGATTTGTACCGAGCCGGTCCCCGCTGCTCCTCCGTTGGCGCCGATGCGTGACATTAATAGCGGCACCTTTCACCCCGTTTCATGGCGCCGACGCCTCTCGCCGCCGGCCTGGGCCTGGAGACGGCCGAATCCAGAGTTTCAGAGTTTCCGCCCGTTACCGTCGCAGCTCGGGGGGCTGGGGCCTCGCGGCGGGGCTCTGCGTCTCCCTCCCGTGACGGGATGTCCGCTCTCCGGTAGCCGGCCGACGTGAATGATCGCAGACCGTGAAAACTGCTGCTCGGTGTCCGGTCCTGCGTTTTCAGGGTCGTTATCATCCGGAGACGCTGATGTTTCTGTCTTTATTATTTTCAGTGACAGAAACGGGATTTTTTTTTTTTTTTTTTTTACTTCAGGCCTTTTTTTATCAAGTTTAAAAAAGGAGAAAAAAAATGTTCTCAACCTTCTTCTTCTTCTTTTAAAGGAGTCTAAAACCTACTTTTGCGTCAGAGCTGCTGTTCACAGCTGGAAAAGAAAACGCGGCCTGATGAGGGGAAACCCGGTGACTGTCTCATTTCTGCCTGAACTCAGTCCGATTCGGCTTTTTCCCGTGTCTGCAGTCTGAACTCCGCCGCCGCACCGACGAGGATTCTTTTCTGCTGCAGTTTTGCTTCATAATAAATGTTGATTCTGTTCACGCGGAAGCGGAGCGGCTGCGTTTTTACAGTGAAAATGACAACGAGGTCAAATCATTTGAGCTCAGACGATTCACGGTTTTTACAGAGAAAATCAGACCATCAACACAAAAGGAGAGAAATCCGAATAATCCATTTAGTCTGGAAACATTTGTGAGGCAACAGAGAGCAAATGATCTGATGAAAAGTTCTCATTCAAATCCTCCTGAATAAAATGGGATGATAAGAATAATAATAATGAACAGAACAAAATAATAACAATCAATTAATGACATGAAAAAACCCAATTATGCTGATCTCTAAATAAATCAAATGACAACAAATAATATCAAATCAATGAATTTTATTAAATTCGGTTAAAAAATAAAAATCAATAAAAACACGACAGCTGAATAGGCCCCGTTCAGAAATCTGATGTGAACTCAGAGCCCGATCAATGCTCCTGAAACCAGACCAGACCAAAGCGGCTTGGATTTCAATGAGGGAACCGAGAACCAGAAGGTTTTTCTTCTGGCTCGGGTCTTCGGTCTTTCCCCTCCTGGTTCGGGTCTTCGGTCTTTCCCCTGCGTTACCGCTGGAAAACGACTCTGCTCCCAGCGAGTGTGACGGTGTCACGGATCGGTCCGACGTCGGCGGAGAGTTGTCAGCCGACGCCGCGTCAGGGCCGCGCGATGCGGCGCTGAGTCCCGGCAGAAGTCCGGTTCGTCTCAACGCGGTGGAGAAGTAAAACCACCGTCAGCGGTTTGCTCGTCTCTCGAGCAAGAGGGGCACGAACCTGACACGTCTTAGGATCTGACTCTCTGCTGCTCTTCGCTTTGAACTGAGTGCTTTGGGGTGTGGGGGGCTCCAGGACACCGTCCCGGGCATCGCGGTCGGTCCCGCTGCCGTCCTACAGACAAACCGTCGGCAGATGGTCCGGTAACAAGCTGCAGCCCTGCTGTGATGACCGAGCCGCTGCGGGTCGGCGAGGACGGAGGAGGTTGAACCGCAGCGACGTCCCTCGTCCCGATGAGTCCCGGCAAGACTTGAAATCCAGGGTCGGTGGTTTGGTTTTTTGGCTCTTCCGTCTGCGGACGTCCGCGACCTCTGACCTCTGACCTCGGGCTGTAATGCTGCCGGGCCTCACTCTGGGTCACCTGTCCCCGTGAGACGTCTGTGGTCGGTTTAATGGTCACCACACGCGGACCGTTCGTCAGGTTCGGCTGCGCCACTGATGATTATTCTCAGGACCAGTGAACCCGCAGATTGTTTTATTCTTTAACCGTGAATTGTCCGAAAATAGTGAAAAATGCCCCCAAAGACGTAGAAACTACAAATTAAATTCAGTTTCAATCACAAACCCTGGCTGCTACTAAATCCTGAGAAAATCTTTTGGAATTCTTGATTCCTTCCGCATGAAAACCTTTTTTATTTTTACTCTTCATGTATTTTAGTTTTTAATTTTAAAGGGATTTTGCACATAAATCCACATTTTATCATTTAGCCCGTCAAAACAATAATATATGTAACAATATATAATAATATAACAATACATCTTATAGTCCAGTAATTAATAATGAATTAACAGTAATAAAAAAATTCCTAATTTTGGTGTTTTTGAGTTTTTGAGTTAATCTGAGGGATAGAATTTGGTGAATTATTAACCTCAACCATTTCAAACCCACTGGATCATCTCAACATGCATCGTTATCTGAAAACAGCAGGTTTTTCTCTTTTTTAATTTTGATTTTACAGAACTGTGATTTTATAAATGAATGAACTAATAGAACCAGCGATGCTTCAGCCTGCGTCTTGTTATCGCTGCTTGTACAGTAATAACATCTTTAACACCTGGTCTGTCGACAGTGTAGCTCTCTGGCTGTGTCATCCTCACCTGTAGTTGGTCAAACTGTGGCTCTGGACCCAGACGGGGTCACAGGGCTCAGTCAGAGGGTCCCACCGGGATCAGCGGGGTTCAGGAGCTAAAAGCTGCGAGTCGTCCCCACGGGTGATCTGTGGATACCTGTCGGCTGATCAGTGTTCAAACACACACACACACACACACACACACACACGCATTACCCTAACCAAAACCTGATTCTAACCTGAACCCTAAAACCAGGCCTGCCCTTTGAAGGTGTGAGGACAAACTGAATTTTATTCACTAATTCTTTTTTTTAGATTTTATTCTACCAGGCCAAATAAAGACACAATTAAAAGATAAAGTGACGCAGATGTTTGTTTTTAGGCCCCGTCTCAGGCGAGTTTTTCCAGAAAATCCGACCCGTCCGCATTTATTAAAATATCACATCAGTGGTAAACGTGACGTGACTCAATAATATTTAATTATAATAATGACATTAATGACAACAGCATCATAGTTCGGCACTTATCGTAATAATAATGACAGACTGCTGGTTTCAACACATTAAGGCTGCATTTCATGATTATTTTCCATTATCCGTTAATCTGACAATTATAATATTTTATTATTATTATTATTATTATTATTATTATTATTTTATTATTTTATTATTTTATTATAATTATTAAACCCAGTTTCTCAGAACCAGTCCAGTCCAAACCCCCCAAAATTACATTCACTATCATGGAAGACAGAACAAAAACTCAGCAGTTATTGATGTTTGACAGGCTGAAGTAGGAAGTTTCTGGCATTGTTGGTTATGAACTTAAACCACTGATCAATTATGAAAACAGATGTTATTCATTTTCTGTCCGTTATTAAATCGACCGATTGTTTCAGTTCTACTCTTAATTATATAAGTTATAATTAAGATTGTGGCTGTTGCAAACCTGAAATACATAATCTTTTAAATCACGATTAAAATATAAAATTGATTAATTGTTCAGCCCTTTTTTGATATTTTTTATTTTTTTATTTTTAAGGAAACTCAGTCATTTTCCTCAAACAGCTGCTCACTGTAGTTTTTTTTTTAAAATCAGACAAACAGGAGGAAACAGTGAATGTGTTGGGGACTATTTTGAGCGGTGGATTAATCCACATTTGGAGCTGTAGTGAGTATTTGTGGCAGCAGGACTGTGTGTGTGTGTGTGTGTGACCGAGTCTAAATGAACCACAGTGTGTGTGTTCACGGTGATGAAGGAACATGTCACCCAGAGCAACAGTGTGACTCACTGATGTGTTTTAATAGTTTTAAGAAACATCGGAGCTCCGAGGCTCAGAGGGACCGGATACATCAGGTCGGTTTGTGGTGCATCACAGTTAAACGGAGCAGAGTTACCTGTCGCTGTTCTAATACCCAGGTGATCCATTAACTCCAGGTGTGAGGAGCAGTCAGGTGGCAGAAAATAAAGCTGGGGGCCTTTTTGAGAGTTCAGGTGTACATGTGAGGGTCTCAACCTGGGGCCCAGGGACAGCTAGAAGTCCCCAAGGGAGCAGAGGAAGTCCTCTGTCTGTTCTTGACCTTGCAGCAGCTATTCTGGAGGTCTCAGTCATATCACGTGGTCGTCATCAGCAGATGAAGCTTACCAAGTTGTCATGGAAGCTGAGGTTCAGATTTTGTCCCACATGAATGAGAAGTCCTTAAAGTGCTCATGTGAACGTCTACTGGGCAAACTCTAGGAGCAGTGGGAGAGTTTCTTCTCAGATGTGGACCATGTTCTGTGCTGAGCATTTGTTGTAGCTCGCTGTCAGTTCGCATATTGAAAATCCTTTTTCTTAGACGCAAAGTGATCTGGTTCTAGCTCCTCCTTGTGTCCTGATGCGGCCTCGTCTCCTCCCGCAGCACAACATCCACCTGTAGTGAGTCCAGCATCACTAAACTGGTTTACGGTTCTGTTTAGGCTCTCACAAAGCCTGGTTCAGGTTCAGGAAAGATCCTGGTCTGGTTTAACACAGTAAAAGTTCACAGTGACCTCAGACACCACCTGTTTATGTACATTGAACCAGAACCACCATCTTACCTGAACCTCAACCCGAGTGCTGTTGTTGTCTAAGCCAACAGACGGGACTCTGGATGTGAAGCTGGTCTCTGGTCTGACAGTCCTGAACTGAGGACTCTTTATGTGGACCCCGTAAGTCCTCCATCCGCCTGAACCACCTCCTGGCGACTCTGGTGCTGTTAAAAAACGTAGCCTCATTCCCTCAAAAAAACCATTTTACAGCTATAGAGAAGTTCACTATCTCTGTAAATACCCGCCTGTTTCGTGGTTATGTTACTGCTCTGGTAATTGATGACATTCAATGTGTTGACCCTTGACCCCTGTCGAGTCACAAAGGTCAGTGACATGGCTTGAATTGAGTAAAAGCTGGTTGTCAGACTGTTATTTATTGGTCAGGAAGAATAGTGTCCCCCAAAACCTCGTAGGTTTCACTGATGAGTTGGAGTACTGTAATGAAAGTTCTGAATTTGGATTTACCCGGGCAGACCTACATTCTACCCCTATTTAGAATCCATTCGAAATCTTGTGTGGGTCGACTCGCTACTGGAAAGCCCCGATTATGCTGTGAAAGAGTCGATGAGATGAGGATGTGTGGAGCTGGACCAAAACCAGGCTTTTTGGGCCTGAGGTCAGCGGGACGTGGCCGAAATGAGTTGGGCTTTATCGTGAGGCGCCCTCTAGTGGCCGTTAGTAATTACTACGGGAGCAAAGGAGGAAGTCAGGTGACGTCGTATAAAGATCGACTAGGTCCGGGTTGGGGGGGGGTGAGGAAGGGTGGATCGACGACACACGGCTCGGTTCGTTTCCAGTTTGAAACCGATAGACGTCATCGTTTGCTTTATCCATGTCCACAACTGTTACCATGACGATGACGGTCGCCGGTGTGCTCCTATGGCTCGAACCCGAGGGCAGGGACGGACGACCTCCGACTTACACGACCTTGGTCTCCTTTGGGGACATTACGTGGACTTGAATTCATTCCCTGGAGACTTACCCCACTACCTACCTGACCCCAACAAAAACCAAAACCACTCACCCAAAAATCAGCCTTTGTCCAACCGGGGACACGACCTCTGTCCCCGGTTGGACAAACTGTCCCCAGTTAATGGGTCTTGAGTCTGAAATTGGTCCCCGAAAGTAGCCCATGACAGAGAGACACACACACACACAGACTCTGACAGGTCTGGACTCGTTTTCAGAGCCAGGGCAGCCTGATGTACCATCTGCCCCAACAAAACTCCTCCCCTCCTCCATAGCCTTTTTTTTACCCCTCCCCCTACTCCTCCTGTCCTTCCTTTGCATCCTCCTCTTTCTTCTTCTCCGCCTTTGGGTCTACACTTCACCTCCTCTTCCCCTCCCTCCTCCTTTTCCTCTGAAAGTGAAAATATTCTCAGGCTTTTCTCTCAGACTTTTATTTTGTAAACGCCACATTGACGTCTTTATCTCCTCCTCTCGTCTTACTCCTTTTACTCTCTCTACCCCCCCCCCCCATCTCCTGTACTTCCTTCTCAAATGACATCTCCTCTTGTTTGTCCTTCTTTTGTCTTCACCATCCTTCTTTCACTCCTCTTCCTCTCCCTCCTCCTCCTGACTCCTCCTCTCTCTCCTCTGTCCATCTTTTCCTCACTTTTCTTCCCTTCTGCTCACCTTTGTCCTGCTCGTTTTCTTTCCTTCTCCATCTCCATTTCATCGTCTTTCCCCTGGTAGTCCTCCTCCTCCCGTTCCTCTTCATCTCTCCTCCTCCTCCTCACTTGCAGCTCGTTATTTCAGTGTTCTTGCAGTGTTTATGAAAACATCAGAGGTCGACCTGAGTGGTTACGGAGCAGACAAAGAAAAGGCCAACAGTCATCCTGTGTGACTGACAGGTCGCCGTTCATCATCGCTCTGTTTTCAACACCTGCTTCTGTTTACATTCCTCCTCCTGCTCCTCTTCCTCCTCTTCTTCTCTCACGGCAGCAGCTGAAGCTGTTTGTCAGTGAAGAGTCCAGTGACAGGAAACCTGTTCCTGTCTCTCTGCAGAGTTTTTGCCACTGAATCTGAGATAAACAGTTCGTCTTCGGTCTCTAGCCGCGACATGATGAGTTTGACTACGCGCTGTCTGTCCTGTTGTCGCTGCCTGCTTTTGGTTTCACGTTTGCAGACGAGACCTTGTCAACCGTAAAGTGTCGGACCGATTCGAAGACGGAGAGAAACCTCCGCTGAATGTGAAAAGCCCTTAAACAAGCGCCCGACAGGTTGTTACCTCAGATATTCAGTCTGCAGGTTTTAGACTCAAACACCGTGGGAATTAAGGATGCTGGCTCTCTTACTGGGGCTTGTATGGTCAATGTGCCAAACGCAGAGATGCACTACGTGGCCGAAAGTATGTGGACAACAGCCTCCACTGTTCCTGGCTCAGAAACTCCGGGGTGTCCGTACACTTTCAGCCCTATAAAACCGTTTTTTTAAAAATGTACTTCTGCTGCTGTTTTTGCTTCCTGGAGGAAAAAGAAAATCCGAACGTTGCGTTTTCATCCTGAGAACAGAAACGTCTTTTAACCTGCCTTCGTTGTTGTCAGGAGCCTTTCAGGCCGCGAGGCTGCAAACGCTGCAGCACGTTCTCATTAGCTGCCCCCCGAATGTGACCTTCAAACTAAAGGTCATCAGAGACTGGAAACAGGAGGTAACATCTGTGGGTCAAAGTTAGACCCAAGCAGAAACTCTGGTTTGGTCTTGGCTTGTTTTTTTCTTCTTTTTCTTCTTTATCTTTAATCAGTCAGGACATACAACGCGTTATGTTTGGTTACAGACAGGTTTTCTTCTTTTTCCTCGAACAGCTGCATAATTAATTTGAGATGTTACCAGGCAGCAGGTGGTTTTCACGAGTCCATTCCGTGAACGATCAGAACAGGATCTGGATTTTTCTGAACCTTAGGCTCTTTTTGATCATTTCATTTCATAATTTTTATCGTCACTGTCTCGCTCCGACTGATGAGACGGGATTTATTGAAGCACACGTCAACACGTTCGAAAAGAAAACTAGTTTCTTTTTTAAAATAAATGTTTTCAGTGGAGAAAAGTCAAATCGCTTCAGTCAAATTAGCAGAATCAAAGTTATTCTAGAGGTTATTTCCTTTATTCTTCAAATATCCGATGTCATAGTTGGTTTAGCTGGAGTTCAGTAGTTTTTATAAACTTTTTTTTTTTAATTGATAGTTTTTTTTATTTTTTTTGCAGATAAAACTTAATTAACTTAAAGTAAAAAGTACTGAAACGTAAGCCGAGGCAAAGCAGGTATCATTCATTCATTAGAAGTAAACTGCATAATCGTGACTGGATGGTCGGAACAAATAGTGTGTAGCACTAACAGACCAAGAAATAACAGGACCATTAATTAAAGAAACCACGGAAACTGAAACTACAGAGTTCTTCATCCTAGTTCTTGGCAGTTTTCATGGAGCCCGTTCTTCATCTCCATTTTGTTCTTGACTCATTTTTTAATCTGGGATTTGTTTGTGGTTTCGGAGCCTTCGCTGCCTCCAGCCTTGGAATTCTTTCGCTCCTGTGCTGAAACCGACGTCCGACCGACTCTGTTGTTGCTCTGAAGCATCACCTCGGGTCCTCTGACCTTCAACAGAACTCAACCGTCATAGCTGCAAACCGAGACGCCCATCAGTCAGGGCTTGCGACTCTGAATTTGCCTATGAATATCGCTTTAGAGAAGCTAGCGCTGGATAAAAGGCGCGAGCACGTGTCAGCCCTCTGCACGCCATCATTGTCCTCCTCGCCTCCTCGAAGCCGCCGATCAACCCACTTTTTTGCGTAGCGCATGTCGGCGGCCACGTCTCCTTTCAGCCGAGCTGAAGCGGTTAAAGAGAACTCATGCATGGATTTGTTTTTATGTAAAATACATTGAAAAATTTCAATAAACGATTTCAATAAACAGTCAGAAAAATAAAGCAGATGTTGATTGTGGGTTTGGAGCCAAAGCGGGGACACAAAGAATCCCAACGTCCGGTTTTCCCGCCATTGTCTCGCTCTGATCAGACGGGATTTACTTTACTTCACGTCAACGCGTCTGATGAACAAATTAGTTCCGAAATCGCTTCATCACTTAAGTAAAATCACAATAATGGAAAAAAACTTTTTCAAATTCCACTTGTAAATATCAGCAGGAAAACAAACTTTAGTATCAGGTCTCCTAATACTTCTGGGGAGCATTAAATCATAGATGTTCAGGTGTAGTTTAGCAGTTTAAACAAGAGCGACACACACATTTTATCAGGTTTATTTACATTTGAACTGTGCAAAGTAACTTCAGTTGTCAGATAAATGTGGCGGAGCAAAAGCAGAGAAGCCTCCAGAATGGAAATACTCCAGTAATTAATTTCTAGAATCACACTTCAGTGTTGGCAGCGAATCGAACACTGAGAAGTAACTTTACTCGTCTACTTGAAAAGGCTGGTTCCTTTCAAAGGGAGTTTTAAGACGACCGTGGGGTCGTGTCTGAATCACATTCATCGTATTTATTTCTTTGTGTTTCTGCCTAAATATAATAATAATAATACATAATATATAATAGATACACCAACATATAAAGTAAATAGTTGCTATAATGTGCACTGAGACCAAAATAGTCACGAATGAAAAAGCTGAACACAAAAAGAATCAAACTGACACCAGTAAAAACAAACATGCAGAAGCTGTGACTTTCTTAAACTCTAGATCCGGATCAGGTTCATATTTGTGTGAATGAGAGTAGCTTTTGTCCTTAGAGCAGAAAGTGAGTGTAAAGTGAGTGGACCCTGAGACAGACTTCGCTCGGTTTGACTGCAGCTCCAAGCGCAGATAACCGCTTCAGCAAAGGCAGACGAGGTGTTTGATCAGGTTAACAAGACATCCCAGAGCAAACGGCGCACACACACACACACACGACCCTCCGTCACGTTGGCTGTCATTCTTTGTCTTTGTCACACACACACACACACACACACACACTGGTGCATGTTTTAACAACACGGAGCGGTGCGGCTCCTTCGGACGCCTTTCTAAGAGGGTGTGGCAGCACCTCTCTCTGCGCCTCCCGCCAAAGCTAAGGCCAGGCAGAGCGGCTGTAGTCCCCTCCCTCCAATAAGGAGCCATGGGTCCTGTATAGGAAGCGGGCGCGTCCTCAGCGTCCAACGGAAGGTGGCACCGCCGCATCAACACAGCCTCCAGTTTGAACCTGAGAGACGAGCGGCTGCTGAGGACAGGAGGAAGAGACGGAAGGAGCGGGCCGCCCTTCGGACGCCGCCGGCGCAGGGCTCCCCCAGAGGTAGACAGACCGTCCTCCCCTGAACAAGCCGACGACAAGGACGTTTCGTCCAGGCCTCAATGTGTTAAAGCAGTTTGAGACGCGGAAGGATTAGGACACGACGGGCCCCTGGGGACAGACATGTAGTAGACCCCCACCCCTGCTACATAGGAACAAGCCCCCCAAAGAGACACAATACAACCACGAACCGCACAGCCACGTTGATTTGCGGGTATTTTGCGTCGTTCTCTGTCTCTCTGTGCTGGTTTCGCATGGCTTCGTGTCTCTTTCCGGGATATTTTCCTGACCGTCGGGCCCCTTGACCCAAATACACGTACATACTGTGTTCAGCACAGTTTTCTTGCTGTAATCGTTCCTCCTGTTCACGCCGGACATTAAGAGACCCCTTCATAATGAGCGTTCAGTGTAAGTGGTGGGGGACGAGATCCACATAACACGTCCTTCAGGGCATCTGAGGCCAATATGAGGCCTCGGCAGCCTGAGTCCGTCATTTTAAAGGGAAGTTTCCTCGTTGAGCTGCAGTGGAGGGACAGTGGCTCAAAGAGGGACTGTGATTGTAACGTGTCTCCGATGAAGCCTCGTGTTTAACACAGAGCGAGGACTGTGGATCTTAAATAGATCTGGGGATCGATCTCTGCACAACAAGTACGGACAGGAGGACTGGTCACGGCAAGCAAAACCTGTCTCAGTCTTCTTAAGGACACCTGACTGTTGTCTTTAAGACAGACAGGCGGGATTAAAAAACAGATCAAATATTGATTAACTAACTGATCGGGTCCAGCTCCAGTAGCATCGCATGCTTCCACCCCCGTCCTGTCAACCTACCTACATGAAGAGACAAATCAGTAAACACCATCGGTGCAGACCAGGCGTTGCGGGTTCCTCCGATATGAACATAACCACTAGTGTCCTGTTGTTGGAAGAGATGTTAGCTGTTTGCTAATTCATTAACTTTCAGCTGAAATGGTTCCTATCGTGGACACGGGTCCGTTCTCTTCCTCATCACCTTCTGTCCACTTTCATTTCATTCATCTTTTCATTTGTTCTGATAAAGTACACAATCTGTGTAAATGTTTACGCCATGTAAACACGCGGATGGATTACTGAACAGGCCCACCAGACGCGGGCCCAGGGACCCAAGTGGTCAGGGGGGGCCTGGGCCAGAGCCTCTATTTCAAGTGACTGTCGATACATCCTGTTAAAATGTTTTAACAACCACAACTAGATGCAAAACGACGGCAAACGACGCGGCTACAAAGCTGTTTTGTCTCTTCCGGTCTGGGGTTCTAGCTCCTACGAAGAACGGGCAGGAGGCCTTTCACAGGCCTGTGCTCTGAGACCTGCTGTATCACAATCGGTCCATGTGTCCATGTCCTGCCAGTAACGTCCAACAGTGTCGGGTTCATCCTGCGTTGACACAAAAGCTGTCAGTGTCTGAACACTGGAAACAAAAGCCAGATCTTTCCTTTACAAGTTTCCATTTCTGTCGTCTTCATCCCTTCAGCTCCTCAGACCCAAACTTTCCTTGATTCAACAAATCTGAGTCCACCCCATCTTCCCCAGTTCCAGACCAACGTCTGTGAACCTGTAGACCAGGTTTCAGGCCAGAGCTTACACATATTAACCTGTGTGTGTGTGTGTGTGTGTGTGTGTGTGTGTGTGTGTGTGTGTGTGTGTGTGTGTGTGTGTGTGTGTGCGTGCGTGTGTGCGCGTGTGTGTGTGTGTGCGTGTGTGTGCGCGTGTGTGCGTTCAGGGGAGGACAGCAGTCCGGAGAACCTGCTGCTTCACGGTCCGTTCTCCAGGAAACCCAAAAGGATCCGGACGGCGTTCTCTCCGTCTCAGCTGCTCCGTCTGGAACGGGCCTTCGAGAAAAATCACTACGTGGTCGGAGCCGAGAGGAAGCAGTTGGCCAGTGGGCTGTGTCTGACCGAGACGCAGGTAGGCATGATGGGAAACTGAGGAAGAGGAGGAGGGCAGGATGGGAGGGCCTTTACAGTAGTTTATTTCTCTTTTATGAGAATGTAACATAAAAAAACCCCACAATTACAGTGAAAATAAAAACCAAATTTATCTGACAAGGATCAAAATAACAAAACTGATCATAACAGTTAGTTACTGAATAAACGGCTGATCGGACGCACGAGTTAACGATTATTAACCCACTGACAGGACTTGACACTTTCTCCCAGAAAATATGAATGAATGAAAACTGAGCAGAAAAAATCGATAAAGAAACAAAACGCAAATCATTTCCCCCCAAAAAGAAATGGATGAAAAATATGTGAATTCAGAAATTTCAATTTTTTGTTGGGAATATTTCAATTGTGAATTTGGTTTGATTTGATTGTGATATGAATTGCTGAATATCTTTATAAATGAATGAATCATAGAAGCAAGAATGGATGAATAATAAATGGACAGAGAAACACAGGTAAACGTTGTCTTGAAAAAATGAATGAATCAATTACTGACTAATACATTTATATAAAAACATACAATAAAAAACTTTAAAAGACTGAATAGAATTATTTCATTAGGAACTTCAATGAAGTAAAAAAAAAAAAAGAGTAAATTAGACACACTGGAGGAAAAACTAATCAATAATCGGTGATCGACAGTTTTGTCGGAAACCAACGTTGAGCCTTCAGATCACATTAAAGTAACACCAGTGTGTGTGTGTATTTCACGAACCTCGAACCCTGCCGGCGTTAGCGCCTCGCTCAGTGACCGGCCGTCGTGGTTTCCAGTGGAACTTGTCCTGGTCTCTGATCAGGCTTCCCAGCGTCCTCGGGTCTGAGCTGGCGTCACGCTGTGTTCAGGGCTGCTGGCGACGATCCAGATCAGGGCAACGATTTGGGGGGAGGGGGAGCGAGTCGACGGTTAGTCAGCTCCTTCTGCCTTTTCTCAGGGGTAATCGACAGTGTTTGTCATCGGGTCGCCACAGCGATACGAGCCCTGACGCCAGTCAAACGACGTGAATCATCCGCAATTATTTATGAGCTAATTTCACAATGGAGGACAGGAAGAGCGAGGGAGGGAGAGCGATCCATCAATCAGCGCGGAATCACAGCCATCAGCAGTTATTAATCAGACGTAAATTAGAGCTTTGCTGTCATTGCACTTTTATAGACAATAATGATCGAGCGATCTGCATTCCTGTAGGAGATTTGAGGGCTTTGATCCAAAAACTCCTCACATCAGTTTTAATAAAGGGCTGCCAGCCCAAGTGCTCAGAGCCTTTACTTAAGTTAAAGTAGCAGAACCACACTGTAACAACGCTGCCTTTTGGAAAACAGGTGAGGTCTCTTTACCGTTTTTCAAGCTTATCGTTCTTATTAGCACAGAGTGAGCTCATGTAAAACCCAGCAGAGCTTTTTCACGGCTCCAGCCTGAGCAGGTCGAATCCGACACGCCACCGCAAACAGCCGAGTGGCTGGCAAAGAAATGTAGAGCAGTCAAAAGTACAATAAAATACGTGGAAATACTCCAGCAAACTACAAGTACATGATGTTGTATCTGGGTAAATGTACTTAGTTACTTTCCATCACTGATGTTCACTGTTGACCAAAAAAAAAAAAACGAGTCAAGCACCATGTAAAGAAATGAGCGATTCTCCGTCACAACAGAGTTTTAATCAGAGGTGGAAAGCATCATGTCGCGGTGCTTCTGCTTGACTAGAGTACTTCCGTCATGTGCGACTCTGCAGTTCTTGGCTGCCGTCCCGCGAGAACCATGAAAAACAGCCTGTTTTCTTCTTTGTGATGCCGCATCAAAAAAAGGTTGATTCGGCCTAAGAAGCAGCGAAATCTTCTAGAGTCGCGAAGAAACACTTAACCCTTCGTTTTACTTGAAAAATTCCAAATGAAGGCTGTTCATCTGACGGCCACTGCTACTTTTGAGAGTAAATTTTTAGTTTGACATTCTGGGAAATACTCTTGTTCATTCATGTCTCTGTTTTAAGTGCAGATCTGGAGTCAGGAGCTGATTGGCTTAGATGAACTTATCTTATCTTACCTTAGCATGAAGACTGGAAGCGGTTTGCCAGGAAATAGTTTCAGCTCATATCTCCCCCTAAAGCCACTACTTGTCTGGTGCTGGTAGGTGTGTTTCTGAGCTCTGGACTGAGCCAGGCTAGCGGTTTCCACCTGCTTCCAGTCTTTGTGCTAAGCTAAGCTAACCATGTTCTGGCTCCTGTGCTTGGCACACACAGATCAGATTGATATGATATGAAAGAAAGAGAATAAGAGGATTTCCTGTTGGGTGTTGAACTAATCTTTCAATCCTATAAAGTTTTTATGAATCTGTGCCATCTGACTCATAAATTGGAGACAAAGAGGACGGTGATGCCGGTCTGGGCCTCCATCGAGATATCGCACCAATTACAGACCACAGCCTCACGGATTGCGGCCCGAATGTTACGAGGCCTGCCAAAGGTCACGGTGGAAACTACTAACTTCCCCCTCAGTAAACTTTTCATTCCCTGTGATCCACAGAGGACGGCTGAGCCATTGGTTCAGATCCTGACTGTCTCAGCCGATGTTCATACACGAGAGCTGTGACGACACACCACAGATCTTCGGGTCAATCGGTTTGGGTCAGTGTAGCGCAGACGCGGTACCGGCTAGTGTTCCCTCAGTGTTTGCTTTAATTGTTGTATAACTGTTACTGTGTTACTGCGTCAAAACAACCTCTTGTCTTGGGTGGTTTTCTACCCGTGGGAACTGCATTGAGTTATCCTTTGAGTTGATTTTTTGATTATTGATTAATGTGCCGGTCGTTGTCTCAATAATTCGTTTAGTCCAGAAACTGAAAAAAAAAATGTCCGTCAGTTTCACAAAGTCCAAGGCGGCGTCTTCAGAAGTCTCGTTTGGTCCGACCAACAGTCCAAAACCGGAAGAGATTCACTTTACATTCGTATAAAATACAAGTGAAAACAGATGCGTTTGGTATTCTTCCACGGAAATTACTTCCACGATTAGTTGATAATTGAAATAGTTGCAGATTATTTTTCTGTCTGTCGATTAATCGACTGATCCTTGCAGCTCTGTGAATTTTAGTGTTGCTGCTGAGCAGCGTTGCATTGCCCGTACGCCGGCAGAGGGAACGCGAAAAGTAGCGCGGGAAATAAATCGCAACCTTCCCGGGGCTCGGCAGAATATTCGTGGTCTCCACAGGATGAATACTCCTCACCTTAACGACCCCGTGACCTTTCCTCCTGCATCACCAGCAGGCCAAAATAGGCACTACGAACCTCTAAATCATCAGCCGGGGGGAAATGTTCAGCGTGCAGGCTCCCGTTTGATGTATCGTAAAATGTTTTTGTGTGATTGTATCTTAATCTCCGAGTTTAGATCATCTGACTCTCCTCAGACGTCTTGTCATGTCACAGCGAAGCTCATAAATGTCAGAGAACTCTTGCCAGTTTTGTCGGCGAGAGCAGATACGATCCCTGGAGACAAGTTAAGAGGAAACCGGCCCCGCACACGTTTTCTTTTTGTTCTGCCGTTCGACTCGTCAGCTGTGGAGCTAACGCCGTCTGACGTCCCAATCAGGGAGAGGATCTGACATTAGAGTGTCACCTCGGGCCTTTGGAGGCTCTGAGGAGACACTCGGGTATTTTCTGTCATCCAGATTGTGCAACACGGGGTCTGAGTCAGCACGGTGACTTCTACAGGACGAGTTTTAACAGTTCTACATTACACACGTTTTTCCTGAGTAAAGATACTTAATCATTGTGAAGCTCCTACACAGTCGTCATTACCGCTTACAGCTGCAGAAGTTGCTTTTGGCGTTGCAGCCACCTATTTTTCCAAAGATTTCCTAAGAGTTATAGAAGGATTACGAAACAGTAGAGCCCCGGGCGCAGGCAGCTAAAAGCCTTCTCTTTAAATGGTGGTCAACGGTTTCTCCTTTTTAGGAGAATATTCAAATGACA
The DNA here is from genome assembly GCF_016859285.1 of Xiphias gladius. Taxonomy (NCBI): domain Eukaryota; kingdom Metazoa; phylum Chordata; class Actinopteri; order Istiophoriformes; family Xiphiidae; genus Xiphias; species Xiphias gladius. Next base: position 1,334,083 of record NC_053422.1, read on the forward strand.
CTACAAGGTCCCTTCGGTAGCCGTCCAACAAGGTTGAGAGGTCGTGAAAGTGCTCAGAAAAATGAGAACCTGAGCATCGAGAATGAAATGACAGCCGAGCAAACTCATCTACTAAAGAACCAATACGAGAATGTGAAAATCAATGGTGGAAATTAAAAAAGGACATTTACTCATTTCCTTTTCTGTTTTAAGCTTCTCCTCTGCCACATTTCAGAGGAATTATTGCAGTTTTTAGGCCACTTCATCCACCTGGCAGCTGCAGTTGCCAAAAAGATATCAAATATAATGAAATGCTACAGATCAAACTAGTAAAAAGTAACTCAGCCTCGCCATAATCCCATAATATATAGAATAACGTCTGAAAGGAGCCAGTCCTTTTATTTCTACTTAAGCTGTAACTAAAAGTCCAGAACAAAAAATATTAGGAGCAAAATGGATTCAAGTATCGAAAGTCAGTTAAAAGTAGTTGCTACACAGAAGAGCTTCTCTCATCCCTGGATACAATGAGGAGTTGTAGTAGTGGTATAAGGTGGTGATATGATTCTTAGCAGTATTAAAGGGATATTGTGCTTCCATACAGTCAAAACGCGAGCAGCAGAGGCCGAGACGTCCCGCGTTCAGTGGGTTTTTGATCAGATGTGTTTTCTGTGTGTCAAGACGTACTGTGCCTCTCTCCGTCCAGGTGAAGGTGTGGTTTCAGAACCGCAGGACGAAGCACAAGCGCCAGAAGCTGGAGGAGGAGTCTCCTGAAGCTCAGCAGAAGAGGAAGGGCAGTCAGCACGTCAGCCGCTGGAGGGCGGCCACACAGCAGGCGGGAGGGGAGGACGTGGACGTCATCAGCGAGGACTAGACTGCAGCGCGCGCACGCCCACGCACGCACGCGCACGCACACACACACACAGAGCTGTCCGCACACAATGATAACGCACGTTCAGTCAGACGCACACGCTTCCATAGAGTCGTATCGCGGAGACGCCCGGAGGACTTTCAAGGTGCAGTCAGACGCCTTCTCCACTTGTTTCACAGCTCTTCCTCTGTGCGTCAGGAATTAGACTCGTCCTGGCCAACGATGAACTACAGCTCCGTGTCCTGTTGCAACTCAGGTCGATGAGTTTTCTCCTCACCCATGTTCGTCATCGTAAGGATTTTCCAAATTTTGCGGCGAATTGCTCGTTAATTTACGTCCGCGTGGACCGTGCGGACTAAACCAGGCAGGTCTCGAGACGTAATCCGCATAAATCCAAACAGGGCTTTGTCAGAGGAGAGAGAGCAGAGTTCACCGAGGAGAAAACCATGACACACAAGTAGAAAAGCAACTTGGGCAAAAAGCGGACACTGAACGCACCACGAGGCTGACTTCAGCTCTCAGGACCAACAACGTAGAGCAGCAGAGCTGAGCTGTAATGACTCTGTAAACCACGATCTGCGAACCTTTGGATTCATACACCAAAACAAAAAGTGAGAGCTCACCCAAGAGTGTAGTCAGTGTTTTGAGCTGGAGCTGGATCTGGATCTGGGTGGGCGGGAGTCTTCCTGTCTCCAAAGCCGATCTCTCCTCGTTTTTGCATGAATTCTCCTTTACATCCGCTCATTTCCACCTCGGGGGAAACGTCATGCTGTTGGGCTCAGGGTAATTCTCAGTGAGCTCCGTTACTATTTTCATTGGTCTAAAAAAGAGACGTAAACTTATCGAGCTGGAACACTTTTATAGTTTCAAGAGATTCTGTAGAGACACACTGAGCTGAGCTGTAGCCAAGATGTAAATGTATATATATGTGTGTGTGTGTGTGTGTGTGTGTGTGTGTGTGTGTGTGTGTGTGTGTGTGTGTGTGTGTTCAGGTCGTCATTCATGGCTTTTTTTTATTTAAGTGGTGTTTTGCCTGGTTTGGTTAGAAAGAAATCCTGGTCCTAACGTTTGGCTCACTTCAACACACATTCCTCAAAGTTGTATTATACACTATTATTTCAATTTCAAAATAAAAGATGATGTTGCAACATGAGACGCATTTTGACAGGCTTCACTGATCCAACCGACGCCGGTCCAGAGACTCGTGCATGAGAACGCGACGCTGCAACGATCTGCAGTTTGCACATGAGCAGCGCTCGCTGGTCGCTGTCCCAAAACCAAAAGCCTGAATTCCACCAAAATTGAAATTTACTAATCGGATCTTGTCTCAAAAAATCTCCGCATCCGCCAAAACACAGAGGTTACAGCGTTCGTGTCCTCTGTGTTGGCTGCAGCGCTGACGGCCTTTGGCATGTTTGCCAAAAAGGCTTTGCCAACTAGCTCCGGTGTTCTCAAGTGGTCAGAATCGGCCAAAAACAGCTGGAGGAGACGGAACAGATTTCATACCGAGCTTGAAATGAAAATCCCTCGAAACCTGTTGTGAGTTTCCAGATCGGTTTCTGCTCCCGCTCAGATCCTCAACTACTGTTTGATTACGGCCCCTTTTTCTTTTCTGCTTTGTCACAAACAGACTTTAATCCTAACAGACGCAATAATCTGTCCAAAAATAAACTGATGAAAAATGTGGAAAACTTGTGAATGGAATACATTTCTCCAGAATGTAAAACGTCGTTACAGTGACATTCAGACTTCGACCAATGTTACATTTGTCCTTTTTTAGCACTTGGACAGTTTGTTACATTCAGATCCACTGTGTCTACAGAAGTCTAATAGATGAATGACGCACGCATGCAAACACACACACACACACACACACACACACACACACACACACACACACACACACACGCCCGTGGACTGCTCATCTCCTTGAGGACTGGTGGATGTCCCTGAAGGCATCGGCGCTCATGCAAACCGCAGGAAGTTAAAAACACAACTCTCCTGTTATGGACAGAAAAAAAAACGAAACCAAACTCGGATCAGCTGCGAGGGAGGAGCTTCAAAAAAACCCTGTGGCTTCCTGTTGGAGATCTGACGCTTCCGAGAGGTAAAAATAAAAAAGTCCAAACGTGGTCGCAGCTGCTGACTGAACACTCGATGGTGCCAAACGAAACCAGGGTCCTGAAAAAAGAGACGAGCGAAGCGAGAGGAGAAGCCGCTCTGCTGCAGGTTTCCCAGCGTCTGTCTGCAACAGACGGCGACCGGCTCGCAGCAAATCTGCCGGAACGAGAAACATGACTGAAAGAAGAAAACGAGGCTCCTCCAACAGGAGAGTGGAAACGGGGGAGTTTTCACCCTGAACTCAGATGAACGCTTTCTATTGGAGCAAGTTCTCCTGAAGCTCCGAGACTCCAGGCCCCTCTGAGTCGTTCAGACCCTTTTAACCGGTCTCTGCCCCACTTTCACTTCCTTTAGGATCACAGACCTTCTCTCTGGAGCCGCGCTTTAAAACCAGCCGCCAGAAAAGTTGGTCGCTGAGATTTCGCTGTCCAACGGGGGAACGACAGCTGGGACTGGGCACCGAAGCATCCTTAGAGCAGAAGTTAGAAAACAAGGGTGGCCGACGCGAGCGCACCCCATGTCCCTCTCCCCCGGTTCCGAACCGGCCTCTGCGACTCACACAAGGCCTCTCTCGTGGTTTTCGTTCAGCCGAGCTGCGGAGGAAAATCCGAACGCCTCATCGTTTCCTCCAGGATGAAGCTGATTATTTTCTCTGAGGTTTAATAATGTCAGTCTTGACCACTGGCAGAGCCTGGTGCCAGCGCGTGCTACCGAAATAACCATCCCTCAGCCTCTTCTGTTAAAATGTCCATTTGTCCAAGTGCTCGTCTGATTTAAAATATGCACAGAAAACCTCAGGAACCTGGTTCAGGTTTTCAGAGACAAGGGACAGTGAATCATGTGTACCATGTATTAACGGCGCAGGCGGTGTGTTAGTGGGTTTTCAAGACCACGACGGCGTCAACATACAGTGAGGCTCCTTCCGTCTTCGCTCGAAAAGCATTCTGGGAAACGTAGGAAAATAAACTGGTCCAACTAGATGAGAGCGGTTCACCGAGAAAAGGAAAACTCCGACATTTTTTCAACACAAAATGGCTGGTGCAGAACATCGGACCGATGATATCTAGCAGGGGGGGTTTGGTTTGCGTGTTAAAGGTGAAACTCTTCACTTCCTGATGGAGGAAGCTCCGATCTTCTGTTTTCACAAAGTTTTGTTGGACTGTTTGCAAGAACCCCCCCATGAAAAACAACTACAGTGCCACCTGTACTGGGCTGGTGTTATTCTAATTATTCTGGATGTCTGTCGACAAATCCCAGGTTCAGACCCAGACCATCAGTGTGTCGGTCCGTCTCTCAGCAGCTTCCCTCCTCCGTCCGTGGCTCTCAGCTCCCAGACCATTGGTTCCTGCTGAAGACGAAAACAAAACCCCTCACAAATATATAGTTTCCTTCAACAAAAAGGCTCAGACATGTCAACAGCTGCTCACTGTCCTTTTTTAAAACGACCCACGGGAGGAAACCATGGAGGAACAAGATAAATCCTCTCAAGCAGATGCAGTCACTGTTGGTCTGAGTCTTTTTCATGGGATTTCCTGACAATAAGAAAATGACTGAATGTCAGCAGAGCTGAAGCTGAAAGTACCGTCAGCCTCAACGCCGCCGCCGTGTGTCTGTGCGTACATCATACAGAGAAAAAGAAAAACTCCTGCTGGACTGCCAGAGTACGGCAGCGTCCTGGGCCCTGCTCAGCGGCACTGCGGCAGAACCGCGGCGGCCAGAGACCAGCTGATCCTGGAGCAGTTTGGACCAGTTTCACTTTTCATTCTGCTGGTAGTTTTTGTCTTTTTGGAAACAAACAAACAAACGGAAAAAAAAATGTAGGTATTTATGTAAAAATGGATTTGAGAAAAGTTTTCTATGCATCTGATGTGTACATACTGATGAGAATAATAATGGTGGACTGTCCTGTTTGTTTGTTTCTCTCACTGCATCAGTTCATCTGTTCGTTCTCTTTGTTTCTTCTCCCTGGACAGATTTACCTCATCATCTCCTTATGTAGCACTTCTTCCTCCTCTTCTTCTTCTTCTTCCTCTTCCTCCTCCTCTTCTTCTTCTTCTTCTTCCACTTAGATCTATTTTTTCATCGTTTTAGGATCGAATGCACTAACTGTACAACTCGTTTTTCCTCTGAAAATGGAAATTAATGAGACAGAAGCTTTGTACTCTCTGTGTTCCGATTTGGAAAAAATATAAATAAAATGAAATAAAATGAAAAGTTTTGTTCATGTGTTGAAAATACGAAACAACACAAATATTCCTTTATTGCTCCTAATAACGTTTCTTTTAATTTTCTCCAACACGTTGCACCGGTTGTAAAATCTTCCGGGACAAATTTGAGATTTTAGCCCATAAACAAGACCGAAATGACGAAATCAGAAACGTAGCATCAGCTCAGTTTGGACAAAATGTGGTTTTAATTTCGAGCATTTGTGCTTTAAACGGGACCCGAAGAAGAACATAGAAACATTACATTTGATCTGTTGCTCAACGAAAAAGGGAAAAATGAGTTTATTATTATGAGGCCCAGTATTACTACTATCATCATCATCATCATTATCATGATATATGAGGATGATGATGATAACACTAATAATACATTTTCCTGTAACGGTTTCTCCTAAAAAAGACGATATGAATCTATTAGTTCAAACCAAAGAGACTGCGACACAACGACTGAGCTGAAACAATAATATTAATAACGAAGCCGATCATTTGTGAAAATGTTCAGATTTAAACGCAACGAGATTCAGTGAAGTGAAACCGACGTTTTCAACGAGGAGCGGTTTAAAGAAAACGTCCGTCCCCCGGGGACCAGAGCGGAGACCGCGTCTGGGTTCTCGGCTGCTGTTCGACGCAGGAAGAGGTGCAAAGACATCGCGCAGAGAGAAGCGGCGGCCACGCCTGTAAATCCTCCGCAGGCGGACGCTGGTCCTCAGATCCGGCGTGCCGCCGCGGACTGCGGCCTCGGCCTCGGCCTGCGCCTGCTCCTGCGGGGGCCCGGTCTCTCTGTGTGAAGAGACCGTGGGTCGGCGCCTGGAAACCCGGCTCCCCGGGGGCCGGACCCCGGAGACCGACAGTGAGTCATTTTTCATTTCTGCTGCACACGTCGCCTGCTCTTCCTGCACCGCGCGTGTCCGCGGGGTTGAACGTTGACGCGAAGAAAACGTTTAAAAAGATGTACAAGGACCACGACAGGCCTCGCGCAGCCTCCCCGCGTTACGAGCTTTTTCACCCGGTACCTTCAGTTTTTCAGTTCGTGTCCATGAAACTTTCCATTTTTAATCCGACCTGTTGCAGCTCGTTCTGACCTGCAGAAAACCCTATTTTACGATTGAACAATAATAATAATAATAATAATGATAATAATAATGATACAGCATAGTTCTGGAGGTTGTTTAACCAGGAGGCCTCGTTTAGTCCTGCGATGGTCACAGCAGCCTAATCTGACAACAGAGTCACGGCGGGCACACTACGGCAAGTCCCGTGAGTCAAAGCCGCGAAGTGAAACGATTATAAAGGATGATGAAGATTTGACGATGAAGACGATGGCAGGGACATTAGGGGAAAATATTCATTAAGTGGTCGTCGCTTCAATTATACACGGCACTGAATAGGTAATAATAAGAATATCACTGGGTTATTATTAGTAGGAGTTTTAGGCGGAGGTGACATTTTGCTTCTTAGTCATTGATGTCCCGTGTTTGTTTTTACAATATTGAGTATCTGCTGGGACAGACTCTGATCTGATATTTATTTTTCATCATATTTTTGATGGAATTTCCCAACACAACTGCACAGAACACGCTGTATGATTACAGTTCAGCAGCCTCCAAAATGACCACTGAGGTGATTCAACACCTGTCTGAAACGGGTATTCTCCCGGTTTAACGGGATATGAGGACATAGTTACCGGGTCAGTCATGACCCAGTTTGACTCACTATAATAATGGGTTTATTTACCCAGTATCCAATGGGCAGAAACCACCCAAGACCAGTGTTTGTTTGTTTGTTTTTTGGTTGGATGGGCCTGGGTCCAGTGCTACATCCACGAACGTCTGCGACTGACTGACTGAGTGATGAAGTTTCCCCGTTGGTCGCTGCTCTTTCAAAATGAATTGGCACAAACTGTTTCTATTACGTCATCAGGGGGCGTTTACAGGCAGAGTTGCAAACTTAACGCCTTTGTCGCTAGGTTTAGCGACTTTTCAGGCCCTTTTAGTGACTTTTCTTCACAAAGGCCCCCCGAGACAACTTTCGACGACTTTCCAGACAAACCTAAGCTACTTTCCGTAGAAGAGAGTCGCCAGTACTGGCTCCGAGGTCAGGCTTTCCCGCCGCAGGCGACACCTCTCTCTGTGTCTTCTTTTAGCTACTTTCCATTAGTGATGTGCGATACCACCGATTTCCTTTCCGATCCCATCCCAAGTAAAACCCAGGCTGGTATCACCGACACCGATACGGCGCCGACACTTTGTACAAAAGCTTACTGTGTTCAGAGAAGGAAAATAAAAAGCAGGCTACAACCATTATATAGCTACGTAATGACAATAAGACGTCGGACTACTCTTTCTTATTTTGATTATAAAGAATTCTCAGAGTCCAGAGTATCGGCAGTAAAACAGCCATTTCAGCGTCCTGGGCTTTGAAAATAATAACACAGCCGAGAAATTTTTTATTGAAGTGACGTGAGGCGGTGACACAGATCTCACTCCAAGCCGAACTCTGGTCTTTGTATAGCTATTTATTGTAGCATCTAGCCGGCACATGTATTTATATCAGTTTGAGTGAAACGGCAGTCCGTGGTTTTAGGAATGTGGGGGAACTCGTGTTGTTTGAACATCAACACACACTCTCTCCCTCTGTACCTGGGTCTTGCCTGCCACTGCCAGAGGACTCGGTGAGCGAAGTCTGCCTCTCGCCCCGGCAGCAGCCTTCTTCTCCTCTAGCCTCATCATAGTCTGTGTGGGGATTAAATCTCTGATGCTTAACAAGGCTTGTGGTGTTGCCACGGGGCCTCACAGTCCTCACACACACATCACATGCAGCGTCGCTGCCGTTCTGAGGACTGAGAAAGTCCCACAACAGTTTTCAACTACGTCCTCAGCTTCGCACATCGTCCAGACGCGGTGCAGCCACATACTGGGTTTGACATAGTCTCGTTATGTCACCGTTGGGTCATTTACTCAGACTCAAATGTGGCATGGTTGCAGTAATATAACAAATAAGACTAATACTGGGTCAAAATGAGCACATTTTAGTTTGGGTAAATAACCCCAAAATAATAGAAAAATAACACTAAGACTGGTTTAAAACAACCCACTGATTCTGCGCAAGTGTGACCCAGTACTGCGCCGGATCTGGATCCGGTGTTTCCAGCGGTCCTAAAAGCAAACGGCTCACTGATGAACGAATAAACTGCAGCTGAATGAGCACTGTAGTGAGTGGGATTATGGTGATAAATGTAAAAGAATATTACAGGAATATTATTCCGACGTCACAGGAAAAACCGCAAACACCCTCACAAAATACGAAAAGACAAAGCTTGCACAGTACATTAAAGGATAAACTGACTCCAGGAGCATGACGACATATCATAAAGCCGAATCCTCCCCCTCCGGTCGCCGCTACCTGCCCGTATGTTGGTGCTGTTGCCATGGAAATGTGTCAATATTCACATGGAGCGGCTGAAAGGAAATAACAGATGGTGGAATGCATGTAGGTGCACGACCAACAGAAACAAATTATCGCTTCTTTTTATCTCCTCCGAGAGCAACGACTGTTTCAAACCCCACTGACAGCGGCGGGGAGTCCAGGTGAGCCCGGGCAGTTACCGATGGTGATCAAATTCAACTACCAAACCGGCAAACGCAGACAGACGGGAGCAGACGGCTTTAAAAGCTCGCTGTTTGTTGAGCAGATCTTTATATTTATATTCGTGCGCTTTCGTTTGATGTGACTGACGTGGTTTTCCAGAGGATCCAGCTGAAAGGATGTTTGGTGTTGATCCGATGCAGCGGTGACAAATTTATAAAAAAGACAGCGCAGCCTGTAGCCCACGAAGTAAAAAGGTAAAAAAAAAAAAGAAATTGGAAATTAAATATGGGACGTAAACACCGTCAAATCAAAACCCAGGGCTGGAGCTTCGCGGGAAGAAAAAGCCAGGCTTGCTTTCTCACTGTCAGAGAGAGAGACTTCCTGTTCTCTCAGATCCGGCGAAGCGAGTCGGTCGACCGCTTCGATTCAGACCGAAACAGCTCAACAACTACCGGATGGACTGGGATGAAGTCTGCCGCAGACATTCGCGCTCCCCGCGGGATGAACTGTAGTAGCCGCTGTGCCCGCTGCCGCGTTCATGTCATGTACAAGCGACCACATTAACATTCAAGTCGCGGTCACGACTGGGAAACTTCTCCGAAAGCTCTGATGTCTCCGACCTGGCCTGAAAGCCAAACCAACATGGACGCCTCATGTCAGCCACACTGCCTCAGTCCACGCGACTAAACCCACATTTAATGGCTATGGTGTTGTACTGTCAATACACAGCATTTTGAACTCTCACACAGCTGTATATCTCTATCTTTATTTGGACTTTTATGACTGAAATTTCCAGGCTCCATCTCATCCTGTAGCAGTTGACGTTTCTATTCTCTTTTTCTATTGTTGAACCTTTTTCTCTGTGGTCAGCGGAAGTTGGCTTCACGCTTGTTGAGGTCATCGTCCTCCAATCAGTCGAGCGGGGAAGTTGGTGTCGATCACCCGCCTCCCGTGTGTGTGTGTTGAATCAGCCGGGCCCGGCAGCTCTATTATCTTAATCAAAGCATTTATCCAAACGAGACAAATTAACCCAGCCACTCGATGTCAAACCCCTAATCAACCGAATCAACTTAATTGCTGAGAATAGACGCATTCAACATCAGAGCCCGTCGTTCGCTCTGCTGCTGCGTTAAAGCTGCGGCTCAGCGTCAGGACCTCAGACCAGTCAGTATTGATAAAATATCTGCTGATCAACACTGATGAACTCAGGTACATTTGTCCAAATTCACCTATTCATGCTCCAAACCATGAATCCGTCTGTCCCTGCATTTTTCTCCATTTACATGAAACAAGAACACACACATCAGACAGTTTAGCGGCGTGTGTGTGTGTGTGTGTGTATTTTACATGTGGTCTGGGACTCTCTTGCTCGTGTGTGTGTGACTGCACACATGCAGGAAAATAACTCATCAACGTAGCTCTGATGGAGGGAAAGTTTGAGTCTAAGAGTTTGATGTGTGTGTGTGTGTGTGTGTGTGTGTGTGTGTGTGTGTGTGTGTGTGTGTGTGTGTGTGTGTGTGTGTGCGTGTTAAAGAAAAAGAGAGAGTGATGAGAAGAGAAAAGCTAACGGTGTGTCGCGACTTGACAGAGGGGAATTCCACCCATCCACCCTCTCCTCACCTTGACACACACACACACACACACACACACACACACACACACACACACACACACACCTGCTGGTTACAGTGAGATTTAAGTCCCTAACTGGGCCTTTACGTGACGTGGGATCTCCCGTTGTGCTCAGCGACACACTGCCGCCGTGGTTATGGGCGGAGCCGTGGCTGCGCTTCGGGCTCCGCGACATTTCCGGCCTAAAGCTAAATTACTGCACAGAACTCTCGTCCATCCTGTGCAGGTCAAATTCGTACTTTTCTACTAAAGCCGATGTCAGAAACACTTTTGGACTTTCAACATCTATGTTCACACAAACCACCTTCATCAGTTAAATGGGGAGGCAAAGCCCCCTCATTCATTTCAAAGAAACTACTGTGGCTTCACAGAGTCCAGACCCAGAGATCTCCAGAAAAACCGCTGAAACCGGCTTTGACCCTCAGTAAAGCTGCGGAGCAACTTATGAGTGGGTCCCCGGTGCTGCGATACACATCCCTGCCAGTGGTTTCACACCATTTCACGCGTCAAGAAAGGAAGAAATGCACCAGCACAGAAAGGGTAGAAGAGGACTGCTAGCAAGTAAACACGGGGGTAAACAACGCGGGTTTCAAACGCATAAAAAAAGTCACTTCTGCAAATGATTTATGAGGAAGATAATGCGCTCGAAATGTTCGTTAGACCTCAAGGATACACACAGTTTAGGATTTACTGTACGTCCAGTTCCAGTGCAGGAAGCGGTGTGTAGACAGGTGGGGAGTAGAAGTGTGTTCAGATCGAAAACAGAGCACATTTTCACCTCATGTCATTTGCGTGAACTGTCCTGGGACAGTTTGTGTTAATTTGCCCCAAAAAGCCCCTGTTGCTGTACAGGGGTCGGCTGCAAGGCTGCATTCAGACCAACAGTAGCTCCGGGTGAATAAACGCAGCTCCTCGATTCATCTGAATCCAGCAGCATCGCCAACACGGGGGCCTCGGGGAAAACAACACGGGGTCGTCCAGCGAAAAAGTCCAACCTGGCGCAACAAGACGCGACGTCGTCCGGCAGAACGCTGCATCGGCCAATCAAGGGTCATCGATGAACCGTCAAACTCATGGACATCATTGATCAGATTTGTGTGTCAGCGGTACCTGAAGAACTGGTGGCTTCCACCACCAGAGATCCAAGTGGTTTTTTTTAAATGCACGTTTACTTCACTTGAGCTGAAACAAGTAGACAATGAAACGATGAGTCATTCAACCGAAAACTAATCTGCAACTACAGGAATAATCTCTCAACTGTTTAAATTATAATTAAAGCAAAAATTCCAAATGTCCTGTTGTTCTGCCTTCTCACTTGTGAGGATTTGCTGCTTTTGTCTGTTCTCTGTCTTTTTGCCTCGGTCACTGGAGGTGATTCTTTCACCCGCGTCTGTTTATTTGTCAGCAGGATTATGCAAAAACTACTGAACCAATTCACATCGAACTTGGTGGTGGGCTGCGGCACGGGTCAGGGAAGAACCCTTTACATTTTGGTGCGGACCCGGATCATTTGCTATGAATTGGAATTTTTTTCCTCCGATGTCTCCTGTATGTTGTTTGACATTGGCCATGGCCCTGGTCATTCATGGATAGTGAAAATAATCTTTGGTTGCAGTTGTACAGATGTCACCTTTGGCGGACGAAGCGATTAATGAACTGATCAAAAAAAAATCATTGGCGGAATAACTGCCAATGAACATCATTTTTACTTGCAGCCCTCGTCTCAATGTCTGGCAAGTACAACAAAAACTAGCGTCTCTTCACCAGGGTGTTACCGCAGGAGTGATTTTAACATCCTGTTTCGAGCTCAACATGACTTTTCCTAACAACCGCGGCAGCACATGTAGCAGCAACGGCCAGAAAATGACAACCTCAAAAAGGAATGGAACGTCTATAAAAGTCAATGATTCACCTCCATCGATATTCGAGCAGCATTTATGTGACACATGTTGACTGCTCCATCTCACTAACTGCCAGTAAACTCCTCCGTTTATTAACAGGCAGGTGATTGATGGGCTAATGTTCCTCCCTAATGTGGTGTGGACCTCACATGAGGCGAGGAAAAACTCTGCACGCCAAACTACGTGAACCAGAGAAACGGAGGCCCGTCCTGCAGAACGTACACCACCTCCGCTCCCGAGACGGATTTGCATAAAAACAACCAATCTGACCTAAAGCACCATTCGACTTTCTCTAACCCCCCCAGTGCGCCAAGGCCTAACACACCCCGACTTTAGGCCTCAGTAAAGTCTCCAGCCTGTCTTGTCGCCATGACGACAGGCCCGGGGGGTTTGATTTACGACCGCCATGACTGGATAATGATAGGATTCGGCGCTGAGCTGGGTTCAGAGACTGGAAGAGCTGGTTCAGGGGGAGCAGACGCTGCTCCCAGATCAGCTTCACACCTCCGCAGTTGATGGAGACCAGCAGGAGGAAGAGCTGACCCGGAATCAGCACCCTGAGGCGACCCCACCCCCCCCGCGGGCATTTCCTACAACGCCACCTGGATGGGCCGCTGTGATTGGCTGAGAGGAGCTCAGGGGAAATGAGAGACTGCCTCCAGCCGCGGAGCGCGGGCAGTAAAAGATGTCTTTTTATGAATCACTGACAGAGCTCAAATTAAGTGTAATGATTGCTGAGAAATTAGACACGATGGCTGCTGTGAGTCTGCGAACAGTGATTGGGATAATTACACTTAATCATGGAGAAAATAACATTTCAGTTTGACGTTAATGCTGCAGCCCAGACTACTCTCACAGTTATTTCGATTATTGGTTCATTTCCATGTCGGTGAGTCGACTCGTCTGTTCTGAGAGGTTTTCACACAGGCTTTTGTTACGGAAGCACATTTCTGCCAAGACTATTCAAAATGCATTAAAAGTTTTGCACGATAAAAATGAAAACTACTCAGGGCCCCTCGGGTGGGGCACAGATGCCGTGTCAGAGATCCTCCTGCTTCTCGGAGTCCTGACCGAGTCAGATCTGAACACACAGTCACGAAACCCATGATCTCGCTCAGGGCCACGTCCACTTCCATTTCCACAGTTGTACCGTATCTAGCCCAGTACCTGTTTAGTTATTGTTACTCGTTGCCTTTAACTTGACGAGGCGTTGAGGTAAAACTCGTTGCTAATGTCAGTGCACATAATAGATCCTTTACCGCTGACCACAGACTTTATGGACCGAGTATACGGTCGCTTCCACGCGGTTTATGAAACAGCGGAACTGCAGAGCACATGGACAGTACATACACTCAGCTGGCAGTTTATTAGGGACGTTGAGCTGAATCTAAGTCAGTCTGATCCAACAGTCCTGCGGCAAATCCTCCGTCACGAAGGTTCCGATGCTCGGTTTTTATGGAAACCGTTTTACAGAGGAATTGATTCACCTGTACGAACGTGTTGGAGGATCTGGTTTGTGCTGCTGTTGAACTGCATCACGTTACCCAGAGAGGCGTTATCTGTTACTCAGCCTGCTCTCACTGATGTAAATGGGTCGGACAAAATAATAGAAATGCCTTTCCATATAAGCCAATGTTTGGTCGGCAGCGCCAGAGTCAGGTTCTGCCCGTTGTAAGAACGAAAAGGGGCAGAACCAGAATTCAGGCTTTACAATTAAACGATAAAATCAATGTATGTTATTAAAAAATCTGTTTGTCATCTGATGAACGTTCTGCTGTCTCAATAAAATCGGTGTTACCACTCAACGGAGAGTCAGATGTGGTGGTGAAAATACACGTTATTCCAGACAAGAAGCGCAGAAGAAAAATGTCCACAGGAATGACAGGACAGTATTGGTTTAATGTTTGGGTGTCCACATACTTTAGGCTATGCAGGGCATATGCTATTGTACATACAGTATATGTACCACACAGTTTGTAAAATGTTTTTCTAACTATACAGGTACTTTGAGAGAAGTTTAAAGGGAATATTTGGCCATAAGAGGTTTATTCTTTTGTTAATTCACAAGAGTGAACACTTTAAAATCTATTTTAGTGAATGATCTGCCTTCCCTCGGGCTGGAGCCGTTCCGTCTCTGCCAAACTATTATTTAGTATTGACGCTCCTCTGAGGAGCTGGGAAATGCCTAAATATTGGTATATTTTCATTTCTTTCATTATCGCAGAAAAATGATTAATGGTCCACAACTGCCAAGATCACAGAATAATTGTTTCCGTGATCTCGAGAGGAGCGTCATTTTCTTGTGATTACGACAAGTTTTGATTTCTGATTGTGAAATTACGAGTTCATTAGTTTTCTTCTAATGATCAAGAGACCGTTTGGTTTATTTTGAGCTCAGGAAACAATCATGAGGAAGCAAAAGTTGTTATAATCAGATCTCAAAAAAATTGTTCTGTGATCACGAAAACAAAATAATTACACCTGCGACTCGGGTTCTGTAGAAAGGTGAAAGTGTAGTAAGTGTACGTCGCTGTGTGAACACACACACACACACACACACACAAAGCCTACACGCTGATCTCACCTTGATGCAAATATCACGTCTGTACATCACACACACATATTGTCTATTTCCTCACACAGTTACAGTCACCTCTTGCAGGACAATGTGACCCGACCTGTCGTACAGGCGAACAGCAGTCAGAGGGCGAAAACACAAAAACACTAATTATACAACTGTTTGGAATACAAACAGTCGCCCACCGCGCTGCACAGGCAGGAAGTCGGTCTCCAGTCAGCAGCGAACGGCGACTGTCAAGTGTCCCGACCACATCCGTCATCAGACAGCACCTGCTCACAAAATGGCTGAGTCAGACAGTCTCTGACGTGTCACCACTGAGGAAAGAAAACATAAAAACCGATGGAGGCGTTGTGTCTGAGCCCGTCAGCACCGACAGAACGAAGGAGTTTCTACTGACATGAATTCATAAGGACATTCTACAATGATAATCGCTCTTAATGCAGGACAGAAGAATGAGAAGAGCAGCAGATAAACACTGACACCAGACTGGTCTCAGATGTAAAAAACAGTGAGTAAGGACCAACATGCTCAGTACTAGGGCTGCAGCTAAGGACTGGTTTGTAACCAATAATCTGTCAATCGGTCAATAAAATGTCAGAAGTTGTAAAAAAGTCCAAGGTGACGTCTCCAAAATGTCTTGTTTTGTCCGATAAAAACTCCAAAAGGCGAAGATCTTCGGTTCACTGTCGCAATAGACTGAAAGCACCTGAAAATCTTCACATCTGAGAAGCTGAAATCAGAGAATTTTGAAACGTTTGTCTTAAAAAATGGCTCGACTCGACCAATCGATTGTCAAAACAGCGGCTGATTAATCAGCTGACCACTGCAGCGAGTGGCTTCATAAAAAGCTCACGTCAGTGCATCCGAGACGGACTGAAACCTGATCGTTCAAACTACCTCCGGAGACACATACATAATCTGTCCTCCTCCCACAGTCCGGTGAGTCTCTTCTTCTTCTGGTCTGTGTCCTCTGTCCTTGTTATAACAGCAGCTGAAGTTTGTGACCCCGCTCGCGACGGCTCCACCTGTTTCTACACACAAGAGCAAATAAAAAGCCGTTCCACTGATCCCTGATCAGTTCCACCACTGAATGAACTGTGTGGGTGAGAGAGCGGCGTGAGTTTGAGCCACGAAGACGATAAAACTTTTGCTGGTTCATAAAAATGATTCATCCATGTGCTTGTGTTTGTGGGTAGTTCGTAGCCAATGCTGGCTGAGCTGAAATTGTTGTAACTAAAAGAAGTTCTTCTCCTTCTTCTGGGTTTTTTAAATTTTTTTTCAGTCACCAAACAGCTTCAGGTGCATCGCCACCTCCTTCTGGACTGGAGGAGGACGCATCCTGATTTACACGGAGCTGAGACAAAAGCGACGGGACAGCGATCAGGTTTGTGATCTGACCGACAGAAGCAGATACGTGGCTGAGCGTAAAAGAAAATTCTTACATCTCATCTGTATTTTATCTGGTGCAGATGGAGCCAGTGTCATTATAGCGTAACAGAGGAGACGGACCACGGACGTGTTAAGAAGATCAGACAGTGAGTGGATACTTCCACACACCACTCACCTAAACACCTGGTTAGAATGCGTCTCAACCCCCCGCAGAGGTAGTCTAAACATCTGGATTTCAATCCATCTTGGATGCATTTACACTGAGTTTGTTAGAGATCAGTTAGAAATCAGATCCGCCCACGGAGCATGAAGTGACTCAGCGTAAATGGCTCGCTGCAAAAAGCCCGGACAGCGCTGAGCTTTGAGGGAGCAGAGAGTCAGAAACGGATGAATCGTATCAGCGCTTTCACACCATCTGATGTGATCAGCCACCAGTTCTGTTTGAGCTCGGAGGCATCGTTGGCGAAGTAACGCGTCGTCGTTTGCATTACTTCACGTTTAGCCGCTAATGCAAAAGAGAAGGGTTTTGTCCCATGGCAGAGAGGCGGAGTTCAAACATCGGCTCGACAACAGCGTTTCTGTTTCATCCACAGCAGGCGAGTCTTATAGTTCTGCCGCTGCAACGGAGGCGGTGGCCGCTGACGCGTTCAGGGTTGAGCCTCATTTTATGGGCACTTCGGTTTGAGAGTGTCAGTTTAACCTTTGTGACCTCTGCTCTGCTTCAACTGTCTTCAGTTACAGATTTATGGCGGTTTTAACCTGACATGTCATTGGTACTAAACTAAAGACATAGAGGTTTGTCTAAGGCTGCAAATAGGGTAAAAACGTGGAAAACAACAGAGATATGCACTGAGCATCCACGACCTGTCACAGAGAGCCAACGTTCCCATTTTAAATTCACATCTGAAATGACATTTGAACCTCTTCGCCCTCATCTTTCTTATTTCCCATCAGCCCCGTGCCTCTGTGCGGGCCCGGTGTTTGGTGCGGGAACGGTCGTCTTGACCCGAGGCTGTGACTGACTGACAGCTGACGGGCTGCTGCGTCGCCGTCTTTTGTTTATAGCAACGACATTTTTGCGTGTGTTTGGTGGAGGATTAGCGCTCATTAGGAGAGCGAGGCTGGTCGCCAGGAGCTGTTCACACACACACACACACACACACACACACACACACACACACACACACACACACAGACACACACACACACACATTTTACCGCTCACTCTGTCTGCAGTCCTCTGCCTCACTACATCAGCCCCCCCAGGTCTGTGTAACACAAACAGGTTTAATTTAATTTGAATAAAACTCACCGAGACTGACAAGTCTGAGCTCAGTCGCAAACTAGACTCCTGTCTCCTAAAAGACTAATGTGTCATTTTCTGTTCATTCAAATGAGAGAAGTTTCTCTCTGTTTTTCATGCTGTGTCCAAAGGACAATAAAGCTAAATTCACCGAGCGAAAAACGGACATTGAGACAAACACTCAAACTGCCGATATAAAAGGGTAAAAGGAAAAGAACGACCCCACAAAAATGGAACCAAGCCAAGAAAACCTCAAACTTAGAAACCACCAATAAGAGATAAGGATAAAACAGTGAACGGATCTTTTCTACGTGAGCAGACAGTGTATGATGCTCATCAGACCAGCCACACCTGTTTTTTTTGATGGGAAGTCCGACACACCTGTGTTGTCCTGATGCCTGTTAATCCTCCAGAGAAAATTCCCAGATCCCAAGGTGATTCGAATTAAAACCGCCAAAGATCTTGAATAACAACTATACAAAATGTTAAAATACTGTAATACTATGTGTCTGTATAGTTGGCCTCTGGGTAAAGTACACCAGCGAAGAACATCAGAAACAGGACCGAGACGTAGCTGTGGGTGAATATCTCCGATATTTTTTTTACTCATTCTGTTTCATTCTCCAGTCTCAGCAGAGAGATGAGGAGATTTACTCCATTGTAGTGCTCATTTTAAACCAGCATAAAGCCTGAAGAATAAAACACAAGAGAGTAAAAGGTGATTAAAGCGCCTGAGGGGGGACAAGGAACCCGGAGAACAGGACCGGACAGCTTCCCAACAGGCGTTCAGCTTCCTGGCGAACCCTGCGGCGATCGTCGCAGAAGCTGCCGATCGGACCTTCCTCTGTCATTAATCTCCCTCTGATACAAGTCAGCACAGGTGATCCCACACAGGTAAGCTGCTGCAGGCGGGGGCTGTCTTTTCAGGGTCTCCTGCTGAGACAAACTGAGGCCTCACTTTGTGGTTCTTTATCAGAGGGAGGGGGGCGGGGAAGGTTTGGATTCCCAGAAATGTAAAGTAGTTTCTTTTTAGATAAACAAATGGTCGCTAGTTTCACCTGATACGCTCACCACCATCGAGCACTTACTAGAGGAAAGCCAAATTTCAACAAGAAGGAGGAGGTACAAAACACGCTCCCCCTTAAAAAATAAAATAGAGTAGTATTTTCTTTAAAATCACCAACAAGACACATGAAAAAGTCAAACTGGCCACGGACAGGTGGAACAGTTTACTGACGTTCTGTTTCTAGGTTTCCTGTTCATTTTGCTAAAGTCAGAGTTTTGTCGGAGCGGCATCTGTCGGCCACTAAAAGAGCCAAAGCTTAAAACACTTTCACACCGGGCCGCATTTCTACCGAGCCGCCAAAACCAGAACACAAATCGCATAATTCAAGACATACGTTTTTCTAACAGCAGGAGTTAGAAGTTACAGGTTGTTGTGTTAGGGACCAGCCACAGGTCTCATGGGTAAAAAAAATTAGGCTAATTAGTTCTCTTTAATTAAGTTATTAGTGTGTAAAAATTAGTGAATCAAGAGCAGAGATGAAGTAACCTGTAATAAGGGATTTTTTTTGACCACACATAGGCAGCACAGCGAGCTGTAAACACAACAATGACACATTATGCGCTTACAGTTTGAAGCACTTGTGGCTAATGTATTATCATTGCCTACCTCCACATCCAGCAGACTCAGAGCAACATGATCATCCCGTTGGAGTAGTGTTTGTTTCCACCTGTTGAATCTAAGTCAAGTACTCCCTCTCTTTTAGCTCGGGTTTTGGTCTCCACCAGCTCCTGAGGGAAACATCTGGCTCTTTAGCTGCTAAATGCTCCACCATGTTCACCAGCTGGTCTCTGACTTTGTCTGTCTGCTGTTTGCTGCTGAGCAGGTAGTGGACGGTGGCTTTATCACAGCTTGGTGAGAACAGCTGACAGGAAATGTGCCTCAAAACTCAAAACCAAAACTAGGAGCGAAAAGACGCTAAAGTCGAGTCTCTATGAGTGTATTACAAGCGACACCTGTGACATTAAGCTGGATTTATACTCCTGCGTGAAGGCGCTACACCATTCCTAATGTGGTGTACCTACATGTCGGGACCACAGCGGCGGCGGAGGTACCACACGGGGACTAAACTGTGTTTCTGCCTCCACGTCTCTGAAACCGGTGAAGCTTGTCGAGAGCACAAAGAACATGAAGGACGTTAAAGACTCTCAGGAGTGAATGAATGAATGTAAACACAGCGACTGCACAGCAATAGTGTCCTAATCAGTGACGGGACACAGTGAAATAGTGTCATAAGTTACCTGGACGTAACTCCAGTTCTATGAATCTATGTTCGTCGCTCTGCATCACGCAGGGGGAATATAAGGTATGAGGAGGGCTTGTCGTGTACAGACACGGACACACAACACAAAAATGAAAACCTACAGCAGGACTCCTGTGAACCCCCTGCATCGACAATAAATCCAGCTTACACCTATTGATTGGATCCTTTCTTAATATAAACCTATTAACGAGCAGATCATAAGAGAAAAATCAGTGTTAGCACCACTTACTTCAACGTTTCCTCATGTTAAAATAGAGAATGTAATCTGGTGGCGGGTACGTTTCCTCCAAAACATATTTCCTGTTGCAAATTGGTTGCCTACAAACATAATGTCCAGGAGACAGGAGACGCCTACACAAAGAGACATTATTGCATTTGCTTCGTCGAACAGACTTTTATTCCTCCAAAAGCATCACTTTGGCTGAGCTCATGTCTACAGTTATATTTAGAAAAAAGCAAATATTCAACAAGGGGAACACTAAACTAATTCTAGATCTTATGGGGCCCCGTGGTCACAGTTTCATAGTCTCACGGTAGATGAGACTGTTTGTTTGTTCACTGCAGGCTTTTCTCTTTTCATTGACTATGTCATGAGTTTCTGTTGTGCAAGTGAAAAATGCAGGATATACTTTGCCTAAAATGCTATTTTTTTTGTCTTTTACACAACAGATACAAGTCTCTCTCACTACACTGACAGGAAATGTGAAGGATGGGGATTTTGAAACTGACAGATGTCTTGCTTAATGAGCATCACCAATTTGTCCTTTCTTCCCTGAAAAAAATCTTGTACTTTACGTGACTTTTCGCTCCATGAATCTCCTCATGGCCTTGCTAGCCTCAGAGCGCTTTGTTCGCTGTTCCTGGATGAATCAGAATTCGTCAGCTTCAAATGCAGTCCACATTGCTCCCTCATCCTGTTTCCTCTAGAACCACCGAGCTACGCATGAAAACGCTGTCTGCAAATTCAATTTTTAAACTTTCAGCAGTTCAAGAAAATGACAGTAAAAACTAATTCATACAGTCTCTGCTGTGATTAATGTCTCTCCATGTACAATGACCCTGATGAAGTAAAATTACAGCGTAAAGACGCCGGGAACAGTTTCACGAAGTGGAAATAGATAATAAAGGTTCAATCAGAGCCCGATTTTCCTGCAGCAGAACCTACAAACACCATTAACCCTTTACCTTGCTGATGTTAATTATATCCTCCCCCACGCCCTTCTTCATAAATGGGGCGATTTTTACTCAAATTAGCTCCTTTTTGCTCGTTAGCGCACCTGTGCTTTCCTGTACCTAATTAAAAGCCAAATCCTGCAAAGTTCTGCATACGCCGACGGTGGCTCTGTTACCAAATATTGAGCAAGGTAGCACTGTGCTAATTAATGTTAGAAGGAGGGAGCGGGGTGATGGGGGTGGGGGGACACCAGCTCATTTACATAAACCTGTGCAGAAAAAGAGAAAAACAACAGGGCCCCCTGGTCGTCGTGTTTGAGACCGCGGGTGGCCGCTGTTGTGTTGCTGCATACCCTCAAAGCATTTTAACACCCAAATTGGGCTCTTCTTCTTCTCCTTCTTCGTTCAGCAGGAGGGAGTATCAATAACTCGTTAGGTTTTATATGCTATTCTGAGTCGCCCTCAGAAACAAAGTGCTAGACTGGGGAGAAAAAAACGATCCTGCAGGTTTCAAGGTGAATATTCACTTTGTTTGAGCCCAAAATGAACGTGTAAATAATGTTTGATTTCACTGATGCCAACTGGGTGCTAATCGCATTCAAGACAAAGGAAAATTGAATATTGCAACAATTAGCAAGTTTGATGAGACAGTCACACAACCTTACTGCAGTGCTTAAATTTAACTCTAATAAATGACTAAAACAGTGTCTGAGGAATTGCAATTAGGCACCAATAGAGGTGTCGGAAAAGGGAAACTGCTGGGAACTCAAACAGTGACAACAGAGGCGAAGAGAACAAGAGAAAAGAAGAGATGAAAAGACATAAAACTTGTTGAAAGACAGCATAGCACACGTCTGTGTCCCAATTCAGGACCTGATGGACACACCTTCATGGACCTGATGAAGAGGGCGAATCGGCTTCTTTTCCCCACACGAGACAGAATTGAATCAGTTCTGATGGAGTTTGGGCTAAGCCCCATTAGTTACAGTGAAGGGAAATCTTTAGAGGATCAGTTCAACATTTTGGGAAATACTCTTTTCTTTCTCTCAGAGAGTGAGATGTTCAGATGGATATCAATCTCTTGTCCGTTCACATGATATTTTTTGACGTGTAATTACGAGTAACCGAGTGGGGAAAAACGGTTCATTTCAGCCTCAGGCTTGTGATTCACATCCGGGGACAAGGTAACTTCCACTTGGTGCAAAGAACCAGAGACACGCTGAACAGACTGTTGGTCTGCGAACGCACCAAAACAAAACCCAATAATAACACTAAAACAAGCCGTTCAGCACGTTTCATAGCAGCTGTGCGCTGTTAGTTTGTGGTTTCGCTTGGTAACAAACCGCCACAGAATGTTTATCTGCGCCCACAAGCTTAGCATTAGGGCTAACCCCCTTGGAATGACGTGTGAACACGTAGAGCTGAAGTCAGGACCTGGTTAGCTTAGCTTAGCATAAAAACTGGAAGCAGGGGGAAACAGCTAGCCTGGCTCTGTCCATACTTCAAAAAATCACCTACCGACGCCTCCAAAGCTCACTGATTAGCATGTTATATCTGTTACTCTGTCCACAACACAAATGTAACCAGGCTAAGCGTCTACAGCCATGCTAACAGCTCTGTAAGGCCGTACTTAGCATTGCTACTGGATCATTTAGCCAAAGCATTGCTGTGTCTAACACGCTGATGTTTAAAGACCAACCTTACAGTTTTGACCCTATCAGACTTCTTCCCTTCTCCTTGCACCTCGGAAGACGATGAAGCTGAGCCAGAAATCTACTACTCAACACGCTGATGTTCATCAGGTACAACAGGTATAAGGTTTATCATGTTCAACATTTTAGTTTAGTGCGCTAGCATGCTAACATCTGCTCATTAGGACTTCAGCCGAGGCTGGTGGAAACGTCATTAATTCTACAGGTATTTAATTATAAACCCATGTATTGGACAAATTTAAATGTCGACCTGACGATGGCCTAAGATGAAAAGTCAGAAGATCAGCAAAGTTGTTAAAGTTCATCCTGAGAGGAACACGAATGACTGAACCGAAATTCATCACAATCCATCCAGTAGTTGTTATGGTTTAGATGGAGTTTTTGATGGAGTCTAAAACCTGTGACAAACCTCTGCAGTTCTTCAATTTGCTAATGATACTGAGTGTAAATCATAAAACCTATAAATCTGAAGTGTACGGATACCATACCATGCCATCAGCCGTAATCAAATTATTGCACATGAGCGCGGTGTGTTGTGGGGGCGGGGGTGTGCTGAAAGTTCAGATTCGTTGAACTTTGATCCGAGCTGAATTTCCAGACCTGTCCAGAAACAAACCTCATACCAAGCAAGACCAGACAATAAAGATATTCACTTTGTGAAATACCAGCACACAGATGCAGCTACCGGCGATCAACTGCCGATATAGCAATCAGCTGCATTAGCATTGTAGCACCGGGAGTTCTGGAGTGGTACATACTGCACCGATCAACGCAGAACGCACAGTGCAAGACTCTTGTTTTTCCGCTGTAATGTGAAAATGCCTTAACCGGCTAACTAACATTTCAGTCTGTAACTTCCATCGTGGGACTGATCATTTATAGCAAATGGTCATAGAGTTAGATTTGGCGGAAAATACTCTGCTGTTTGACGGAGCTTTAAGAGAAGCCAAGCGGGGACGAGAGTCCCCCCTTAACAACCCCAGTTAGATCTAACTATAAATGGAGGAATCTCTGTCTGTCTGTCCTTCGATTTTCTCGACAACCGCTCATCAGATCAATTTCAAACTTCATGTATGTATTGCTGAGGCCCAAGGGAAGTGCAGTGTCGAATGGGAAGGTTTTTGGATGAGCGGCTCTTGAGAAGCATAAAGAGAGAAACATTAAGTGACAGTGGGTTGGGGCTGGGGCGACTCATCCAACCGACGTCATCAATAAGGACAACAGCGCAGTTAGAAAACCTGGCACAGGATCATCTAAAGTGTGGGACTGTTTTAGACAGAGACCCTGAGCTCTGCAAACTGGAAATGGCTCATCACAGCAGCACAACTGCTATGCACGGTCACTTGACGCGAAAGCATCCTGGAGCGCTTTGTTTAAGACGCTGTATATTTTCTGTTTCCTTTAACGACCATGTGTGAGCGAGAAAACGACTTCAACTGACGCTAAATCGTTTCAAATATTTTCCTTGCTGATGCAAAAACACACGTTCCAGTGATTTTCTTCAGTGAATTTTACGCCAGTGATGAAATAAATCCATGTCAGTCCCATTTTAAGTTTTAAGCGAGTTCTTCAGTAACAATACTGATTCTCCAGTTCATGGAGAAGGTTACTGCGACACTCAGTGAGTAAATTCATCTACACTCACTTACCAGTTTATTAAGTAAACCTAGATAAAACTGTCGCCAATATTTTTTCAACCGTAATTCATACAAATGGAATGGACAAAACGTTGGGAACATCTCTCGGCATAACCCGCTACGGTTCAACAGCATCAGAGCCTCCAAGATGACCATCAAAGTAAATCAACACCTCTTTCAAACAGATTCAATTAAAACTGAACATTATAACCTTCATGAAGGGAGGATTCATTACAGGCCTGTTGTATTACACTGCATTCATTTTATTTAAGTGTACCTACAAATAGGATCTGTTATTATTATTACTATTAATATAATAACACAGAAGTGACGTGGAAATTAGACGACGGTGATTAGATGATAGAATAAAATACGGAACTATTGATGAGATAACAAGCAGGTTTTGAACGGGCACTGCTCTAGTCTTAGTTAAATCAACAGCACCAAATACCAAGTAAGGAGGAGGTTGGGAGGGTGGAGGGAGCTGCAGCAGCAAACTGTGTTGGCATGATCACAGTCAGCAGAGTAAGAGAGATAAGGTATGGTTATAATGTCCACACTGTACACCTGCATAAATACGATTGGATGCTACTTGCCGCACAGCTGTGAAGGAGCCAATCACTGTGAAGCAAACAGCTGTTGGCAATCCGCCAATACAAGCGCATCTGCGGTGCTCTGCCCGGACTAACGCTACGCCTCATTTATATAATGTACATCTCTGCAGATGCGAGTCTGTCATCGCTAATTGTATGACTCGGTAAAGCTTGATATCACAGAACAGGTGTTGACGCTGACACATCTTTATTGTTCGGTTGTCAGATGACTTCATAACTATAAAAACCAAGCTGCAACATTTTTAGACCATCAATCACATATTGTTTTATGGTCGTAGTGTTAGAATTAATCTTAATATTGTAATCTACTTGTTATTAAAGGTATGTATCATAAAATAAACCGAGATATGCCAATAACCACACCTGCACTGTGTGAGCTTTAAGCAGCAAGAAGTTGGCTTCTGAACATCTCTGGCACCGGTGAGAAAAGATTTATAACCTGCGGAGGAAAGTTGGTTAAAGTGCGATTGTATCGCAATTTATTCTTTTGCCTCTGGAGCTCAGGGAGGAGATTTAATGATGTCATGTCAAATTAAATGGGAACGTTTTAAAGAGGACCAGAGGAAAAAAAGCTGCTCCAATCGGATTTGAACGCCTGAAGCTGATTATAAAACGAGTGTTTGTAATTTGTTTGAAAACTTCCACTAACAAATCAAATCCATCTGAACGTTCCTGGTGCGGTTGTTACGCAAGTAAAGCATGTGTATGAGGTATTATCGGTATCTATAAGGTATCTAGGTGTCATTTTTAACATTTAACAACATTTAACATCATTTTTAACATTTACAACCACTCGCTTAAATGCCACTGATGTCTTGTGTCTGTTGTAGGACTGTCATTTTTAAAAAACCGTTCAAACATAATATTCAATCTGTGTTGTAATGAGCATTTCTAACTTGGAGTGTACGTCCGGGCCGTCGCATGCTCTGTTGTCCTGTCAGTAAGCGCTAATATGAGGAAACATTTTGGATTCGACAGGTAAAGGTGAGCGTTATCACTGCTACTAGCTGCTGTTCCTCGCTGGAATATGTATCATGTTAGCTGCCAGGGTTGTCTGTCGAAGGTGGCGTGTGGTTTAAAAAAAGGTATGCAATGTGAGGAAGCGTGTCACATACAAATTCACCTCTAAATGGGGAAAATGTCCGTATGTCAGCTGTTGTGACGTCGTGGAAACATTTTTTCTTCCGCACATCCTTGACCGTCTGTGAGCAGGAAACCCGTCAGTAGGCTCTGTGCAAATAAAAATAGAAGGATTAGGCTGAGCGAGTTACGCACAGATCAAATGGAAGACCTTCCTTGTTAGTTCTCATTTCTTCAGACTTAAATTTTATACTTTGTTGAAGTGACAGCCCCAGTTGGTTGGGAACATGGCTTATTCATTCCTGTTTTCACGTCTGTTTCATATTATTCTGTGTTTAACTGTATTTCGCTCCACGTCAGTTCAAACATGTTGCGAACGACCTGTAACCTACATGGAGGCCGATTTAATGGCGCTTTCAACCTTTGATCTGATGCCACGCCGTTTTTGAGTGTTATTTATCTGCCTCAGTGTTTTATCGTTTCGTATCCTCCACCTTCTGGTTTCCCAGCCTCAGTGAAGACTTGAGCTCAGCTAATTTGTTTAAAAAGGTACAAGCAGGTTAAGAGGAGGCCTCGTTATCCGGCTCTGTCTTTTCAAACAGTGAAAGCCAGCCTTTTTCCCCGAGCCCCCTCCTTCTCGCTGCTTGTTTAGCTGCAGCCATGTATGCTTAAAACGGGGAGGAGGATGGCACATCCTGCAAATTGGCAGGCTGATTTCCCTCGCGGGGTTTGGACAGAGGATCCCGCCGCTCATTGCCAGATCCTAAACAATGAGGCCAGCGTCACAGTGGCTGAGCGAAGATGGCCACCCCTGATTCAAAACGCTCCAGCCAGTGTTATTACAAGCAGGGATTACCCAAATGTCCACTGCACGGTCTGTTTAGCTCCCTAGCAGGGTAAGTACAGGACTGTCATCATCAGTGGACAGAGGACTAACTTTATTACCTCATCTGAGGTCTGCACGTTCAGTGTGCTGAAGTCTCATTGATATGAATATGGAACTACATTGAACTGCAACACAATCACTGCAAGACATATTGTGTCAAAAGTGGGTTAAGACCAGAATCTGACTTTCTGACATTTGTTTTCCAATATTAAAAAAACACACTAGTGAGCCTCACAACTCACGGATCACGCGAACAACATAGATTATCTCATAAGACTGGTGCACGTCCAGGTCTGGGATATATGAGACGGTAAGTGAACAGTCGGTTCGTGTAGTCAGTGCGTTGGATGCAGGGGAAATGTGCAGGTGTAAAGACTCGAGTGACGACTGGGTCGGTGCATCTCTGAAACGGAAAGGCTCGTAGGATTCCCCCCGGTCTGCAGTGGAGGGACCAACCACGGACAACAACAGGGAACAGGGTGTTGGAGGATGCGGACTTAAAGGATCTGCTGTTAAGGTCTTGGTGCCAGATACCACAGGGCACCTTCTGAGGTCTTGTAGAGTCCATGCTTTGGTGGGTCGGAGCTGTTTTAGTGTCATGTGAAGGTCCAACAGCATATCAGGCAGTGGTGGTCACGTCTTGGCTCATCAGTGCATATTACATTATAGAAATGTCATATTTCTGTGAAATCAGCATACAGTAACCAAATACTGACCTAAAAACCAAACCATACCGCGTTGCATACAGACTAAAGGGTTAAAGCTTAAGACCGTCTGAAAGCTGCAAAGACTAGACAAACCAGCAGTCAGGAAGGAGCAGAAACCTTACGAGTCAGTAAACACACTAGACAACAATCTGAATCACTGCTCAATAACCAGTGGAGCTCTGCACGTAGACGACCCCGCAAATCCACCGTGCATCAAAATAGTCACGGGCAACACTCAGCAGCTTGAAGTGTTTCAATGTAGCAACATTTGCACTGAAATGGACAAAAAGAGGAGGAAAAAAGCTCAGAGTTTGGTGAGGTCCTAGATGGAAAGGCATGTAGGACTGTGGAGCATACAGAGGGACCTGGCACTTTATCCGCTGACTGCCAACACCGAGTGACCCAGACTGGAACAGACTTGGTCCAACTAAGTCCCATCAGTGTGCGCCCCAGCGTTTAGTAATCTACAGACCGTAGAGGCCAATGTTGCACTTGCCGTGCTCAGGGAAACTAGAGCAACTAACTCAGGTCAAATGCTAGCTGCTGAGATAGCCACAGCTCACCTTAAAGATAAGGATAAAACTAAACGTACTAATTTTTCTCTCTGTCTGCTGTAGAAAAAAAACATTGTGATGAACCAGCGTCCTGGAAATTGAGTTTGGTTTTCTGTCTAAAGATAAATAAATGAGACGATAAAAATGTCGCTGAAGTCCTGCTAAAGCTGGCGAGCTAACAGTGTAGTGGTAACCACCGTCTCAGCTTTGGGCTCTAAATTACACATTTAAACGTATTAAATTGTAAATGAATGTATTACAAACATCTCAACATAAACAAACAAACAATAAATAAATACTTAATTTTCTTCCCATATTCAAACTGTAGTTCAGGTTTCAAATAAAAAGCGACGGCTGTAGTTTGGGCTCAGCCCCTTACTTCTCCTGAACGGTGATCTTAAAACTACAACATGTGGTAGGGTACCAGTGGTAGTGTACCAGTGGTAGGGTACAAGTGGTAGGGTACTAGTGGTAGGGTACCAGTGGTAGCGTACCAGTGGTAGGCTACCAGTGGTAGGGTACCAGTGGTAGGGTACCAGTGGTAGTGTACCAGTGGTAGTGTACCAGTGGTAGGGTACCAGTGGTAGTGTACCAGTGGTAGGGTACCAGTGGTAGTGTACCAGTGGTAGGCTACCAGTGGTAGGGTACCAGTGGTAGGGTACCAGTGGTAGTGTACCAGTGGTAGGCTACCAGTGGTAGGGTACCAGTGGTAGTGTACCAGTGGTAGGGTACCAGTGGTAGGGTACCAGTGGTAGTGTACCAGTGGTAGGGTACCAGTGGTAGTGTACCAGTGGTAGGCTACCAGTGGTAGTGTACCAGTGGTAGTGTACCAGTGGTAGGGTACCAGTGTCTATTTCCCACCCCGTGTGTTAGGACCAGTTGAAAATGTCTACCTATTGTGACCAGTTCAAACAAAGTGATTTTCTTTGCTTTATTTGAACAGTTTTTAGAGTCAGGAAAATATCCGTTATTTTGTTAGACACCAAAGCAAAGCTTAGCCACAAGTCGGGATCCTGAGCCTCAGGTTGGAAACCATCGTTTTCGGCTGGTGTTTTCCTTCATCTTTGTCTCTTCCACGCTTCAACATGACAGTGGCCTGACTGGCCTGCACGGAGCCATAACCTCAGCCCCATCCAACAACTTAACACCTTAATAACAGCAAGGAAAGCCCCCCCACCCACTTCTCCGCTCCCTCCATGTAAATGTGAGCAGCTGACTGGAACAAGGGGGGATAATAAAGGCATACGTGTTGTTTTACATAAGTGCAGTGAGGCAGTAACCTGCTTTGGGTTTGTCTTTCTGTCCGTGTGTGTGTGCAGGAACAAACTCTGTGTTTCATTCTCTGCTGCAACAAATCGTTTCACACAGATTATCAGATACTTAAATGTGGTGATACTAAAACTGAAACAAGCTTTTCTTCTCAGTTAGCAGATATTCATTCTTCTTCTCAGCAATTTAACGAGCAAAAGCTGCTCTCCTACTGTTTTCCTGGTTTTCTTCCCGTAACAAAATATTTTCGTATTTCCTTGTTTTTTTTCCAACCGCAAAAAAATAACAATGTCGTCACCAACTTAGTATCCGAGATCTGGAAACACGTCAGCTCTGACCTCCTGTATTTACTTTTATTCCCGTATACTGAGGGATTATTACCAACATTTCACCTCAAAATAATGTGGTTTAGATAGATTATCTGAATAAACAGTTTCCAACCTGATTGAATGACTGCTCATGTTTCGTCTTCATAATGAGTACAATATCATTACTGATAGAAATAATGGACAAAGCTATGAAAATAAGACACAAGTTGAAATGAATCAGAATTAACCTTTAAAAACATTAAAAAAAAACAACAAAAAAAAACAGGCGATGAAATCTTAGGAACTATGACCTGTCTGATCAGTTAATTTACACAGCCACTTGTTCATGTGTCCAGGTTTCAGAGTTACTGCCGCTGTATTGATTGTGTCATCTTGAATATATTCACATTAACTTAGCTGATGAAAATATTGACTGATTTGCATTTTATTCAGGCTGCAATTACACAAAAAATTAGCTTGAAACACGTGCAGACTGTTGCCAACGTCGCAGCTCATAATTACAAATAAAGTACTATTATTATTGTTGTTGTTGTTATAACAACAGCCTCATAAACAGATTTGGAAATAAGAGGTAGATTTAGCTGCATATTGACGTTATGATAGCAACTTGAAAAATATCAGCAGCGAATGAAAAGCTAGTTAGAGTCAGTTAGATTTAGCTCAATATTTAAAAAAAAACTTCTACATATGTAAATAGATATGTGACGGTATCACAAATATGCAAATTAGCAGGTGACATCATCTAGTGAGCAGGCTTTAGCTACTTTCCATTGAAAATAGTTGGCTAACGGAAACACAACTAATAATCCTCTCAGGTCCCGATGCAGACAGCAGGGTGGACAGTGACGTTATGAAGTTCTTTTTATACTCCACTGGGTGCCTACTCAGGTGTACCCGTTCACCTGGTCTGTGCGTACGGTCGTCATGTGCAGGCAAACAAATTCTGGATGTCCAGAACTAGCAGCAGGTAGGTAGGGTACTGTGGCTTCTTACAGCTTTTTCTCTGAAAACAGCTGAGACTGAAATGGAAATGCGCTGCAAAACCAAAAGTAGGAGCTAAAAGAGGCTAAATAGCTCCGCAGAGCCGCAGAGCTGCCAACAGTACTCTGAGGATTTATCAGTAGGAGCTACACATTTCAGCTGACAAATAGTCATTTGATTCATTGTTAATATAAACGCAGATAAGTGCAGCTTTAAGAAGAACAGAACTCTAATTTTCCACACTCCTCTCATTTTGCAGCGCTAGCTCAGCCTGCAGACAGTAAAAGCTGAGAGATCAACAATCAGTTTTCTCCTAACACAGTATAATAATAGTTCACATTTGGTGAGAATTGCACAGAGAGCCTCTGAAGGAAACACAAAACTGACTGGGCGTTTGGTACAGAAACCTCTTGCCAGCACAAGACAGTCAGTGTGAGTTTAAAGCGTTGGTTTAAAAGTTGTAATCGTAAGCATATGCACCACAATCTGTTCTGTTATTTATTGGTGCGCTAATCACCGAGCAGAGCAACATTTCTCTCCTCTCTCTCCTCTCTGCCTGTACGAGAAGCTCGTATGAATCTGGAAGGATTTCACAAGTAATAATTCATAGGCTAATCTCACTCCATGACTCTAATTAACGCATCATTAAAAGCATAATTCAGATAATTATAATTTCTCACTTTTTAAATGAGAGATGGGGAAGAAGGGGAAGGGTGTCTGAGGAGCCAATTTAGTGAGCGAAACAGATCCTGAGACAGCACTGAGCTGAGCGGGTGGGTGGAGAGAGAAACGCAGCAAGACAAAAGAAAGGAAAAAATACACATGGCAGCCTGGCGCTTTACACAAAACCCCACAAACGTTAAAGTCAGCAAGAAGTGTGACTGTGGATCGGATGAAAATAAGTCTGAGCTGATCTGGATCTGTGCCCACTGGAGGGAAAAAATTCGCCTCACCTCGTTCCATATGGGGACGCAGCCAACACTGAGTTCACGTCGTATTTAGTTCTTGTGCTAAACTGACTTAGGGGTTTTGTCGACCTGCAGTTGAAATGTAAACCTTTTACAGGCTGAGGTCAGTGTTTTTAGGCAGAATATATTAACACGTCTCCACCAGAACTTGATTCCCGGCAATGCGAAGGAGGACAGGGACACCGAAGTGCAATCACGGTGTGGGTGTGCTGTGAGAAACTCACTGCGCGCAACTGATAAATGCTAATGCTGCGAACCTCAGAACGGTCAGGATGATTCACATCCAACTGTTAAAGGCCAAGAGCAGCAGCTGACCTCCGCCTGTGATGTAGTCGTGTACTTCAGGGTGCGTCGGTACCCTGGGACATCACTGTCGGGTGTTATCACAGCTACAACAACGTTAAATCGTTCAGTCATCGAACAACGGGGTGGCTTTTATTGTGTAGCAGCACAGGAAATGCAGTGCAATCAGTGAAGAAGACCACAACACACCCGTCCTTGAAAACTGAGTAAAACTGCAGCAAAGGGAAAGTCAAATAATGAAGAGGACACAGCTCAGTGCCACTGTAACAAGACAACACACATCGTTCCCACCAATCAACCTGAAATATGTGTATGAGATAAGACTGTAGTGCTGCTCAGTGGCCCCTGCTGGTCCCTGCAGTCTCCCTTTGCAGCCGGTTCTTGGTAGGTTACCATGTTCCCAGTCAGCTCAACAGGTACAGTAGCTCATTAAATACCCACACAGGCAGCCTCTCCAGTCACCCCGCTTCCAGCACCGCCCGTTTCATGGATGAGTCCCACCGTGCCCCTCTTCGGTCCGACCGGGCACCGACACACCGGCATGGGCCGCGGCCAAACGCTCAGTGGAACCATTGGACTGAAGGACCTCGCGTAAAAGGTTAAGTCATCTGTGTTAATTTGAGAAGCTCAGAAGCGCCGACTCATGACTGTCACCTACTCTGTGCTTTAACAAACGGCCAGAAATCAGTTTATTAGAGAAGTCGTTTGGTTCTGAAATCAGCTCATTCATCTCGTCTCGTTTCTGTTTTTAGGAGCCTCTGGTTTTATCACCTGTTCTGTGCTGAAGGAATAATTTTGCCTCAGGCTTGTTTTCATACTTGGCATAATCTCCACACACTGTATGTTAATTAGTATTAGGTTTGTGAGGAGCTGATGAATTCAAACTGTTGTGTGTGTGTGTGTGTGTGTGTGTGTGTGTAAATGCAGATTATATGGAAATATGAGCTTGTGTAGTACTCAGGTGTGTGGTGTGACGACATCCGAAGGCGACAGGTTTTTTGTCGGCCCAGCAGATGTTCCCGCCTCTGGCAGCTGTCCAAGTCAATTATCCCACCTTCAAACACACACACACACACACACACACACACACACACACACACACACACACACACACACACACACACACACACACACACACACACACACACACGCACACACACACGCACACACACCTCAGCTCTCTCATCAGAGGTGTCAATGAGGTAAGCATCTCTCTCTTCCATATTTCCACTTGAGGTCCCAATGCCATTAAAAAAACCTGTCCGTTAAAATATGCATCTTCTTTAAAAATAATATGTTAAAATCCGCAGGGGACAGAATCACTGATGTTTTAAGTTAAAGTTAACATTTCCCACCCAACAGCCATGTCCTCTCGATCCCTGTCTGCACCGTGGTTTCTCAAAGCGACAGTAAGCAGCGGCAAGAAAAAGGACGTGGAGCCTTTGGAATGACCTGATTCTCCGCATTAGTTACTGATCTTCATCTAAGTCACAAGTTCAGACAAACGCAATGTGATTGAGCTAAAAACACAAACTATTATGATCGTTTGTGTCTTTACTGAACACACCCATTAAACATCGACAGTGCTGGTGGATCTAATAACTGGCGGAGCCTCAGACCAGAGCTTCCAGTAGCTGGGGATCAGAACGTTGGACCGTCCTTCCTGCAGAGCTGCTTCAGATCAGACTCGTTCTCAGGACGTCTGGTGTGAACGGCTCTCCGAGCTCATCCACAGCACCTCTGTTGGGTTAAGGTGTGGGCTCCGACTGGACCCCTCCGGAACGTGGATTTTCTTTGTCTGAAGTCATTCTGTAGTCGATTTAATTTCGATGTTTAGGGTCATTGTCCCGCTGCATCACCCAGTTTCTCCTGAGCTTCAGCTGGCGACAGCCTCCCCGATGTTATCCCGTCAGACACCTTGAGAAACCTGGGAACTCATGTGCCCTGGATGGTGGTGAACCGTCCAGGACCCGGGGCCCCGAACCCTGACGCTCCCTCCGCCGTACTTCACCTGTGGGAGGACGTTTTCGTGTCGGAGCAGAGCTGTTTTTACTCCAGACGTAGCGCTGCCTGTTCTTTGACCAAGCAGTTCAGCCTCAGTTCCATCGGCCCACAGAACATTTCCTCAGTGGGGCTGCGGAGAGTCAGGCTGCTCTTTGACAGACTTCAGGCGCAGTGATGTTTTTGTTGGAGCGCAGCAGCTTCCTCCGTGTCCTGCCGTGGACTCCATGCAGCCACGCTCCATGATCAGTGTATGGTGACTCATGACCAGAGACGTTGACCGGCTCCAGTGATTCCTTGAAGCCTTCTGCTCTGAGTTTCTGTTTTACCTCACTGATCGGTCTGAGTTGTGTCTCTGGAGTCGTCTCAGCTGGACGTCCAGGTCCAGGGAGAGAAGCCACAGAACCGAACCGTCTCCATCTGTAGACGGTTTGTCAGACAGTGGACCGATGGACATCTGAACTCTGTGAGACGACGACTCTAAACCTTTTCCGGCTTTAAACAAATCAACAGCTCTTCGTCCTGAGTCTTCTCGGATCTTTTGTGTGAGACATGGTTCACATCAGCAGATGCTTCTTGTGAACAGCAAACTCAAAACGTTGGAGTGTTTTTTACAAGTCAGAGTAGCTCTGACCCAGACCTCCAGTCCGGTCTCACTGACTGGACTCCAGGTTTACTGATTCCTGACGCCGTTTAGCTGCCGTTGACGTCAGTAGCCGAGGGGTTCACATAGTTTTCCAAGAGGAAGAAAAAAATTAATGTGAACGTTCACAACACTGTTAAGTTTCACTCAGACTTGGATTTTCCTTCACAGACGGTAAAGTGATGGGATAATGCTGTACATAATACATACAGTATACTGTCGTATCTACCGATGTAATACCCATGAACTGTAATTATCACCTTTTTCACGGTGGAAGAATGACAAAAAACAAGCAATGAGGCCCACAATTACTTATTAAGAACATGAACTAACTGCTGTATATAAGATGAATCCCAGGAATATAATTAATCAATTAACGTGACCTGGACACATGTATGACTTACTGAACAGGGCTCAAGAGCTCAGGGGGCCCCGGGGCCAGAGCCTCTTTATGAAGTGACTGGGAATATTTCTCGTTTGGAAATCGCTAAACTACCGGAAAGAGACGCAAAACGACTACAATGAGACCCAAAATGTCCACAATCTGAACTCTGAAATCAGTTCCCCCTGAAAAAAACAACCAACCAACCAAAAAGTAAAACTGCAACTTTTGTCTGTTCCTCTTTGTTAAAACGGCTGAAGGCTAAAATTATTTAACTCTCACCAACTTAATGACAAAGGTGATAAAATATGCACAAGTACTCCAAAGCCCAAGCCTTGACACAAAAATGCAGCAAACGTGGATCTGTGTGCGGCTGTTTGAGACCTGCAGCTGTCTTCTCACCTGTCGGAGAGCTGGAGGTGTCAGCTCCGCTGCCTCAGGTGTAGAGATGATGTCACCTTCCTTCCCCGACTAGCTCCTAAACAACAACACAACCATCACCGCCGCCGCCGTGATTCACACACACACACACACCGCTATACCTGAAAATCCCCCAAAAGAGATGGAGGAACTTCACACTCTCACACTCAGGCTGAGAAAAGGTGTTTTTTCACTCATTGTTTAGTTTAAGGGGCATAACTGGAGAATTTGTTTTCAGAAACCAGTGCTGTAGTGGTATTTCTACATATGGCTCGATGTGTGTAGTCGACAAATCCCGCGTCCAGATCCAAACCATCGGTGTGTCGGTCCGTCTCTCAACAGCTTCCCTCCTCTTGTCTGTGACTCTCAGCTCTGAGCCCATTGCTTCCTGCTTTTATCTTTAACACCTCACAGATCTATAGTTTCATGTTTTAAAACAGCTGCTCACTGTAGTTTCTAATCAAACAAACAGGAGGAAACGGTGCGTTTGTTGGGGACTATTTTCAGCGGCGGATTTCAAAGTTTCACACTGTTCCCTCCAACAAGGCCAGCCCCCCCCCTTTCACACTAATAGTGCAACATGAAGAATTTTAGTATCAAAGGATTTTGTGACTCCTATTGTTATTTGTCTCGTTATATGAATTTGGGGCATATTCACGCTCCATGTTTTGTAACTATAATTTCTATAATTTGAGGATTGGGGGTGGAAACAGGAAGTATAATGTAGCCTAATTTTTTTAGGCTATATTTGTTTACACTGTGTCAAACTGGCACCATTAAAAGTGAATCAGCTCTTAGCGGCTCCTGTCTGCAGTGAGACCATAGACGTACAGACAAGTATCACTGGATCACTGTGATACTGAAGGAAACCTAAAAACAGGAAGATTCTCAGCCAAATTCTGCAGTGATAAGTAGCATCTTTTTTTTTTCTGTGTATTTGTGGCAGCAGGACAGTGTGTGTGTGTGACCGAGTATAAATAAACCACAGTGTGTGTGTTCATGGTGATGAGGGAACATGTCACCCAGAGCAACAGTGTGACTCACTGATGTGTTTTAATAGTTTCTGGAAACATCAGACTGTAGATACACACTCACACACACACACACACACACACACACACACACACAATGCTTGTTAGTACGAGACATTCGGTGTTTGTTTGGCTCTGCGCATGGGATTTGGTGACAAGAAGAAACATACAGAATACCACCAGACTGATACTGATGAATTCAATAGCCCTGAATCAGCAGCTCCGGTGTTTGGAGCACGTAGCCGATGGAATATAAGGTCCAGAGTCAGAAGGCCCCTCTTTTCATTGCAGTGTCAGATAGATAATTAATCATCATTAAGAAACATATCATATCTTCCATTATCCTAAGACTGAGCTTGTCAACATCCATCTGTCACTACAATTCTCATCTCAGTCTTTGGGTTTTAATTATTTTTTAACTTCAGTTACTTACAAATGTTGACGGACGAACCTACGTGGGTTCAATAAGGGACGTGGAAGGATCAGGATTTGATAACAGGCTACCAAAGCCCAACCATAAGCAGGCACCAGTGGAGGGATAAACGAGTCATCCGGAAGTTTGTTACACAAAAAGTGTGTGTCCGTGTCCATGCGCCGGCTTGCCAGCCAACTCTGCCCTAGGGGACGTGGGTAAACATCTTCTCAGGTGCTGAGAGGTGGATCAACAGTGTTTAGGTCTGTTTTTCCTCCACTTCAGACTCTGCACCAACAGGATGCTTTAAACCAAACTGGTTGGTGATCAGGCTCATCAGAGGGAAAGCAGGATTTTTGAAAAATCTGTGCTGGTTTTATGGGTTAGACCTTTTAGTTCTGCCTGCTAGTGCAACATGAAATCATCACGAAGACAAAGTCCTCAGAGCTGCCAAGTGGGAGGTTGTTGGTTCCACAAGTATTTTTCCCTGCTGTATATTCCTGTTTTTTTCTAATGATCCCCTCAGTGTTGATCATCACAGACCAACAGGACTCTCCACAGCTTTATGTCCTGACCGTCTGTTTGATTTTTTTTTTTAAATTCTGAGTCTGAGAAATGTTTTTTTTTTCTGTCAGTTTGGTGTGAAGGCTCTAAGGTCCGCGATTGGACACTGGACGGAGAAAATAATCCGTCCTACTTCAAACTCTACGTAATGGTGTCTTCAGTACCAGATAAGGAACGACATGCCTTTGACATTTGATGTTCCAAAATTTCAGGTGGAGAGTTTGGATGGTTTCTCTGCATTTCCTACAGATGCAGACTAAATCCACCTTGTATCCAGATTATTTTGTCAAGTACGATTCGCTTTTGAAATGTAGTAAAGGCAGAAAGTCTCTGAAAAAAATCCAAGCAAAGCTATTAGAGGCTTAATACTTAAATAAATGTAATTACCCTGCAATCAGGACTAGTCAAAGCTTTTCCTTCCAAAATGTAACAGAGACATTTCTGCTGTTATTTTCCATCATCCTCCCTCCTCCGAACCCTTCGGTAGCTGAAGTGTTTCTGCATTTGGCTGCTGAAGGCCTGGAGCTGCAGATGGCCGGCTCGTGCCCAGTCCGAAATTTTCCACACAAGATGGCTGGACCGGCTCCCGCTCGCCAACGGCCGGCTGCAAACACAATGACGAATGTCCAGTCACTTCTTCACGAGAAAACGAAGCACAAAGCGCGATCTGAGCCGACGGGCCTCGATCTGACATTTCACCCTCCACCTGCTGCAGAAGCCTGAGACGTGCTGACGTCTCAGGCTTTTATTCATCCGCCGCTGAATCTCCACTAAAAATAGATGGATGAAAAGCACAGGACAGCTCAGAAGTAACAGTTTGTGTGGATATTTTAAGTCAACTGAAGTAATGAATCAGTGAATGAACACTGGTTGGATTTACTGTCACCATTTCCACAATTAGATGTCAGTAAAATTTAACAAAAAAAGAGGCATCAAAACGTCAGCGTTTGCTTCCCTCCACACCGGTTTCCTCTCGTTTTTCTCCACCAGTTCTTTTTAAACTTTTGCCGCCAAATTTTTCATAAAAGCACAATTATGATATTTAAAACTGTAAAAATTTCCTGCCATTGATCAAGTCACATGTGTAGGTGTCTTTTTGTATTCCAGTGATTTTTCATTTCTGGATCAGCACATCTCCATTGTTCCTCTGTGTTTGGAGGGATAATTTGTGCGTCCCCTGCCTCATGGTGGGTGTCTAAGGCCTGACCCGAACAGACGACGGTGGTAAGAGCCCAGCTTCCTCCCAGATGATGCGGTTGGTATGTGGGAAGGGCCCGAGGATACCGGTGGCGGTGGGAGTTTGGCCCGGTTCCGGCCTGACGTCACTGTGTGGGGGCACTGGTCTGGCTTTGGGCTCCCATTTGGATGTATGGGCAGAGTGGACGCTGGAGCTGTGGGGAGGTCACTGTGGGCTGGAGGCTGATTTTGGGACGAAGCGTGGGCGTGGGTGTGTGTGGGTGTTTAGACCGATCCAACAGGACGGTTCAGTTTGGTCTCAGGGTGGTGGTCTGTGTCTGAACCTCAACTCTTCTGTTTCCTCTTGGGTTGAATACTGTATATCACTGTCCTTTGAAAACCACGTATCTCCAAAATTTTCAGGTATGTGACAATGCCTTTTTTTTTCTAGATAATTCAGTGATTTTTAAGTGTGTATGTAGCTGTATGAAGTTGACGTGGTGAAACACTTCATCTTTCAGTTGATCTGAAAAAGTGACCACATTTGGAGATACATGGTTTTCACTGCACAGAGACATACGCTATATATTTTCAGTTCTCCTCCTTTTCAGGGGGGGGGGTAAGTTTTACTTTGGGTCTCAGACATTCAGCCCAGTAGTATCACAGTAAATGCAAAAAGTTAAGGCCTCCAATTTCACCAGAGTAAAATTTAGAAATAACGCACAATAAAA
The DNA here is from genome assembly GCF_016859285.1 of Xiphias gladius. Lineage (NCBI taxonomy): Eukaryota > Metazoa > Chordata > Actinopteri > Istiophoriformes > Xiphiidae > Xiphias > Xiphias gladius. The sequence goes on from NC_053422.1 coordinate 1,373,570, forward strand.
GTAATCCAGTACGTATACAATCGTGAAAGGTATTGAAAGTAAAAGTACATACTCTGAAGAAAAGAAGCTCTTCCTTGGAGCCGTATTGGTCCCAAAAGATGGCAGAAGATAGTTTTTTATCTTGCACACCTACATTGTGCTAATAAAATACTCTTGTATGAAAAATATCTAGATCCATCTTGTGCCCACAAGATAATAATCTGAGATTAAAAAATCACAATCAAGTTCTTGTTTTCTTACCTGTCCAGGTCAAAAACTTGAAAAGAACTCAAACAATCCGGCGCACTCCTCATCTGTTGTATTCACTTTATTGCCTGCAAATAAGGACCTTGGACCCCCTGCTTGGGGGCTGGGTTATACTTATGTTGTGCAAAACCAAACCTTATCAAGGACGATTTTCTGTGTTCAGTCAGGGTTGATTTGGGCCTGATCTGCATCCTAGTGGATTTATAGCAGATTTTAATGGTAGCGAGTGATGAAGACATTGATTGGGCCTTAAAACATCCTCTAAGAAAACGTGGCAACACAGACACTATAGAAAAGCTGCAAAAAACTAGTTCCAACAAAATGTAGCAAGCAGACCTAAGATATCCATCCCCCACCACTTTGCCACCACCTCCAACTAGCCCAGCTAATGACGCGACCTCTTATAATTGTGCGTGAGTATACTGGCCTCTGTCTATCAGCAGGGAAAACCCTACTACGCTTCCCCACCACATACCTGTGAGGTGTTTCTGCTCCATGTCAGCCACAAAAACCAAGTCACAGAACCATTATCCCTACATCCCCCTGCTGAAAACCCAATAAACACCAATAGTGTTATTAGAGGCCAGGGGTCATTTGTGTCATCTAGGACAAAGCTCCACCTCCGCCTCACTGCTGTCACCATAAACAAAGTGGATTATCTTCTACAGAACATATTTGAAAGTCTGCCTCTTGAAGAAGAACTGGAGATTAAACTCCTTGTTGCCCAGCAGCCACAGGACATTTTTATAGACCATATAATAAGATTTAACGTGGAGTGGTTCTCCAGGAAACCATGGCTGACTGTTAGTTTGTCAAAGAGCGAGCTTTTCCGCCTCCTGTGTGTTATTGGGAGGGGGTGGTACCTGGTCCAGAGCAGGTTTTCAGGATCTCAAGCATCTTTCTGAGAGGATTAGCAAACATGAAGGCAGCAGGAGTCTCCGGACAACAGAGCCATCACAGCAAACTGACAGCACATACAAACTGAACTGGCAACAGGTATGTGCTCAGTCAGATCCTCACCTGGATTCAGGTGAGTGGAACATGTGAAATAGCTCATTCTGTCAAACTGTAAAATTGTGTAATTTCCTGGTCTTGCATCTGTCGGGACCAGCTGTTTTTTTTCCACCTATGAGCGCGACTGAATGTTGAATCAGTCTTCTATTATATTTCAACATGTTGCACATTGTGGCTTCATCCGTTCAAACCTTGAATAAATTTGTGTCTGCTTGCATTAAGAGAGCCGCTCTCGTCGCAGAGGCGTCTCACCGACTCTCCGTGAAGACATAGCCAACACCTCTCCTCCCGAACACTGTCTGATCTGCAGTCAGATCATAAACCTCTCCTCGTGTTGTGTTTCTGGTTAACCAGTTTCCACAGCGCTTGTCGTGAACATCTTCAGTAAACAAAGACTTAGGACGACGTGTAGAACCATTTACAGCTACCGACATCAGACGCCTGTGGCCAATAAACTGCAATTATCAATGTCCACAGATTTACTGCTGTCAGAGCGCGGAAACCGCGACAGAGACATGAAATAAAGACTTTAGATCTTTATCTCGCAGTTTGTCAGATGATTTATGCCGAGAAGCTGAGGGACTTGAAGAGGTACAGACACTCCATTAAACACAAATCTTACTTGACAGAGACAAGGAATACGCTCTCTGCTCAGGAAACTGTTTTGTTTTAAATAGCAAAAGCTCCAAATAATGCTTCCTTTACAGCCCGAGTGCCTGGTGGCGCAGACAGCATTTGGTTTTTGGCAGGTGTTAGTTTTTCACTCATGAGGGGAAACCTGCAGGTGTGACATCAAACCAGACGAAAACAAATTTTCACATATTTTGTCAAATTCCTAAGTATAGATCCTAATTATCTACTTTTTTTTTTGAATGTTGTGGGCGGATACCAGAAAGGTAAAGTAAGGGTTGCAGTGATTTAACTGTGACCAAAAACAGGCTCAGGTACCATGTACCAGGTACCATGGGAGAAGTCGGCTTCCCCGCGGAGGCTTAAGAACGTACAGGACGGCTTCGGGTGTGACGTCGCCATGAAAACACTGCAGGGCATAATGCATGTCTGCAGCTGCTGCTTGTCGAGCCGTTGAGCATGGAGAATGAAACGGCTTTGAGGCGTGTGCCGTGAAACTGTGACATCCTTCCTTTAACTCTGTCCCGTCATCCCAGTTCTCTCTCAGTCTGCCTCGTTTCTCCCTCGTCAGTCAAAGGCATAAAAAAAGTAAAAACCTTGAAAAGCGGCGACGGAGAGACAGAATATCTTGCTAATGGCTGCAATGACATGCTAATTGACATGCTAGGGCACAGAGTTCAACAGACACGGTACCAAATGTCCATTTAGCTTAGTACAACAAGAACCTTTTTTTTCCCCTATTCAAAGCTGTGAGATGCTATTTTTTGTCAAATCTGGCAACACAACACGTAATGTGGGCATTTTTCCGCTGTTAGCATGTTATTATTGACCTGAAACTTAATCATATCAGCAGCTGAAGTTTTTGACAAATGGAAAATTTGGCCAGTTGGTGGTACTAGAACAAAAAACAAAAAAACTAACAAACAAAAAAACCCCAGTTCAGGTTATTTTTGCAGGCTATTTGATCTTGAGCTGGTCACTCAGCATACTGAGGTGGCTCATCAGTGCGCGAGGTGCCCGGTTGGTCATTGCCACCTTTCATCATTGAGCATAACATGAAATCCTGACCTGAGCGCTGCTGACAGGTTTGTCTGCAATATTTTAATTTAGTTAGCAACCACGACAAAGTACAGAGCGATGGATCTAAGTTTCGTTTTCTGCACTCGCTGACTCTCTTTTGAACAGTGTCTGTAATTTTCTAACCCGTATCAAACCTTATTTGTGTGTTGGGATGATAAAGAGAGAGAGGTCACACCTGGACGGAAACTCAAAGGGTTTGTGATCAGATGTGAGCATGGAAACAGTCTAATGGGAAGCTCCTTCGAAACTTCTTCTTCTAGACTGCGTAAGGCCCCATTTGTTAATCCTTTGATTTGGCCACATAGCTTTCCCTCGGTAAACCTTGGGGGAGGAGTAAAAACTTCATTTTTTTTTACCTGTTGTCCAGCAGTGGGTTTCAGGTTTGCAATGTCCAGATGTCCACCGACAGATGTTTAAATCCAATATTAGTACTTAATCCAATATTCATACAGACTGCTGCGGTCTGCGCAGTGGACCCAAAGTAAATTCATTATCCGTGGAAATAGTTGGATTAAATATCGGTCTCACCCTGCGCAACCATTTTATCAGTCTGTGCAGAAAGCAGAGACCTGACTGTCATGAATTTGCCTCTGAAGACTCAACCCACTGCTGGACAACAGGTAAAAAAAACAATTACGTTTTGAGCGAAACATGGAGTAACTCAAGGAGTGTTAAGGTCACAGTCGGTGCTACTGTCGGTGTACTAATGGGTGTGGAAAAGAATTATGCTCTGGATCTCTGCATTTGACTTTAGGAGTACAATGTCATTTTATTGATAGAAGTGATGGACCAAAGTGTACAATTAAGATCCAAGTTGAAATAAACAGGAGCGATCATTTAAGCCCTGAAACCAGTAGAATCGTAAGATATTTGATACAGCAGCTGCTGAGATTGTGATGTTGGTATCAAGAAACCAGAGATCATAAACCAGTGCTTGGTGAATTCATGTGCGTCTCTGTGGTCTCCCTTGGAGCAGGACTCGGTCTTGACTCCTTTGTTTTGGTGCTTGGACTTGGGCCTCCGAAAACGTATTCCGAAGCCAGACGAGAGGAGCGAGAGAGCACGACAGAGAGAGGAAGACTTGAAGGGAGAGGGAGAGGGAGAGAGAGAAGCAAAATGAGCGTTTAGTCACTGGTGTGAATTGCCTTTCGCACCAGACAGATTTCCTGATCCCATAATGGCTCGAGCCCGCGTTTCCTGGTGCAAATTCTCTGCTGCGCTTGTGTCGGCTGCACATGCTCCGGCGGCCTAATGAGGCAGCATTAGCCAGGGGAGACGCAGTAATTAGAGCCAACGTCAGCGTCGAGGACAGATGGCACGCTAAGACAAGCCTCTCGACTTCACCTCCGCTGTGTCTATGTGTGTGTGTGTGTGTGTGTGTGTCCTGACAGAAGAGCGAGGGAAGGCGAAATGTGTCAGAAGAGGGAAAAGAAAGACGGAGGAGACGAAAAAAATGTGTCAGAGAAAAGAGAGGGAGAACAAAACAGAAACAGAATCTGACAGAATGAAACTAGAAGAGCGGTAGACGAGAGGAGACGCGCTACATGGCCAAAAGTTTGTGGACAACCAAACATTGCAGCGATATATGAAAACAGACAGTATTCAGATCATTTACTTCAGTAAAAGTAGCAAAACCACACTATACAATTACTTAACTACAAGTAAAAGTCCTGCATTCAGAAGTTACTGTGCTTATAATCCAGAATGGAGCTAATGAGCTATAACTGCTTTGTACACTCTCGGTGGGTTTAATCAGTAACAGTTCATCATATTTAATAAACTATTCATATGTTTTGTTTGTAAAATCTAAATCTGAAAAGGTAATTTTAACTACAGCTATGAAATAAATGTAAAAAGTACAATATAATTCCTCTGACTTGTAGTGAGGAAGTAGGAAGTTGCAAAATAGTAAAGACTCAAGTTTGTCATGTTGAAACAGGAAAGGGACAAAGACTACCTGTTGGCACACAGTTGAAACAACACCTGCAACACAAACGGCGGCTGCCAACCTGAGAGTGTGGACCTCTAGTCGCCGTTTATCTTTGCTTTGTTGTTGCAAAATACTGGATAATTTAGTTTCCTCAGGACGATCACATTTTTTCAGATAAAGCAAGGAAAACCCCCCTTTGGCTGAACTGGTCACAATAGGTAGACGTGTTCAACTGGTGATGTGGGGTGGGAAGTAGACATTGATTGGTTTTAAGGGGTCACAGGCCTAAAAAGGTCTAAAATACAACTGTATGTTGTCGATTTTGATTTGCCTTCACTAGAACTAAGGGGTCTAGACTAAACTAGGGCTATTGCTTATTATTCAACATTCAAAGTACAGTTCAAAATGGAAAAAAAGGTAAGTATTCAATCTGTAATTATCCGACCGTATTTAAGATTCTTGATGCAAGTATAAGTTCAACAGGTCGTGCATTGTACTTCAACGGAGGCGTTCCTAAAATACACTGTCACTCTGGTGCCCTGTTCTATAAGTAAGCTATGCTTTTATTTTCCTGTTTGCTAACGTAAAAGTCAGTCAGAGGAAGTGATAGGAGGAAGCATTTTGGATTCGACATCATCGATGGAAAAGTCGAGCATAAAGGTGAGGCTGTATGGTTAGCTTGTCGTTCAGCGTGGCCGCAGAGCAGGACTGGGGTTTGATACAGTTTTATCAAATCCAAATCCAGTATCAAATCCTCTTATTAAAAAGAAATCCTTCTGAATCCCTGATCGGATCTCGTGTTTGTCTTTCATCATCTGTCAGTAACTGAAGTTGTAAATAAAGATCAAGTTCAGATCTGGGATCGGCTCCTGTTGGACCAGAAGCCAGAGATCCTGGCAGCTGCTAAATGAATCAACATTAACATTAACGGAGCCTAATTAATGCTGACAACCCTTAGCTCCTACCTGAAAATGAGCAGAAATATTGATTATTGACTGATATTGATTGTTGTGACACAGTGAAATAACAGCTGGAACAAACTGACTTTTACACCTGATTCTTCACAAACCACTTGATCCAGATACTGGAGCTCCTGACCCAGAACTCTGAGCTTAATGAGCTCCGGTTATTGATCTGATGCATAAAAAGTAGAAGCGGGACTCTCCTGTGTTTAACGAGCTGAGATCGGCTGATCGTTTCTCTGGAGAAGAGTCTCCTCTCTGTTGAACTACAAAACCACCGTTCGCTGGCGGTCGCAGAGAGATGGTACAGAGTGACGCGACTTTTAACTCACAAACAACCTTTGGCAGAGTCCGGTCGGCGGCTCGGAGAGAGACGTTAGCCAACAGACTGAAGTTCACTGGACACGTTGCGCGATGAACATTAATTAGCCACAGCTGATATAATCTAGAGAGTCTGCTGACGTTACCGGCAGGTTTTCTACATTGGTCTTTGCCTAAAAGAAAACAAAAAAGGCATTGGAAGAGATGAAAAGATGTAGCGCAAGAGGTTTGGACAAGGACGAAAGATTTAAAAGAAGAGCATTGTAAGAAAGATGCTAAAAAGAAAGGGGAAAAAGGAAGGAAAAAGAAGGGTGGCATGTTGGAATAGAAGGCAAAATGTGTTGGGAATGAAAAAGAGGGAGCGTTGGAGAGAGACGAAGGGTGAGAGTGTGGAGGAAGAACGATAAAAATAGACTGGGAGGTGAGGAAGGAGAGAAAGAGGAGAGAGCATGTTGAAAGAGGAAGAAAGCTCAGAGGAAGAACGAAGACAGAGGACAGAATGAAACAAAATTAGACATAAAAGAGGACGGAGAGGAAAAAAGAGTGTAATAAGGCAAGAAAGCAAAAATGGAACATGTAAAAACAAAAAATAGAGAGAAGGAAAGTGAAACTTTGACCAGAAAGGAAGAAAGGGTAGGAGAAAATGTGTTTTTAAGGAGGGAAGACATAGTACATCAGCAACAAAAGATAAAAATAGACGAGGAATTAAAAGAGAGTGAATAGAAAGATAAGAATGATGGAAAGCAAGGAGACATGTCATTTGTCGTGTCTACAACATATCACAAGCTTTGGATTTGGCAACGAAGATCAGACACTTGAAGAGGATTTATTGTCGCTTAGCAGCTTCACACCTGTCTGTCACTGATGCTGAACAAACACAAGAAGAAGAAACTGTGCTCTTCTGCACTGCTGAGAGATTAGGCCGAGATCAAGATACCCCGAAATGAAATTTGAAAAGATAAATTGAGAAAAGACGAGATTAGACTAAATGGGTTGAGATCATATCAAGTATACAGAGATATTATAATATCAGTGGATGCTGAAAAAGTCTCCGACAAAACCAGGTACACATATCTTTTCTTCAACCTTTTCATTTGATGGATCTAAACACTCTATAACTCGCCACCTGCTATGGTTATTGCCAATAATCACACCTCACAGTCTAGGATGTCCACTGTAACCGTTTGCTATTTTGATGTTTTTACAAACTTCACAACGCCAAAGTTTGCACCGCAAAATCGGTTTATATGCAGATGATATCATTTTATATGTAATGATGCCATCAACAGCCCTGCCAGAAGTCTGTAGTCTTTTTTCCAAATTCTCAAAAATGTCACACTACTGTATGCCATAAACAGTAGTTTAAAACCTTCACTTTACAATAGCAACAGGCAACATTAAATAACTTTGTATCAGCATAAAAAAGAGAAAGGACCTGGCCACAGATGCAGCTAAATGCTACAATTTAAGCATCATGTTCATCACTAAGGGACCTGGTCGGTCAAAAGCACTAGCTAAAACACACACACACACACACACACACACACACACACACACACACACACACACACACACACACACACACATACCTAGCATGGCTAGCTAAGTAGCTAAGAACAGTGTGACAGAGTGTCCCGTAGGCTACACTGTTTGCATGTCTTTTGTCTTCGTGGAGGAATTATATCATAGCAATGAGTGCGACATAGCGATCATGTGCCTTGATCGGTGTATTCCAAGTGAGTTTTTCAGGGTTCAGCCATAGACATAGCAAACCTTGAAAACTCAGTATTCAGATAGGCTACATGTCGGTCTCTCCAAGATTTTTGTATTTTGTTATCTGGATAACTTTCCTCCCAGATGAACATAGTGACAAAATATATAACTAGTCTGATACCCGTTACATCAACAAATAGGGTTAGCATACAAAGTTAGCAGTCCAGTGGTTTGCGTGAACAGGGCGGCCTGAGATGTCAAAGTCAAATTCCCAGCCAGAATTTTTCTTTCAGTCCACCCCTGCTTGTGATCAAACAGCTGAATATTTCTACATCCAGCAGTTACAGAGCAACATGATCCTTCATCTGGATCTGGTGTTTGTGTCACCTGATCAATCTAAGTCCAGTGTTCCTTCTCTTTTAGCTCATCTAATAATACATGACTTCCTGTTTACTCCTCTTGGTTCGTTTTTTAAAACGTCACTGTGATCACGAACCAGACCATGAACCAGACAAGAACTAAAAGAAACCGAACTGCAGGTCTGACCGCACCCTTAGAGATATTGGTTGTTTGAACCAGGCTAGCTGTTCCCCCTGTTTCCAGTCTTTATGCTAAAATAACACAAAGACATGGGACTGATATCCATCTGAACATCTCACTCTCAGAAAAAAAAGATTATTTCCCTAAATGTCGAACTAATCTTTTAAGGTACAGTAAGATAATATGAGATTACATGAAGAGATTTTAAAAAAATTAAAAGAATTAAGAAGAATTAAAAAGTGGCTCAAATATGATGAGTTGACTCTGTTTCTGTATTTATTATCTGGGCAAAGTGACCTCTGACCCCTGACTTCTACTGTGTGATAATCTGGGACCTAAAGCCATTGGTTTAACTCCTTATTCACTTTTCTATTAACAATGTTCCACTGTATTTGGCTGCATCAACCTAAGGAAAAGCACTGCAAGTGAAAAATACTCAAAGTGCAATGCATACCCCATTTAACTATTGTGAAAGTCATTTGGTCCACTTACCTTTCATCTCATATCCTTTGGCGTGTACTTAGTCAATCTGATTCCATATCTGAATGCACAGGTTACTACAGTGTAAAGTCTTAGCTCATTATCTCGTCTGTATCGTCTCCTCAGGTGTTGTTGACATGCATGTATAATTGGCCAGGAGACGACCTGGCAGAGCTGTACAGATTCCTCGTTAATGGTGATTATGATAACAGCGTGCGCCGTGTTACAGCTCTACCTGTCCTCGTCACCCCCTCTGACACTGTGGTTTTGACTGTACATAATTATCATTGTCACTATGTGCTTCCAATGTGTTTCATGAGCGTGTTGTTGATGGTAATTTATTGTTCATGTAATCAAATATTGCCATGCGTTCTGCTTTTGCCCGGTGGCACATTTAGTGTTAATTAGGCTGAAGGAGAACAGTGTGGATGGAGGGAAAAAAAAAAAAAAGAGAGAAATGTGGAAAGTTGTTGACAGCCAATCAACTTCTCGCTTTCAGAGAGAAAGAGAGTGGTGCAAATAGTACGATGAGAAACACTGGTGGCAAACGGCTGCAGATCTGCAGCCAAGCAGGGCCTGTTTGGTATCATTAGCAAGTTTTTTTTTTTTTTTTTTGGAAGGAGGGATATTAATATGATTTGTCATCTCAACTTATGAACATATGAATCAGTGTTTACTAACGAACGCGCTGCACTGTCAGGAAACGCTTCGGCTGAAATCTTCATGTTGGATCAGAGAATTTTTAACAAATAGCTTGTGGCTGAAAGGACGTGACGGGTGTAGTTCAAACACATTATATACTTGGCATTTTGACTAAAAGGAAAAGAAGAAACATTCAATACTAACTGCATTTGTGATGTAATTGTATCCTCCAAAAAATAACACGGACCAACAGAGTGATGGAGACAGGTGATACAGGCAGGAGAGCAGAGAGTTAAACAGGTTTTTGGTAAAAATTAGAATTAAAACAGAATTAATAATATCAAAAATAAAACTCGCTCTGTTGGCAAGCTGTCAAATTGACAGATCACTATGTTTTAATGGAAAAGGTGATTTCATAGCCAATTTATTGGCAATAGTACGAGTTATAGTAAATGTTAGAATAAATATTTACATCTTTTAAAGTTAAAATCCGGCAATACAACAATGTAAAAATAATCACTCAGGTACAACTCAAGTATCCCTGCATTTAAGTAAAAGGTTCAGCAAAGTAGTATCAAAAGTAAAAATACTGCACAGTAAGAAAACGCTCAGCAGAGCTGAAGAGTTGGCTACAATGCTCTGCTGCTGCTTTAAAGCCGGCCGGCCACGGATGCGTTAACCCACATTTTAATCGGCCTTAAGGGGCACGGCCGGAACCTGCGACTCGGAGCTCACGCTGAGCGTAAAACAACGAACCCCCGGCCGGTTACGATCAGAACAGCGCTGACGAAAAGAGCGGAAGGCAACGTTACTTCGTGTGGTTCTATGACGAACAGAAAGAAAAAAGAAAACAAGAAAAACGTGGATCCGTAGCTGGAGGATACAAACAGTCTGATCTGTCTGTTCAGTTTTATATCACAGCTCAGTCTCAAGACGACAGTTTTATATACTACGACTACTAACACCACTCCAGTACTATGAAAACAGGCTGACTACAGTTTCTAGCAGATCCTGACAGCAGCCTGGAGGGAAACCAGACTGTGGAACCGCTCAAACATTTATGACCTGCCAGAACCGGCCGTCCGACCTCGAACTGCACCGCCAACAGCAAATCATCTGACATAAATTTGTCCCGATTCTAAAATGAATCTGCACCGTGTCCACCGGATTTGACCCGAGTGTGAAGCAGGTGACCCCAGTGGGGTTAGAACCACCAACCCTGGCGGCGCTAATGCCTTGCTCTTCTATCTGGCGGCCAAGGCAGCGGTGAGACACAAGTCGACATCTAAAAAAAAGACACACACACACACACACACACACACAGACATACAACTACATACACACACATACTCACTGATGAAATGTGCAAAAAACATAAAAAACGCACAGCAGCAAATTAATGTAGACATACACACAAATATTTATCCTGACACACACTCCACCCACCAACACCTCTAGTGTACATCCTTACACCTGCAGCGCAAAACACACAGCCTATACATCCGGTTTAAGCCAACACACACGCACACACACACACACACACACACACACACACACACACACACACACACACACACACACACACACATACAGTAACAGCTTACATTTTACAAATTCCGGAAACTTTGCTGCTCCAGGGGGAAATTTTTACTCTTCTCATCTACACACCCACACACACACACACACACACACACACACACACACACACACACACACACACACACACACACACACACACACACACACACACACACACACACACACACACACACACACATACACACACACACACACACACGCACCCGCCTACACACATACATATACACAGACACACACCTACTCACACACATACTAATTCTCTGGCATGTACGAAAACACATTCACACACACAGCAGCCGCAGGAAGCATCAGTTCTCATTTGATCTCCATTGCTAAGCGTGATTAAAGGCTTTTGATCAACACACACACACACACACACACACACACACACACACACACACACGCAGCTGTTGTCCAACGTTTAACGTGTACTGTACAAAAAGTAAGGCTTTGATTAGCCCTGAGGCAGACGGTCCCAGAAGGTCTCATAGAGGTAGTAGTGGAAGTAATGGGCTCATTACTGCCCCCTGAGGCTGGAGGGCAGAAAACACCCATTGCCTCTTGATGATTGATGAGAACTGCAGTTATATTGCAGTTAGCACTATAATTTTTTTTAACCCAACAGCCACACTCGAAAACAAAGTTCAAGGGGCGACACAAAGGTGAGATTTATGATTTATCAAACAGTGTTTTCCTCTTTTACGGGAGAAGAGAAACTCATCCGTCCGCCTGTTACAGCAATGCAGTCATCTCTTTGAGTGTCGCCATGGTTTCTGTTCACATCGTGCAAATTTCAGCGATGGATGATTCGGCCCCGATCTTTCCCCCAGTGGATACACGGTGCACCTGAATCCTCCAGCTTCACGAGCGGACAATATAACAATCCCGCTGGTGTCGCAGCCATTTTCCACACCTAAGCAAGTATATCGGTGACCTGACTGGTTTGTCTGGCAAATCTACATCTGGTTAATGGTTTTTTTTTTAGCAAGAAACATCCAATCAAAGAGCTGGAAATTCTGTTTGCTAATAGTGAGCTGAAGACTTCCACTTAACACAGATGGTACAGAGCCATCCAGCAAACTGGCAGAATCAAAGCTGAAACCAGTGAAACAGATGGACGGGACATTTACAGTGAGGAACGACTGACAGTTGGAAAGGTTTGGTTTACGACATCATCCGTGGTTGAAGCTGATCAATCATCAGGACGGATATTAGCCTTTGCGCTGAGCCGAAGCTGATCAGGGTGTGAGCGATGATCGAGCTGAGACAGTGGAAATACCTGTGTGTGTGTGTGTGTGAGTAGAGTTGTCATAATTGTGCAAGTAGGAATATTTGTGTGTGCTTGGGTGGTAAATGGAGTCCATGTTGGGGGGGTTGGCTGGGGGTGAAAGTGTGTAAGTGGGTGGAGTTCACACACACACACACTACCAAGGCAGCACGGAAGGCCCTGAGCAACAATCTGCGGAGACAACAACATGCTACCTTCATTATCAACTCTCTCTCCTTCCCCCTCCCTCTCTCCCTCACCCCGCACCTTCCTCTCAGCAGCCTGCTGAACAGCTGAGGTGTCAAAGCTAAACAAGGCGAGGACGAAGAGGAGGAGGAGGAGGAGGTGATAGTGGGAGGGTGGGTGGTGGTGCGGAGGTAAGGCAGGAACGTCACACTTCTTCGTGAACTGGGAAAATGATCAGTGACTGTAATCCAAGCAAATTAGTGGGATAAAAACCGGATTTCTAGGGGACAGGGTTGACATGTAACGTAAATACACGTTTTGCAGAAACTTTACATGCATTAAGGTGGTGCTGATGGGAAAAGACAGACTTTACCTGTTGAAGTGGATTCCTGGAGGGACGGAGAGGGATCGTTTCAGATGTTTTGACCTCTGGAAAAGCACTTCAGGTGTTGCGCTTCTTCACTTCCTCCTGATCACGAGAGTGTGTGTGTGTGTGTGTGTGTGTGTGTGTGTGTGTGTGTGTGTGTGTGTGTGTGTGTGACAGGCCGCTGTGTTTGGAGTTAGCGGTGGACGACAGATCGGCCCCGAGGCAATGCAGGTGTTTGAGATGAGAAACAGAAAGAGGGAGTTAATGAAAATAAAAGACACAGGGGAAGAGAGGGAGACATGAAGAGCAGAAAGACAGTCAGACAGGTAGAAAAACAGAGGGATGAACTAACTTAGTTTATTTACAGTGCAGAAAGACACAACTCTCGGCAAAACACCCTATAGTTGCAAAATGTGATGTAGCATAGTGTCACAAAAAATGACTGAAAACTTACCAAAAACTTCATCTTGAATGACTTTGTGGTTTCTGGGTCAAACCAAAAAGTTTGATTGGAAAAAACTCTAAAAGGACTTTTCCCATTAAATATCCATTTCAGTGTTTTCCTCTAAATAAATAACTGTTCCTTTCCTCCCCGCAGGCTGTGATCCAACCCTTCCTTCTCAATCCAGTCTAAACACGTTTTCTGGACTCGGAGAAGGCTGATCCTGTCTCTCTGGGTGTCTTGTTGAGGTTGCTGTTGGTGTTGCCAGGGTCGTTGCCGTGAGACGTTCAGTCCTTGCATACTGTAACCAGAGTGTCAGAGCTGTGCTCTGTTACTGATTCTGTTTATGATTTTCATGGACAGGATCCAAAGGTGCAGCTGAGGTGTGGAAAGTGTCCATTATGGGGGCCTCTGGATCTTGTGTCTCGTTCATGACTGAGATGCAGATGGAGCGTGAGACCAAAAGGCAGATGGAGCATTGTTGGGCGTTGTACAGGATGGTCCTGGTGTACGGAGAGCTGAGCCTGAAGGCAAAAGCTCTTGATTTACTGGTCGATCTGGTTCCAATCCGCTCCTACCAAAAGAACGATATGGCGAATAAAAGCGTCTGGGCTCAGCCTTACAGCCAACGTCCACCAGATGCAGTACCAGGTATGCGGCGAGATAAAGCAGGAGACGAGGGAGGGCGACGGACATGAAACCTCCATTCCGTCTCCTCCCGCTCTCTGCGATCACCTCTGCTGTGTTCTAATGAGGCCAGATTCACCAGATAGCTGTTCTCATTTACATACTTTTTCTGTCTCTGTTGTCGCACAACTTAGCGAGTATGAAATCGGATCACAGCTCACAAATACTATGTTGACCAGCAGTCAGCACCAAGCTGCCGAGCTGCAGATGAAATCATTACTCTATGATCATTGACGTTGTCAGACAAAATAATAATACAGGTTAATGACAGCAGCTGTGCTCTGTGATTGGCTACATTGATTGAGTGATCAAAATGTCCCCAAAGGTCTGAAAGAAAAAAGGATCTATTAACAAACCTAAACGAGCTGCAACCTCCAACCTAAACAAACATATCTGTTGTTTGTCGTGACCCTTGGATACAAACCCTCCGGAGCATTTCCTAAATTCGCGCCCCTTCGTCGGCAGGAGATCAGTGATTTCGTGTGTTGTTCAGTGATGTTCAGTGTTTCGTCGACCCATCCATCCACCCCGACCTCCTCCCTACACGGACAGTAACAGCGTCCACGGACTTCCTCCTTTTCTCCCATCATAACCACTGCGACAACAATTAAACGTAACTATGGGTCGTGATAAGCTGCTTGCTCCAATGACGTATGGGCTATGCGAGCAAAACAACTCTGAGCTATAATATAAATGTGGCTGCTGAAGAACAGGCTGCGTCTGAAAAGTCTCAGTGAAGCAACAAACCAGATCCTGTGTACAGTCGGCACTGGAGGTACGGCGAAGAGCTCAGACATCAAGAAGGTCGGAGTAGAACCAAAGCTTCCTCACATCCAGGAACCAGCTGGGAACGTCCAAAGATCCTCCAGGAGGAGCTGGAGGATGGAGGAGCTGGAGGATGGAGGAGCTGGAGGATGCAACCGAGATGAGAAGGCGTCAGGCTGCTCAGCCTGTCGCCTCCACAACCCGGACCTGATAAGTGGCAAAGGAATGTATGGATGAACTCTAAATTCTTCTGATGCCTCTTCTGCATGGGGTGTGTTTTACAGTTTCACGTCTGGTGTATTTGTAACGGTGTTCCAATAATAGCAACTGCAGATGCACAGAAACTCAAACTTTATCATCAGAAAATCAAGAGCAGGCGTCGTTGCGGTGCTCAAACCTGTGACCTTCCAGCTACAGGACGGCGTGTCTCGTCACAAGACAACCTTGCCATCATCTGCTGCTAATTACTGCACTAACAGACGGTCGACTCTCCCACACCTATCAGACGCCACCAGCGCACTGGCAGCAACTTTTAACAAGACAGATAATTTTGGAAAGTCAGCTTGTGCAAAGATTTCACAGTGTGTCTCCTAATGTTCTGATTCTCTGGCTCTGCCTTTAAACTGACTGTGTTAATTCGACCGTGCAATGTCTCTACTGCTATAATTCATCCAGGGGCAACAGAACGGTTAGTTTAGTAATAGTTCAGTCATAGTGGTCGGAAATAAAGTTGGATGATATGATGTGAATAAACTTTATCCTGTGACATGACAGATTTTTGGCAAACCAGGCCAAAACCCATGTCTATTTATCAATGCCTGTAATTAAGGATGTAGGTTTGGATTCTAAAGTCAGAGGTTCTTCAACAAAAAAAACGTAAATATGTGAAAATATGTAAAAAAAAAAAAAAAATGTATGTAAATTGCAGTGGTATTAGTACAGTGAGTCCACTTGCAAGTTTTTCTTTCCTGAAACCTTTTGGTAAATACTCTACTTGCTTCCTGTCTTTACTGCCTTTTTTTGACTGATGTTCAGTAGTTTAGAGGAGAGGAGAATACTGACTAGACATAATAACATACGTTTATTTTTGACTGAAAAATGTGCAGAGAGAGGTGTGAGGGGAGGGAGTTTCTGAAGCTGTTTGATCATCCGACAAGCACTTCCGATGAAGTCCACGGAAGCTTTAAAGTGAAGATATCTGGACCTCTGAGGCACAAATATTGACCATTCTTTTGGTTCCTCTGGTTAAGCCCCCCACTGGTATGAAAGTGGAATCACTAAACCACTGTAGGGTGTGGTGCCCTTTTAATACAACAGTACTTCCAGTCCAGTGCTTGAATACACGTCCTCCGGTCCCTCCCTCCTCTGCTGTCCTGTATCCTCTAAACAAACACACAGACCAGAAAGGGCAGACCTCGGGGATCGGAACGGACCACCCTGCGCCGGTGTCCTGCTCCGTGTTCCTCTTCATCTCCGCCAAACATGGGATCATTTGAGGGAAAAGCATATTTACGTGCATCTGCTTCCTGTGACTCCAGCGGAACCGTGGACGCTCAACGGCGGCGTCTCAAATGGCCGAGGCCTGATTTTAAACTGAGCGGCCATCTGTCTTTCTCCTTTTCCCTCCTTTCCTTGGCGCCTGAGGGATCAGCAGCGGAGGGCAGGCAGAGGAGTTTCCCTCTCCTCGACACAATGAGACAAAAGAGTCTCTAAAGAGAAGAAAACGACAACGGCTGATCCAACCCACCTCGCTGGGACGAGGCCCAACTCATCAAAGACAGAGGAGCATCACACGTTCACAGTTCAGCTCCAAAAAATATGATGGAAACACAAGTTTAACGACCACGAAAAGACATCGATGCGAGCTCTGACAAATTAAAAGTATTCAGATTCAAATGCATGTAGACGGTGCTGGTGTTACATACAGATGTGCTGTACTTATAAATGTGAGCGTGAATGTAAAAATATGTGAAACTATCAATATGCAGAAAAATGTGCAGCAATATTTTGTTTGATTTACCGTAGTAATCAATCCCCCCTTTGATCCATCTTGTGACTCCCTTGTCCTGATCTCGGGTTGGGAACCACTGCTCTGTGGTCTCCATCTGTCAGGTTCATTGACATCCGCCTCTGATCTTTCTGCCTCCACCCTAATACATATAGAGGTGAATGGAAATTGGCTTGTGCTGCCGACTTTTTTAGAGTTTTAAAAGCAACACCTCTTTCCAGAAAGTGTCCCTGTTAGTCTGAATAAACCATGGAGAGTATTCCTTTAATAGAAAGTAGCTCCACTGTGCTCCAGGGGTTTATCGTTGCAGGTTCTTGGACATGTTGGGGGCCCTTGTTGGCCCCGAATGACCTCTCTACCGACTCTCTGTTCATGTTAACTGCTCTGTAGATACAGTTTGTCAACCAGATGATTGTGGTTTTACTTCATCAAGAAGATAACATGTACTGTATTTGCATCTGAGTTATGAGTGATCTTCCCTCCTTTCTTTGATTTTTTACATGTGATCTTGCGCCTCTCTGGAACAGGTGGCGGTTTTTGTCCAGTTTTTCATTGAGTATTTTAAAGTGACAATCTCGGAGATTGTCATTTAAATTAAGGTCTTTTAGTCACTATCTGTCACTGAATGAAGTAACACAGTGGTGACTGAGACCGTGGCCACTGATGAAAGTACTGCAGTATTTATATAATGGCAGTTTTATGAACTGGGTGTCTGTGGAGACATTCTCTAAAAAACAAAAACAAAAGCTGTATTAAGTTGCGGCCAATGCAAACTGAACATCTCCTGCTGCTGCAGCTTCACATTAAAAGACTTTTACCTGCTAAACACCAGTTGACTTTTATTATGAAGTAGTCATAGAAAACGCAGTTTTTTTGTCAGCGAGCTCAGGGCTTACCGCTATCGTTCATTAAAAATGCGTCTACAAATGAAGGCAACGGTCATTCTGGTCATTTCTGGACGGGTGATCAGTTTGAGATGTTGCAGGGAGCAACGGAAGAAGAAGGAGCAGCCACAGTGGCTGTTAGATGAAGAGCTGCAGGCGACAGGATGCAAACCTCCACCTCCTCAGCAAGGAGTCACTATGTCCTGCTGTTTGCAGACTCACAGAATGAACGAAAAAGGTCAATTAATGGCTGACTTCTTAGTTTATAGTTTGTTTTGCTGTCGACAAATCAACCAGGACTGAAAACGTCCAAATTGCCACTTTAAATGTGTTGTGATTTTTAGGAGCTGTGAGCAGCATAAACTAAATTTTGTTCACCACCTCCTTTTGCGGTGGAGGCAGAAATCTCAGTGGCAGAGATATGGGCCGTTACCTCCAGAATACTGTCAGTGTCTGGCAGACTTTGAACATGTAGTAGCATCTGCACTGAAGTGAATATACGTCGGATTTTCCGTCCAGCTGAGTCCCGTTACTTCCTCTACAGTACCGTCACTTTCTAATGGATTTAGGTTCTCGTGGTGTTGTTGTTGTAAGTGGTAGAAAGGTCCACCAGGTACCTGGGGTACATTTTTGGATAACTGTGCACATGAATTATTGTGAGCATTCTATATTAAATCACGTCATGTAGCCTGCAATGTATAATTTTTGTGCATTGGCACCTTTTTGTAATTAAAATAGCCCCATTAAAGCGCTGATCTGGATGGTATCCACAGGTAAATGAAAATAAGTGTTTTATTGCCATTCGGTTGAACCAGCGCTTTAAATCCAGCTCTGAGTTTAGTAGCGTGTTTCGCTTCTCCCCGTTCTCTCTGCTGAGTTGAGTCACATCGCTATTTTCTTTGTTAGTGAATTAGATTTTGACAATGGCAGCCCGCCCCTGATCCTGGTCTCAGCTCTTACCTTTCCTGCCTCCTCCTCCCCCTCCTCCCATCGCCCTCTGCTCTCTGACACCACAGAGAGGGAGTAGAGTTGGGGGAGGGTTTTCCGGATTGAAGGATTTGGCAGGGTTTAGTCTCTGAGAGTCCAGCGGAAATGGGAGGACAGGTTCATCAAAGCCTCCCTCCCCTCACCCTCCCTGAACAGGAGAGGCCATAATGAGGCTGGAAGAGCTGGGAGGAGTTCTGGAGGGCTGGCAACTGTCGGCCTGCGTCCCACTGCCAAGCAGACGTGACATGAAACTCTCATCGGGGCTTTCTGTACAGGTTTGCTTCATTCAGGCGGGAGGAGGCGGCAGTTGGTGGGTTCTGGAACCAATCCACGCGCGCTCAAGGTTGACGGGGAATCTTCTGTGCACCTCGTGTTAATGACGGTCATCTTTAAAGGGGGGTGCTTCTCTTCCCGTCGCTGTTTTGCAGCGCAGCTCACCACTGATAACCTCCCTGACCCACGTGAACGCAGCCTGGAGGAATTTCCGCGTCACCTTTGCAGAGGAAATGATCAGCACAAGCCTTTTCTGCTAATTGAGGAGAAAATAATACGGTGCGCGCCCTCGGCCGCGGCCCGACAAATGAGAGAGGTGTTTAGAGAATTGGAGGTGGACGGGGCCCGACGGCGGGGGCCCCATTGTGTCGGCGCAACACGAAGGGGATCAGCAACTAGGAAGGGGGAGGAGGAGGGTTTTCTGAACAAATCCACCAGGAACAAAGTGGGATTATCAGGTTCCCAGCGGCATGGGGCTATTCCTCCCATAACGTCATTAGATGGCATTAATGCGCTCCGCTTTTCTCTCACTCATACGAGAGAAAACACCGAGCAGTCCTGGAGGAGATTAGCCCACTACAAGGTCTAATTGACAAACCAGGACTGCAGATTGTCAATGAAGTGATGTTATCCCCGCTGTCGCTTTGAAAGGCAGAACAAGAGAGGCACAAAAAGGATTAGTAACGGCGATCGCTGTGAGGAGAAAGAGAGGAGAGTTGAACTTCCTCCTCCTTTATTTCAAATGAAGATATTTGGGAATGCATCTTGGCACAGAATACAGTAGTTTCTGGTGTTGAGTGTAGTGTGAAATGAATTCGGCATTGGACGAGCTTAGTTTGCGCCAGAAATTAATTTCCAATTTTAGCTAATTTAGGTTCTCTCTCCAGCTGATGGCGTCTGAAGACAGTGGCTCCGGAACAGTTCAACAAAACATATGTTTTCCCTTCTTTTGTTAATATAAGTCATGTCATGCTATACTGTGTTATGTAAGCTAGAAGTTTGTGTAGGATACATATGTTTTTTTGGCGGACCCCCCCACCTCCCCTGAGGGGGTCCGGAGCTACAGGCCCTAGGAGGCCAGCCAATAAATAATGGTAAAAACCTATAAAGCATTTACTTCATCAGTAAAACAACAGTCAAACTCAGTAATCAGCTCAATTCGCTTCTACTTTGAGGATTCTTTTTGAATCGCTTCTAAGCTACTGTCAGTGAAACTTAACCATTAAAAGCGTATGAGGAAATGGAGAAATGAAGCCTTTTGAACCCTGGAAGGCTTTTAATGTGAAACGTCGTTGCAAGAAGTGATAAGTTGGAGGACATTGTTTTTGGTCCTGTAGTTTAATCTTTTTTTCGGCCAAATTCAATTCAGTTTTCCACCACAGGAACGATGTTCCAACCCGTCCTTTCCATCCAAATGAATGTGAATCTAAACAGTCCTGTATATAAGCTAGTGACCGACTGACTCCTGCTGCTGTGTGCAATCAGCCGTCGGGACGCCACCGAGACCACAACACAGCGACTGGAGAGCAAACACTCGATCCGTTCCCGTGTCCAGTCCGAAGCTCACGTCGACCCGCGGCTCTGTAGAGAAAGCAGCCGTGCCTAATGTCCCACTTGAGCCCCCTTAGTCGTAGGCTGTAATTAAAGGGTGATTAAGAGGCTGGAACTTGGTGAATGGGAGCCTAAATAGTCTAAATACCCCATGCTGCTCTGCTGTTGGACACAGCGTGGAGGACTTAATTGATTCGGGCTAATCAGCGGTCAGAATTAAAACAGTCACAGTTGTCTGGGAGAGATGAGAGAGAGGAAGAGGGGGAGAAAAAGTGAGAGGAATTGAGGAGGAGGAGGAGGAAGAGAACAGAAGGTTGAAGCGAAAGAAAGAGGAGGAGGAGGGAGGATGTGTGTTATTGTGGAAGGAAGGAGCAGCTCGGGCCATCCAGCATATAGCAGAGGCTCACGCCTGCAAGGCGCAGCATGTGCACACACACGCACACACACACACACGCACACACACACACACACACACGCACACACACACGCACACACACACACACACACTTTACAAACACACTGGCGGATATTAAAGGAACAGTTTGTCAGACAATTAGGTGATATGGAGACTCATTAGCGTAGAACGTGATGGCCAACTACATGTCGGACTTTGGCATCCTGACGACTCTGTAGCCACAAAGATCCAAGTTACTGGTAGTTAAAGGAAAATTCTGTAGAATTTTGTTAAAACCAGGGTCTTATTTTTGCACTTTTGATTAATTTTTTCCTCCTAGACGATGTTTTACTCACCAAATTAATTTGAGATCAGCGAAAATCAAAATCTAACATTGGAGAAGACGATCAGAGTTAAATGATCAGACATTTTGTAAATAAGCAAACATCTCATACAGTATGGAAACTTTTGAAGGATGTTACGCTGCGGATGAGCAAGAAATGGAAAAATCCCAGATAACTAACGGAGGAGAGACATGAGAAGTTTCATTTCGGGCAGTGGAAAAGCTCATTCAAACCGGGGGCCATAGCACAACCTGGGAAGCCTAAGGAGCTTGACGGCAGGCCTCGGCCGACACCAACTGCCTTCACCTTAACCACCGACGCCGGGTTCCACTCATCAGACTCACTTTGTAAGTCTGTAGTCAAACGGAACGAAAAGGTGCTGAAGATGTAAGTCTTCACCACCCTCAGATTCACCGGTGCTGACACCTAACACAGCTGCAGTACTTGTTATGATTTGTACCGTTGATGTGTTGGGTAATGCAGCGGTGGAGAGTGTGTTTAGGATTACCGTTACAGACACGTCAACATACATTTCTCGATGCAGCCTGAGGAAGAGCGGCAAGCTTGAAATGTGCTGCAGTCCAGAGCCGCTGCTAACCAACCTCTTCAGTGCCTGTATTTGTGCACACTAGCTTCTCTCGCTCTTTTGCATGTCACGGCTCCCTCCCCTTTTAATGTGAACATTCACTGCAACGGCAGTAACTCAACCCGGGTCCGGTAAAGTAACGCTGAGGTCCCATTGATCTCAAACGGGAACACAGGAGTGGGACTCAGCTCCAGACCCCAGAGATTCAGGTAGAAACTACAGAGGTGCTGAGAGCTGAACACAGAAGCGGATCTTCCCCCGTCGTCACTGGCACAGACACAGGTCTGCACAGACAGGGAGGGGACTGTCACGGGTGGAAAGTGTCCGGCGCTGACACCAGAGGATCGCGCGGAGTCACGGTTTGGCTCGGCGCGGCGCGGTTAAAGTTGACCGGCCCTGTACGTCGGCCTCTTCCTCCTCTGAGACACCAACATGTGTAACGTGCTTTATGGCTCGTCGGTGTCAAACTTTACAACACGGATGTGTTGTTTAACCTTCCTCTGGTTGGGAACTAAGGGTCTTATTGTAACTCGGTTTTGTCTTGTGTGTATATTGTTCGTAGTGGCAGGTCTGTCATGGAATTATCAAAATATCTTAACTGAAAAATCAACCAGAGCATTAAACCCAATTCACCATTTAAGCTCACAGTCTTAGCAGAACTCCCGCTGAAGTGTCCTTCGGCAAGACACCGAACCATTATGTTTTTACAGCCTTTGACCTTCGACCCGCTTCTTGCTGCAGTCTGAAACACAAATGGCTTTCAGCAGCATATGTCACACAGTCACACTGCTGACGGATGATAAAAAACGAGGTGTGTGAAGAGCCGCCGTCCTGCAAGCGACTTCGTCAAACAACAACAACGCTGCTGTGAAAACACGACGCGGTGCCGGAAACAATGGCCGCCTTGTGTGTCGGCGTGTTTGGCACGAGTGCACGGTGAAATATGTCACGGCAACATGTTCGGCCCCGGAGTGGAAGTGAAGTCGACGCCTCCAGTTCTCACAGAGCGAATAGACTGCAAACGAATCACAAGTGAAGCACACTGAAAAAAAACTGCCTAAAACTCGCAACCACAGTCGCTCAGAGACTCCGAAGTAGTCGGACGCA
Organism: Xiphias gladius; assembly: GCF_016859285.1. NCBI lineage: Eukaryota > Metazoa > Chordata > Actinopteri > Istiophoriformes > Xiphiidae > Xiphias > Xiphias gladius. The sequence goes on from NC_053422.1 coordinate 1,396,575, forward strand.
CGCGTTAACATACACGTAGCCATTTAGGCGTACGCACACACACTGTCACACTCATATTTAGGCCCAATAACAATCAAAAACAACTTGTTTTTTTTTGTGTGTGTCTGCTGCAGCTTCACACATCATCTCTGTTCAAACGGCTTCTGAATGTGGACACGTTACTTTTCACCATAATCACATCACACAACACAACGTGTCACAGCTGACACAAACACACTGACACTGTTTCTAAGTCACAAATAAATCTCAAAATTAAAACTTTTTTATTTTTGTTTGTGGTTATTTCGATTTCTGTTAATTCTACGTCGGTTAAAGCTCGAAACACAAACGGGAATTGTAAAACCTCAAACTTTGCTAAACATTTATCTGTTTTGTTGTTCAGTATTTCTGCAGCAGCGTTACTCACTGTGCGGCTTTTGAGCCTGATGTGGCAAATACTTACAGGATAATGGAGCCAATACACGTAACCTCTAAAATACTCAAAACACACAAGTGGAGAGCTCTTTGAGACACACTTGTAATTTCTGCTATGTTGACCTTCAGAGTTTTCGTCTCCAGTAGGAACCTGTGGGTTTGGAGCCAAGAGCCACAGACGGAGGAGGGAAGTCAGAAGCTACACTGGCGCTTTGGTTCTGCAAATCGGATTTTTTTTTTCAAGAAGAGACGCGTAGATTAACAACTGACTGATCCTCTAACGACGGAGGTGTGAGGTTTTCCTTTACAAGGTCAATTCAGTTTACTAGGATTTAATCAACAGTTTTTTGAGATTTTATCATTTACCATTTTCTATAGTGTTTGGAATTTTTATCATAGATGCCCAAACGTGTGGCAGGTGCATACATCAATGATTTAATACTGATACCGTTCATATTTCACCACGAGTACTTCTGCTTTAAGTAGAGTGTGTACGTTTGTGTTTGGAGTCGATCTTCGCCGTCAGTAGCTGTTCTGATGCCTCTGTTCACTCAGTCGCACTCATTTCCCCAGATCTGGGTCCAGTTTGCGGTTTCGATCTGTTTTTTCTTCCTCCGAAACAAGAGTTCAAGTGGGTGTTAACAGCTTGAATAAACAGCCTCACAGCCGGAGCAGTCGACAAGCTGGGTGTTGCCTGGAGACGCATCAACAGGTTGGTGTTTAGTCCACCGGGGAATCATTTTCAACGAGAATGTACTCTCAAATGTAAACGCAAAGGTGTCGCTGTCCTGCCCGACGCACTCATCGTAATAGTAATGTCTCCTTGTTTTAAACTGTGGCTGTAGTTTTCTTCCTCAGACAGTCAGCGTCATTACCCCACATTTAGTCAGTATTTGCCTCTTGTTGTTTTTGGTTTGTGTGTGTGTGTGTGTGTTTTGCCTTCATTCGATAGCTGACAGTCTGAACTGATGGGAAACGCAGGGAGAGAAAGGGGAGGACGAGCGACAAAAAGAGGTGTTAGGTTACACAAAGGTGTTTGTAGGCAGTGGGTTTACTCCTGCATCTCAGGCCCAGCTTTTTTAATTTGTTCCCGGGACTAATCAATAAACAATGTTATCGTTATAAATTGTTATCTTAACATAATGTTCAAGGGATATCAAAGATAACACAGCAGTGGCTACATCTGGAGTTTCTCTGTCGAAAATCAAAACTAACCTGCATTTGAATCTAACTGGCTCAGTTAGACAAGATCAGCGGTTATTGACCCGGGGGTCACGACCCCTCCAAGGGGTCACAAGATATTTCTGAAGGGTCATGAGATGTTTAATTATGTAGGAAAGATGAAAAATCCCATACCTGCTACATAAAATGTCTCTTATATTTACTGTTTTCTTGTGAAATAAAGGTTCATTGTACTTACTGATTGTATTTTAAAAAAAACATGTGTGAAGGTAAAAATCCCTTTTTGCTAGTAGCTCTTAAAATGATGTAGCCTTTGCGGAGGTGTCACAAGTTAACTTTGCTTCACAAGCCGAAAAGGTTGGGAACAACTGGATTAGATTGATTTGCAGTGCGTTAAAGGAGCATTCCAGTCATTCAGTGTTGAGCTTTCATAAAGCTGGGGGGCTTGTGAGAGACAGAATAAACAGACAAGTGTCGAGGCTGAAGCAGCAGACATTTTATCCTGACTTTTAGTCTCCAGTGTGAATCAGATTCCAAAACCACTGAATCCTACATTTCCCATAATGCAGCTAGAAGGTGTCTTTCATTCGAGCCTCCCTGCCTCGTAAACAGCCACATCTTTCACACTCCTCACCTCTAGACATTTGTAGTCTCCAAGCCCAAGTGGAGAAAACCCTGACGACACCATAGTGATGTGTAACAATATTAATCTAAAGTAAAGATTTCCGTATTTCAGAACAGAACACTGCTGCAAGGTATGGTATACATGTATGTATATATATATATATATATATATATATATATATATATACATACATATACATATCTGTAGAAAACAAGATGTAACTAGAAAACATCTTGAAATGTTACAAAAATGCTTGGCTGAGGTGGAGAAATGTCAATGTCCCCTGAAAAGAAGAAAAACATTAACACATGAAACCAACAGAAAGGTCAGATCTCCATCACGTTCTCCACGTGGTTTTCCAATGTCTGATCTTCGACTGCGGCTCGCCGTGTCCTCTTCTTCTGTGGTGGTTTAATGGCAGCGACCGGAGAAGCGGCTCCACCTGCTGATTATCTCGACGAACCAACTCCTAATATTCACATCGCATCAGTGGATGGAAACGAGTTTCTTGAAATTAGGTTAAAATCTGTGCTACATTTGGACGGAAACCCACCTGGTGACATCATTGGGCTGCTTGTCGGTTGGTGTAGAGTCGAGTATCACATGACTTAATTATTACTTGAGATTGTTTTTGTGTGTGTGTGTAAGTGTGTGTGTGTGTGTGTGTGTGTGTGTTAAAGCAGCTGGTGTCTGTTGGCCGCTGATGATACCACTGTGGTTTGGTTAATGAAGGAAGCCAAGCTGCAGCTACAGATGGTCGAGAGGAGACAGATACAGTACAGTACATACAGACCATATAGACACACATTATATCGACATCCAATGACGCCTACACATAAGATATACATACACTCACACACACATTAGTGAGTCCCTGTAGGTGTGTATTAGTTGTGTTTAAGGGCTGCAGGGAGCTATTAACTGTCAGCTCGGGGGAATCAGCTGCAGTCATCACCAGCACAACCAAACTCTCGCCTTAAAGTGTCTGACAAACAACCAACCAACCCACCAAACAAACAACAAACCCACTTACCAATAAACCAACCAACCCGCCAAACAAACAACCAACCAACCAACCAACCAACCAGCCAAACAAACAAACAAACAAACAACCAAAGAAACAAACAGCAGTGCTGTAGCTGAAGTTTGATGGGGAGAAGTTGCAAATCACAACCTAAAGTGTTCTGTTCTGACCCGTTAGGTGAGCACAGTCGAAACTCAACAAGTCTCTACTGTATAATCTCCAGAACAGAGTCAGGAAAAAGAGTCGGCACTAGATAGTTAAAAAAAGAATCACCTCGTGTTTTGATCCTTTGGATGAATTTATTTACAATCAACAGGCTGACAAATCTGCCGATGCGGATCAGCGTGAAACCTTCCTCAGAGCATGTGTGAGCAGTGAGCTCTCTCTTTTTAAAGCACACATCATGTGATCCCCAGTCAACAGAGGACAGTTACACCTGTCCGCCCCCGCCCACAAAAAACAACAACTATTTAAATGAGAGAAAACAATGAGAAAAGTCACTTGCAGCCCAAACTGGGAGGAAAACAGGAACATCCAGAAAGTGACTCAAAACATAAACAGAGAAGAGAATAAAATCCAATGTGATATGAAAAACCCCGAAGCCTGACTTAAGTAACTGGGTTTCATAAAGCTGCACTAATCACACACACACACACACACATACACACTGAAACACACACATACCTACATAGACTGAGGGCTGCAACATATATTGTCATTATCAGTTCACTTTGCTGATCAACTATGTGATTAATTAAAAAAAAGAGAGCAATAAAATCAAAGGCTCCTGTCCAACATTTGTATTCCCATCCAAGACACAGACATTCCTGCTAACTATTAGTTAATTATAACGAACATGCTGATTTATATGAACAATTAATCAGCTGACTCTGTGTAATGTGAAATGTTTCCCTCATAGTTTGTAAATCCATGGAGATACCTCGGTGTCTCTATAGCGCTATGGAGCTTTTCAGCATCTTTTAGCTCCTAGTTTTGGTTTTCCCGCTCTCATAGCGTCGTTTTCGGCTGCAGTGAGAGCAGATGTTCTCTGAGAAACAACTGTAAAAACCCATCGTCCACTACCTGGTCAGCAGCAAACAGCAGACGGACACAGTCAGAGAGCAGCTGGTGAACATGGCGGAGCATTTAGCAGCTGAGGAGCCAGATGTTTCCCTCAGGAGCTGGTGGAGACCAAAACCAGAGCAAAAAGAGAGGAGTACTGGACTTAGATTCATCAGGTGGACTGAGAACTCTGCTGCAGATGAAGGATGATGCTGCAATTGTTTTGTAGACACGTTACACACAACTACTTCATTAGCTGATAATATGTTGTGATTAGATGTTGTGTCTACAACCTGCTGCACTGGCCCGATCAATGAAATGCAATTTGGAATTTCTTGAAAACAGACATTGGTAGGAGTGAGCACTCCTGCTTGTTAAACACGTCTATACTGTCATCCATTAGGTAAATTTCAATCTCACTCGCTACACATTCATAATGTGTAACATACATCCACATACATCTGTGCACACATACACAGCCACACTTCAGCTCAGCAGTAGGTCTGTGCCACATCTGGCAGGAATGTGCGTGTGTGTGTAGCCCACGTTAATTGTGACCCGTGGGCTCTGTGTGAAGGTTTGGTATAATTATCTGTGTAATTGTCGTGTATTTTGTAAAGTGCCAGATCATTTAATTCAAGATTAGCTCTTCTCACCTCCAACGGCCGAGGGCGGTGCTCTGCCTTCATCACCCCCATTCCACCACCACACACACAAACACACACACACACACACACATCCTGCCTGTCCCCCGTGACACCTGAAGGTGCTGCTGCTGCATTATTCATAGGGAGGTAAAGGGGTTAAACCGCCCTCTCTTAACTTATCTCTCTCTCTGGCGCACACACACACACACTCCTGCCACTTTCTCACTTTCTCTGCTGCTCTGTCGTTCTTTTTGTTCTCCCTCTGACACGCCTGGAGTTAAGGAAGGTATCGAGTCGCTCACCCATCTGTGATGCAGCCTGCGCGAGGCGGCGGCGGCGGGGGTGTTGTACAGTGCAACATTTGTAGAACAATGCAATAACATGAAAGATGATTATATCGCGGCCTGTGGTGGACAATGGCACTAATGTGCCTCTCACACAGGACATGGCTGGATGACCCTGGGGGGCCCAGGGCCAAAAACCTGTTCTTGTTCAGTTTCATAATCTGACACCCAGATACTAACAGTAGTCTAGAGCTGAAATGAACATTTGATTAATTGATTAAATGATCAATATTAAATTAATTTGCAACAATTTGATAATTGATCAATCATTTAATTCTTTTTTTAAGCAAAGATGCCCAAAATGTTACTGGTACCAGCTTCTCGGATATGAATATTTTCCCAGTTTCCCAGTTTTCTCTGACAGTAAACTCAACATTTGGGGATTTTTGCCTGAAAAAAAACCCCAAATCAATATGAAATTTGGACACAGATTTCCTCTGGGGGGCGTCCACGGGGGCGTGAGGCCCCCGGCAGTTTGCCCGGTTGGTGATCCAGCCTTGCTCTCATAGGTGACAGAGTCTGGATCTAACTTCATCGCTGATTTAATGCTGTGCCCAGCAATCACAGCAGCCGTCAACTGGCTCTGGTTAAAGGAAAATTCCGGCTTATTTCGGCCTGGTGTATTTCCCGTACATGTGGCCATCGTGGCTCTATGGGTAGCGCTAACTTTACACTCGCCACCTTTGCGAGTGCAAAGATTGGAGGAAACGAGGATTCGCGTAAAATAACGACTGTCGGGGTGAACCGACAGTCGTTTCAGTTCCACTGAGAGTAAAAAAAAAAATAAAAACGTGGAAAGCAGCCGACTGGAGATGGAAAAATGAGAGAAAATGCAACGAGGGAAACCCACCGAGTAAGTAAGTAAATACATGAATGAATAAACTCTGACATGAAGCATGTGAACTGAACGTTGCGTGAAACATCAGATATGTGGACAGAAGATGAGAATATCACCTTCCTGCAATTAATACATGAAACAAACACAAATGTCATCCAGACAGCATGAATTACAACTACATGTCAGTTACTTTATTATCTTACTATTTATTCCAGGTGCAGCTGTGCTACTATGTGAGTAATGTAAAGCACACGTGGCACTGGGAGTTTCTATTTTCTTTCTTCACTCCTGAGCTGTTAATCCTCTAAACTCCTGTATTCAAACGACTGAACACTTCCTGAAACATTCAGACAGCCAAGGAGTGTGTGTGTGTGTGTGTGTGTGTGAGATGTAACACACTCTTCAGATTGACAGCAGTGAAACTCTATAGCCTGTTTGATTGGCCAGTTTTCAGTCACGCTCATGTTGACTTAGCTAAACCAAGGAGCCTGCAGCTGTGAGCGTGTGTGTGTTGATGTCCATCTAAGTGTATGTTTGTTTGAGCAACCGAAGAAGAAGATGAACGGTGATAAATTAAGGAACAAAGTCGGTTTCCCTTCAGGCCCTGAAGGTTTTTTTCCAGCTTACGATTTTTTTGTTTGTGACAGTTTGAATAAAAGCAAATAGAACGGTCGTATCATCAGGAAGTGAACGCGCGCTCCAAGAGCCTGAATCCACGGGATGTAAAATGGCCTGTATGAGCTTTTAATCTCTACATACATTTTTTGACACATTCCTCTGCAGACCTCTGTTTCTTGGGTGTCGTGAGTGAACAGTAATTTCCAAGTCCCACTTTTAAGGTGCGATTATACGCAAAGACACGTCTGCTCGAGTTAAAGATGTTTCAACTAAAGCAAAACATCTGCACGTATCCCACGCTTTATGAATCTGTTTCATTTCTCACAGAATTGAGAGGAAAAAAGAGAAAGGCTGGACAGAACCAACAGAGAGCTGGAGCTCGAGATGAACACGGACACAGCGCGTCAGGTTTCCATCCAAACGCTGCTGAAACTTCACCCAATTTTTGAGAAAATCATCAGAACGAACCCCGAGTCAAGTCTTGTTTCCCTCCTGTGAACGTGAGCCGATAATCAGCAGGAGGAGCCGATTCTCCGGTCGCTGCCGTCAAACCACCACAGAAGAAGAGGACGCGGCGAGATGAGGTCGTTAAAAGAGCTGCAGTCGAAGCTCGGACGATGCGAAACCACGTGGAAACCTGACGTTTCTGTTGGTTCCAGGCGTTGATGTGAGGAAGGTTCCAGCCTCCTCACGGCTCCTCACAGACCTGACGGATTCCTCTCTTCACGCTTCACGTACGTCACTTGTCGTCTCTGGGTCTAGTCTCTGGGTTTCCATTACATTTTGTTGCATTTTGTTGATATCGATGCACCAAGTTTTTCTCTGCGATGTTTTGGGATATTTTTTTGAATTCTCTGTTTTCACGTGCAAATTGAAAATGCAAATAAAAACAAGCGGCTGGAAATGAGCTTCTTGCTAACTAGCTTAGCGCTAACGTCTGTACAGCTGGTACCCTGACATGTTTTCTGTCTGAATGTAGCTTAAGACACATAATAAACTTCATTTGAGTAACTGCTGTGTGCTCAGTTTAATTATCTATTCGTTGCGAAGCACTTTGTAGATTGTTTTTGATACGGGCACTATACTGTGTCGGAGCCTGGAATCTAGGTATTTCGCCCCCTGGCACCGACATTGTTTTTAGGCCATTCCTTTGCAGCTCTGTCTTCTTGTTGGAGTTCCCTGTGTGTTTCTTCAAGATCTAGTTTTTGCAAAGTAATTGACTGACCAGCTGTTGGACAGATATTTAAGCTGAAGTCACTTCTACAGGTGATCTCTAGTTAACCTCTGTGACTTTACCAGCGTGGTTGCTCCAGTGATGCTATTGGTCATTTATATGATCAGTTATTTTGTGTTTTATACTTAGGTGTAATTTAGATCAATTGTCTATTGTTGTTGGATGGAAATAACCATGCCGTGCCCCAGCCTTCCCACAGAGCAACAATAATTTACAGACGAGTGCAGCGTTTTCCATTTTAAATATAACCATTTCATCAGCACTTGGGAGCTTGCTCAGCATGCAATTAAAATTCTTCAGCCCATTGATGGACAGGCGCACAAAGAAAAGTTGTAAACCAGTTTCACACACAGACTGCTGGGCTGAGTCCAGAACAAACAAGGTGTGTGCTGTCCATGTTTACATACCACACAGATACATGATTGGCATTTGGCATGTAGCTTCCTCTGCTGAAAGGGTTACACTCGCACACACACACACATTAAGTGACAGAGAGTGTGTACTTTACGTGACTGACAAAGATGAAACTTTATGCCTCATGCACATCACGGTTTTCCACCTTCGGCCGTTCTCAGGGTGAAAGTTTTAGTCCAGCTTCAGAGGAACACACTGCTGCTTCACACCAGCAGAGACGAGACTGAGACCAAAACCACATTTATTGCATGTTAGTATTCTCTACAGCCTGTTCCATGCAACAGAGCTGCAACATACACTCAGCTGGCATCTAGGTAAAACTAACTCAGACTAATGCAACAGTTTTGCAATAAATCCTCCTCCATGAAATGTTCCAAGATTCAGTTTGTGTTGAAACCGTCCCAGAGACGTGTAGATTCAACTGTATGATCATTTTGGAGAATGTAGTTTGTGAAGCTGCTGAACTGTATTACATTAGACAGAGGGTGCTTCTGTTATTTAGCCTCCCCTCACTGATAGAAACGGGGTGGACAAAATAATAGAAACACCTGCATCTCTCTCTCTGGTTGTTTTGAATCTTGGTACAGGCCATGGCTATTTACCTTACAGATGGTCCAGAATGCGGCGGCGCATCTGGTTTTCGTTCAGCATAAAAAGACACACGTCGCTCCGCTGCTGGAATCAAATTCAAGTCACTAATGCTCCTGTACAGAGTGACAGAGTGACTCATACGGGCTCATGCTCCTTTCGGCCACCGTGCCCCTCCGGGGAACGCCGTCTGGCGTTGCCGTCCCCTCACACAAGGCAGTCGCAGTCCAGACTGTTCTCGTTTGTGGTTCCCTGGCGGTGGAACGAGCCGCCAAATGCTATCAGAGCAGGGACGTCCCTCTCTTTCTTCAAGAACCTCTTGAAGACTGATCTCTTCTGAGAGCAGCTCCTCTACTAACACCTGTAACACCCTACAGGCCGAACTAGCACTTTCGCTGCACTTCTATACCTGATCTCCTCGCAGTTTGTCTCATTGAACAGATCTAGTACTTAGTACTCACTTCAGCGTCTCCGACTGTACTGAAGCTTTGGATAAAAGCATCTGCCAACCGAGTAAATGTAAATGTAGAGATAAACCCCTCTGCAGTGGCTTTGTGTCTCTTCGGCCAGTTTGTGTCTTCACGTGGTCGTTTCGCATCCCTTTCAGGTCATTTTGTGTCACTTTGTAGTCGTTTGACTGACCTTCCTACAAGAAATGTCACTTCAAACAAAGGTTTTTGCCCAGGGGCCACTGGGCCTGTGCCCAGTAGGCCTGTTCAGCGATCCATCCACAGGTTTACTGTATTTAATCATCCATCCATCATGGCAGGTTAACAGTTCGGCTGTGTTGAGCGGTTTTGTAATGACTGAGTCATTTATCTCTGACTCTATCAAGGGCTCACACGTTTCTCTGACTCCTCAACATTGTGTCTTGTCCACAAACTTCACATTTATCGCAGAAGCCACTCTCATTGTCACTGTCACTCAGGTATGTTGACATCTGTGACTATTTGTGTCAGATTAGTTCTAACAGAGTTTTTAAAGAGTAATTTATGGCCACTTGTCACGACCATTTTACACTTTCAAACGCCAAAGCTTCCCTCCCTTCCTCTGAAAAAAAGAAAATGCCTTCTGCTGCAATCATCGACTCATCTTGCTGCTAAAATACCTGTTATTAGCCTCAACAGGTATGGAGACCCACAACCTGTTTTCCCTCCGCTCACACATGTTCGGTAATTTCCAGGCTTTTCAAAAGAGAAGAGAAAAAAGCAAACATACCACCGTGTTGTACTGGCTTTAGGTGTACTGTCTGTCTGTCTGTGAATTTACTACCAGGCTTCTTCTGTCTGCCTAAATATATCATTATTTTCACATTTCCTTCCCGAAGGGGTCTGCTCTACACTCTGAAGAACAAAGGTTCAACCAGGACGGTCTGCTACGTGACAAACACACAGTGGAATTTTGGTCGTCTTGCATGTTGTATTATATATCGTCTGCATAAAAAGAAAAAAAAAAAAAAGGGAACAGTGAATGGACATGACAAGCTGTCTAGTGAAACATAATCCAGCAGCAATTACGTTTCATACAAAACGTATCTGCTGTTGCAAATTAGTATAGAGACAGAATTTCGAAGAGAGAGGGTTGTGTGACCAGGCCCTCAGACATTGTCTCAATAACAATAATAGAATAGTTTAAAAGTGTGTCAATGGTGTTTTAAAATTCTGCAGGATATAGTGTATGTGAAATTTCTTCAAACAATACTTTTGTATTAATTAAAACAAATAAAATGGAAAATAACACAAAGCTTTTATCTATTTTACCTATTAATCCTGCTATCTATCTATTATACTGATAATATATATGTATATATATATATATATATACACACACACACACACACACACACACACACACACACACACACACACACATATCCTGCTTCCTCTGGGCCTGTCAGTGTCATTTTGTAACTGAATTCAATTCAGCATTTCACGCTTTTTATTATAGTCCGATCAGTGACGTCTGGAGGAGTAGCCCCATAACTGAACAAATGAAAGATCAGATCACCTGTAGGCTCATGATGCTCTCTAATGTTTCTGAGTGGAGGTGGAGGGAGGTTGGATGGAGGGGAGTCTGAAGTGTGGGAGGCGGGAAAGAGGAGGAGGGTTGATTCTTATCTGATCCAGACCACTTTAGGAAGACACCTGTGGCATCCGGGACGATATATTACCACCTAAGTAGCCGTTAACCTCCCCCCCCAGGTTTAGTGTTGGAGGTGGGCAGCGCTCACAGACAGCTGCAGGGAGGAAGTAAAGACGACAGGAGGAACGCCTTTTATTTATGGAGCGGTGAAACGAGGAGATTTAACAAGGAGGAGCGGCAGACAGCGAAGGTGATCAGGTTCATAATGAGGAATGGTAAGGAAGAGATAGAAAGGACGACAGGAAGTAAAAACAACTACAAACACAAAACTAAATTGAATTAGGTGTTGACCAGTACTGCAACCCCTCCTGCTGGCTCTCAACACTCACGTTATCTTTAAAAGTAATCTGTCCAGCTTCCCGCTCTGTCGCACAGCTGAATGTGTCCATAAGTTGTTCCGCTTCCTTCCGTTTTAGTTTGGTAACTGACATAGTGCTGCCTTCTTGTCGTATGTAATCGTAAACGCTTCTTCATTAATGAACGTGTATTTCTATCGTCAATAAGTGTTATTGTGCGGTGTAGGAATGATCAAATGAAAGCAACCGGATGAAGGTTTTTAACAGTGAAAAAACTTGCAGGCAGACTGTAGGTTAGATTTGTAGTTGGCTCTTGACATTATAATATCTCGTTCCCTTTAAGCGTAGAGTCTAGTCAGTTTCAATGCATCATGAAAACTGACTAGACCTTAAAGAAAAGTGCAGTCACGGTGGCTTTGATCACATTCAGACTTGAACGCCTCCAAATCGTCCAGCACTTTGTTTAGTCTCGCGGTGCATTCGAGTGCATGCCAAATGTACTTTTCTCTGAGTCCAACGGACACGAAACCGTGGCATACGTGAATTCATCAGCGTCAACAACAGCAGCTTCAGTTTTCTTTCCTCTGTTTGGTTCCGTTTTACAGCTGATCTTGTGTAGTTTTAGTGTTATGGTGCTTTCCAGTGGGGCCAAGTTTACCTTGTTTACGAGGAGGCCCCACGTTAACAATCTCCTTTATTCCTAACCTCAGAGGTGGAAAACTCCACCTAGTGCTGAGTTCTCGAACTCTGCAAGGACATTTTTAAAAAGTCTCTTTTTCGATGTTGAAATACAAAAACAAAATAATTGACCACTTTCTTAACTTAAACTATTTCAACGCGTTGCTTGTTGTGCTCCTCTGATGACAAAGACAAAGTCATGCGATCATCTGAAGGCGGCGTTCGCACTGGTCTTGTGTGTTGTCTCAGGGTTCGCTTTGGTCTCAGCTCTGATCTCCTTTAGCTGTTTAGTTCGGTTTGACTGGTCCACGATCTGTCGGGCACTTCGTAAGAAGCATACTGACTCCTTGAGTGCTGATCCTGTCCACCGCCTGCCTCGGTCTCAGAGCTGATCTGGGAGCTGACCTGTCGGCGTGTGCAGTGTTTCTCTTTGATCTGCGGATCGACCTGCTGGACGAGCTCAGGGGATGTTTAATCCACACCTAGAGTGTTGACAGGTGTCGTGAGGAGGGGGGCTGCTCAGGTGTGTGTGTGTGTGTGTGTGTGTGTGTGTGTGCGTGCTGGTGATAGACACTCCCTTTGTCTCCAGGTGTGTGTGTGTGTTGCTGAGGGATACCCATGCATTTCTTCTCATTTTCACATCAGTGTGTGTGTTGATGTTTCTCCGTTCTCACATGTTCGCCCAAACGTGTGTGTGTGTGTTTTCTCGGTCAGGCGTATGTGTCTAGGCGAAGGTGCGTGTGTTAATGTGTGTGTGTTAGGGCTACGGATCCTCCTTTGTGCCCCTGGGCTCTTCCTGTAGCAGTGTATGTTTCCACCCCCCAGGCCTGGGGACTTCACAGGCTTTAACTGAGGCCGTAACAGCTCCCCAGTGAAGACAATTAGCTGCTAAACGCCTCCCTGCTCGCCACTGTTTGTTTTCCCGACTGCTGGCCCGCCACGTTGACGGCGTGTTTGCTTTCTGTCCTCGTACGCGTTAAATGCGCAGTTCCGAGCCGACGGGTACGTCCGGAGATTCAGAGAAGAAAAACAAAGAAAAACAAGTTTGTTGATGTGATGAGACGAAGATGAAGAGACGCCGATGACACGGACATCAAGTTTTTACCTGATGCATCTCCATCACTGGAGCTCTCACACAAGACAGATTATTTCTGTAAGACGATAAAAGTAAATGGTTTTGGTTTTCTGTTTAAAATAAAAACTGAGCTATGATTTGTTGCTTCTGCTGAAATGATGAGAGGAGAAAGAAAGGAGGGATGTTTTTTCTTGCAAACGAAACTGAACAAAATAATTTTTGTTCATTCAGTTTCAGTGAGATTCCTCACCGTCTGACTATCTGTAGGAATTACATTCGTATTGGACGATTTCACAGTTTTATGTCTAATGTTAATGCTTAGTGCCAATACAGGGAGAAGTGTGATCTCAAAAAGAAGACGTTTAAATCGCATGTATTTTTCCTGCAGTGATAACAGCCCCTGCAGACCGACCCGCTGGCTGATTTTTGTTTCGTTCTCTCTCGTGCTGCCACCATCGCCGCGACGGAAGTGTCGCCCAGAAGGTATCCGCACTCACGTCGAACGCAAAACTGTGGACTTCGTGGAGATTCATTAAAGTGAAATTTATTTCATGGAGCAGAGGCAGGTGGGTTGTCCAGCCGTGGACTGAATTTTCCTGAAAACGAACGATTATTTTCATTATGGCAGAGAAAATAATCTGCCGATAATTTTCTCGATTAAGATTGATTTTTTATTTTGCCTATAAAGTGTCAGGGAACAGAGAAAGATTCCAGTTATACTTCCTCACAGCTGAAGGTGATGCCTTCAGAGGTCTGGTTTTGTCTGAACAACAGGTCAAACCCCAAACATATCTACTCTATTATCATACACAACGTAGAAAAGTATCAAATACTCACATCCGAGAAGCTTTGATTAGAAAACAACAAAACCAATTTCTCGATTGTCAGAATAGTTGACGATTCATTTTCTGTTGATCGAGTAATTGATTGATCAACTAATTTTCCCAGCTCTACCAATAACCGTTTGTCTCTCCTGGTCGTAGTGATCAGAAGAAATTCGAAAGTAAAAGCACTGAGGTCAGCACTGGCTGTCGCTTTGAGTTTGACCGTCTGGTCCACATCTGGACCCAGATACAAAAACCCATCCCGTCAAAATCCAACAGCCAATGAATTTTTTTCCAGTTGTAGCCACAATCTTTGCCCAAAGTTAACCAAAGTAAACCACATGTTTTAGTTGCCGACTTTAACCTTAACCATTTACCGTTTGCTCATCATAACAGCTCGTTTGCCAACTACGATCTTTCCATAACCTCGTAGAAGGTCTTTGGTTAAAGTCTAAAATTCTAATGATCACTGAAGTGAAACCAGTTCAACAGTGAATAATTTTATGATGTTGTCTCCTGATCATTCTGGTCTGGTACATCAGTCACTGGAAACAAGCTCAATGAACAAGTTGAACTTGTCAAATTAAACAAGTTTAACTCAAAATCCCAAATATATAAATTAAGAGGAACAGAGGAACATTTCTCCGTCCCCCTTTGCTGCTGCAAAAACATATGCTGCTATCTAGAGAAAGCAAAGCAGTCCTCAGGTCCGCTATCCCAGAGTTAACTGTGTCATCAGCAGTGATTTAAGCAGCGAAGTCGTCTATAAAACAGATGAGTGTTCTCTGGTTTCTCTGCTCAGCATTAACATGGTTTTAACCATCTTCAGCCGTTTAAATGGACCAGATGAAAACTACTATATAGAACTGACCAAAAGCCAAATAAACTGATTTTAATAAAAGCAGAAGAGAAGATGAGTTGGGAAACGGCAGCCGAACAAAAACATCCTCTCAGATCATTTCACCACTTCTCATGTGGGACTTTGACTCCACCAAACACTCATGTGCGTCCAGACATCTGTGGACATGTCTGTGATGATACCAGCTACACACCGAAATGCTCATTTTTAGCGCTGAGATGTGGAGGCCATTTGCACAGAGCGCCGGGTGACGGCCGAGGCCGCGTAGAGACGCGTCGTCCACCAGCGTCTCCGTAAACACCCGCTGAGTCTCCTGCGCTGTCTCTGACTGATGGATGTTTCACCTGAACATATGAGGTGTCACTTTATAATCGAGTCGGATTTTTGGTTTTACAGTCAGACAGTCCTGAGGAGATGAGGCCTGTCTGTCTTTGCAGAACTTCACAGACTGGACGTAACAGCAGTGGAAAGACGTCAGTCTCTGCTGCAGTAAAAGGGGAAAAGTAAAAGTCCGAAAGGAAGCAAGTGTTCGTGGGCAAAGGGGCTCGAGTATCAACAAGTTAAAATCCAGACAGTGAAGAAGGAAATCTTCTCTCAAATTTCTGATTTCTCGGTTTTGGAAAGTTTTTTAATGATTTTGAATCAGTTAAGGAGGGATCAATAACTGAAAGAACAGAAGGAGAGATTCAAAGAAAAAAGGCAGAAATAAGAAAGAAAACAGGGAAGAAAGGAAAGAAATGAGGAAAGAAGGACAGAGGGATTAAACGAAGGAAGGATCAATGGAAGAAATGAATACGACGGAAAGGGGAGAAGAATGGAAAAAAGAAAGTATTAACATAAGGTAGCAAAGAAATAAAGAAAGAAGAAGGAAAGAAGGATTGAAAGATGGAAGAAATAATGAAAGGGGGAAGGAGAGAAAAAAGAAAAAGAGAAGAGGAATGTGAGGGAAGAATTAGGAGAAAAATTTCCCTCTGACTCTCATGAATTTCACCAAGAGCAGGATTTTACTGTTGTAGCTGGATCAGGTGGAGCTAATTTAACGGCTTTGTACAGGACTGGGACTAATGATTGTTTTCATTATGGATTAATCTGCTGATTATTTTCTTTATCAATGGACCGACCGTTCGGTTTGTAGAAATTTTGAAAACAGTCAATCGCCCCGAGCCCAAAGTGACACCTTCACCGTCCAAACCTCAAAACGAGTCCAACAGTGAAAAGGCGAAGCAGCAAATCGTCACATCAGAAAAGCTGGAACCATGAGATGTTGATAGTGGCTGTCACTTCGTTTCCTGTCAATCAACTAGTTCGTATAACATCTTAAGTTTTACGTGTCCACAAATGGAAATACTCCTGCAAACTACAACTGCTTCAAATTTGTACAGTAAGTACAGTAATTGAGTACATGTACTCAGTTACTTTCAACCACTGAGAGAGATGAAATTCAGTTCATCATTTGGATCATTTTCTATCATTGTCTGCAGAGGGATAACCAACGTACAGTTCCACCGCTGCTTTAAAGGGACATTACAATTGATTTTTGAAATAGTCTGAGCTCATCTATCGACCGTTCTTGGACTTTAATGTGAACCAACCTTGTACACACAACACAATTAAATCAAGTCCTGATATCTGGACTGAGCCTTTGTATAATTTCCTAACGTTTTATAGCTGTGCCACTCTGCTATTGTAATCATCTATTTCCTTCTTTTCTCATTTTATTTTCTAGGTAACCTACAGCCGGGTACATAAGTATTTGGACAGTGAGGCAGATTTCGTAGTGGTGCCTCTGTACGCCACCGCAGTGGAGCCGAAACAAACCCGTCAGCATGTGATTGAAGCGTCGACTTCCAGCTTTAATTCGAGGGATTTAACTAAAATTTCACATTAACCGTTTAGGAATTACAGCCATTTATGAAATGCAGCGTTGGACGGCAGGGACAGACTTAAAAATAGACGCAGGTGTCCGTCTAGTTCGCCTAGATCCTGATAAGTGTTTTAAAAAAAAGTTTGAATATAATTTGTTTTTATTATCACAGTATCTGTTGTATCATTATCATCATTATCATTATCTGTTATTGTAATTACTGCTATCGACTCACAAGCTTCTCCTTCAACACAGAGACAAAGGTGGTTGGTCGACATTCCCTCTGAAGGCAACACACACACACACACACACACACACACACACACACACACGTAAAGACATGATGTTTGGCCTCGTCTCTTTGACTGTCAGTCTCTTTCAGCTCAGCAGCATTAGAGAAGTCCTACAGTCAACTGTCAGATGTGTTAAACAGACCTCACTGTGCTTCCTGTCATTTGACTGATGACACAAACGCAAAAGGTTTTGCAGTTACTTGCATCCAGTGAGAGAGAGATAAAGCTGAGACCATCAGTCGGTATACTGGGAGCTGCTCCGCTTTAAGAGCTGCAGTGCCTGAGTCTAAAGAGGTGTTACATGCAAATTTGTGCAAACTGTCTTTACAGTGCTGACATCGAGTCCAAAATACGTGTTACACAAATGCAAATAAATTCGAATTCCTGCCGTCCATTCTAATCAATCCAGTCCGAGCAAGCTGCTGCTCCTCGAAACAAATGTTCCAGTTACGGAAGTGTGTGTTTCTCGTGCAAGACATTGACATCGGAAGACAGTTCCTCGGACAATGTCCCTGTTACTCGTGGAGATCGAATCCCCAATCCGCCCCCAGAAAATCTTACTGCAACACGGAACTGTAAAGGGATCCTCTTCGGCTGTTTGTGTACGTCTGCCTCTGTTAACCAGTATTTTTATTTGCCCTGCTACTGATCAATAAAGTTTATTGAACTGAACTGAAAATCAGTTCTTCTTTTTAAACGCTGTGTTGTACTTACTGAGAGAAGTGAGGTGATGTGTTGATTTCCTGTGGGTCAGTTGTCAGAGCGAAAACATTTACACCACTAACTAACAGACATGATCAGACAGCTGCCTGGAAGATTTGTGAGTGAAATCTAACGGCTCTTTTCAGTCTGCAATTGGGGAAATTCTTGTAAATCAAAGTTGAATTTTAAAAGGGGACTCCCTGGAAACCCCTCCAGGAGCCCCGGGGGTCCCAAGACCCGGGTTTGAGAGCTGCTGCTGTACTTCGCCCAAGCTGTCAGTCAGTGTTTCAGAGCGCCGGGGGCCAACAGTCATCTCCTAAACGGTAATTTATGTGCTGTTGTGGAGGACAAATTGCTGCAGGAGGTGCACCATTAGTTAAACTGCATTTCACAGCGACGTGTTTTCACCTGCAGCACAGCTATGCCAAAAATGTCATAACTCAGCGCCGGGCCGCCGCCAGCCAAAGACACTGGCTTTTATAGAGGGTGGGCGGGGGTTTACTGACACACCACACTGTCAGGGATAATATATAGACTGTTCACGTTCCCACACACTCAAACAGTCATTAATGCAAGCAAACATTGAACCAAGTACGCAAATACACACACCTGATTTCTGATAAGACAGATACTAATCTTACGTCCAAATAGTGCAACTACCCACATTTTGCACAGAAACTGTTTCACGCCTTCGCCACCTGACCACTGGACTCCTGCTAACTCCCTGCTCTCTGGCACCTGTACCTGCAAGTCTAAGGCCTGGTTGAGGCGCTGTCAGAGCTATGAGGTTTCGTATGAGGTTTCATCCGACCGCATCGGAAATCAAACGTGTTAATAGCTGTTCTGAACGGCGGAGTGAAAAGCCGGCTGTGGTAGAGAGGGTGGAGGTCGTGATATCATGTAAATACAGTTGTTCATAGTGTTGCACTCGGTTGCTCACCTGAAAAGTGACGGAAATACTCGGGTGAACTGGGCGAGAGGCTCAGCCCAACTGGTCACACCTGGCCAATCACTGGGAAAAGTGGGTGCGAATGTCGGATGGTGGGTTTCGGAAAGTTACAGAAATGGTCGGACACAGACTCCCCCGAATATGACGTCGGAGAGGTGTGTGTGTGTGTGTGTGTCGGACCATCTGACGTGCAGTTCGGATGGCGTATGAAGCCCATTTACATCATGGCCACTGAAAATTCTGGATTCTGAACGGCCGGAAGGTTTGGATTAACTTCTTTATTTACTTGTTTTATTTTCGTAACAAGCAACAACAACCAAAAAAACCCCCCACAAACGGTTTCCGAGTGACAGCCACACAGTTTTACGTGAATCTGCAGGTCCGAATCGGCTGCCTGTTGGGAGCGGAGAGAGGACTTAAACGAGGAGCTAGATAACATTAGCCACGGTGAAGCTGGGGGCCTGTGTCAGAGCAACATCTGCAGCGGAAAGGGGAGAAGACCGGAGAGGAAATGCGACTACAACTGCACAGAAAATAAAAAGACGTGCAGAAGTTACAGGTCAGAGTGAGGGCACTTCACGTCAGGTGGTTCTCGGCCCCAGCATCCTCCATTACAATAACAGGACGTTTGTCGGGTTCAAGCCCATCTCCTACAGTCATTCTAGTGGCTCTGTGAAGCTGTACAGTCCTTTGAGGTACACGCTAACATGCTGATGTCTGGTAGTTCTAATGTTTACCACCATCACCATAGTTCGGTGTCTTAGCTGTACTTTTTAGTGCTAATTACAAAGCTGAGTCTGATGGGAACGTCATTAGTTTTGCAGGTAGGTCCTTAAACACAGTATTGGACAAATTAAAATGTTGACCTGTTGGTGGCGCGACAGGAAAAATCAGGGACCATCACCAAAGTCATTAAGAGCCGTGAACGCCATGAAAATCTGTACCAAACTTTGTACAACTCCCTCAAGAAAATTTCTCTGAATAAATGGAAACTTTGACCTGATGGTGGCGCTAGAGGAAAAGGTGGAGGATCACCGAAGTCCGTGGGATTCATCCTCTGGGCACCCTGAATGTCTGAACCAAATTTCATCACAATCCACCCAATAGCTGTTGATAGGTAAAATCTCTATTTTGCTTCCGGCTCATTCAACGCCTCTTTATCGCCTTTTTAGCATTTAAACATCAAAAGCTAGTATTTACAGCATTTTAAATCATTTTGACCTAATTATTTTATACTGAAATGCCAACAACAGACTCAGAGCCGACCAGCGTGCACCTGCACATATTCATATGATCTCTGAAACAGAACTAGATCAACAGCTGATCCCAGCACGAGAACTATTCAGGGGAAGAGACTCAAAGCCTCAAGCGTTAAACGCGACAGTGACGGAGCATCCTAACGCAGACACGTTAGCCCACCGTTTTCAGATGATGACGTGTCGGTTGTCGAGCCGTGATATTCAAACTGCCGTTTGCAAAGTTTACACTCGACTCTTTGTCGATCCGTTGTAACGAAACGCAGCCACACCGACGGCTTCTTAGACATGGTGTCAATTAGTTTGGGGCCGACTCCGAGTAAACGTTCAGTAAACGTTAAACAAGTTCGACCCAGCAGTCCTCATTAGGTTGCATAAGTTCAAAGTTGTGAAAACGTTTTCGCAGGTAGTCTGTCCCTCCCACCGCCAAAAAAAAAAAAAAAAGATTGATCCTGGAAGGCTGTCGATGTGGCGCTTTTCTCCCAGTGAAAGTAACACTGGCGGTCGTCCGACAAATGAGAACGTATCGACCAGCCAATCGACCGGTCGACTACAGCCCTAGAAATACTCCAGTTACAAGTAGAAGTCCTGCATTCAAAATTAAACCAAAGCAAAAATACAAAAGGTATGAGCATCAAAATATATTGAAAGTACAAAAAGTAAAAGGAGTCATTATGCAGAATGGCCCATCCCAGAGTAATATATATTATATTATTGGAGTGGTATTGATAAATGAATGTGTTCATCACTTTAATAATGCAGTCAGTGAAGGTGGAGCTCATTCAAACTACTAAGATCCTAAAATCTATAATAATACTTAATTTTTTTTGTGGATCATATTTTGTATTAATCTGAAACTGAAAAGTAACTACAGTTGTCAGATAAATGCAGCGGAGTAAAAAGTACAATTTGGTGGAATGGAAGTGTAAAGTAGCATAACATGGACTTACTCAAGTAAAGTACAATATCCTCAAAATTGTACTTCACTACAGTACTTGAGTAAAAGTGCTCAGTTAACTTTCCACCACTGTTTGATACTAATCATATGGGAGAAGTTAGACGCCGTTCAATTGCTCCCTTACGATTAATTGATTCTGACCATCGCAGGCAAACATCCGACGACAGATTAATACTCGTGTTTGATAAATCTCCAGTTTCCCCCCCAGTTTTCAGTGTTACCAGGTATTAATATTCAGTGCCGTCGAAGAAATTCTCCGCTTCTTGCACGCTCATAAAAAATGAGTGGGTATTTACCAAGCGTTCTGTCGCAGACACCATACCTGGAATCAAACTGCATAACACTCAGGGGATTATAAAGAAATCACAAATCTGCTCGATCCGGTGATTATTCTTTTCTTTCTGTCTTTCAGATTGTTTTTCTGCATATGACAAATTAGTTTAAATAATATTTCATATAAAATGAAATGATTTGATGTTAAATTTAAATAAAGTTTTCTTCCACCTCTGTGTGCAGTGAAAAAGAGTCCATCGGCGTCCGAGGTGTGTTGGTACTGAACAGTCAGTGAAACCTGTGGATCTGTGTGACCGGAGACCCCCCCCCGGCCGCTCGGACGGTCTAGTTCTCACCTCATAACAAACAGCACAGCGCTCCCCAGTGGTCTGACACCGAATCACACACCGTGTCTGTATCAGCTTGACAGATTATGATCAGCAAAACAAGAGTCTGTCGGTAGTTTAAGAAATATTTAGATCGGTTTCTTGAGTAAAAGTAACAATAGGACAGTGTAAAAATACTGCATTACGGGTCAATATCCTGCGTTCAGAATTTCACTGAGAAAAGTGTCTTGACAAGTAAAAAGTAAAAGTCTTCATCATGAAGACTGGTCCCTTCCACTCAACTGTCTACACTGGATTATGGAGACATCCTGTCGCCGCTGGACCCCGTCGACCACGTTCGATTCATCACACAGGACAGCTATCACGCTCACCACGCTGAGTTACATGAAAAGGTCAGAGGTCGTCGCGACACATTGTACACACGTTACAGTACGAAATACATTAGGTTCAGGTTTTGCTACTTTTAATCGAGGAAACACTGTAATCCAGGGTGCTGATTACAGCCGCTGCAAGATGTTAATAAATTGATTTGTTGCTACCAGATGAGATATTTTGCTTTACATTTTTAATTTCTGATCAATTTTAGTCTTTGGTCTCTTTGCACACTGGGATCTTTACTAAATTTTACAATCAACTTGAGTTTTGCCAGAAATCCAGAGTTTGTTAAGATGAAGCCACCAGCGGAGTTGACAAGGTTAAACTTTAAACTGTTTTTAACTGGAACCGTTTGTCCCTGTGAAATGAACTGAAGTGACTTTAGAGTGAACTTATTATACTTAAGGTCTAAAATTATTTTTCTATTGATTCATTTATTATTCCAGTAATGCTGAAATTTGTTTTCTGTGCTTCTGTGATAAACTGTAAAGTGTTTATCGTGACCAGACCTCATCATTATTATTGCTCTAGTCTATGTGTGTGAGTGTGTGTGTGTGTGTGTTGTCCTGTGAAATGTCTGTCAGGTTTGGTTCAGAAGCTTCCAGCAGCAGCAGTGAAGCAGCCAATCAGAGTGTGACAGACGAGTGAGAGCCCGACCATCTGTAGGTGGACTGATGCCGACACAGCAACACACACACACACACACACACACACACACACACACACACACACACACACACACACACACACACACACACACACACACACACACACACGCAAACTACTCACATTCACATAAATAAGATGTAAAAATTTGGAACTAATTGATGATTACGGTTGGTCCTGTTGGTACACCCCTCACACTGAATACTGTGTGTTTTACTTTAAAGGCAGCCTGTGGTGTATTCTGGCGCTTTCCTTCGTGTGCGCTCCCGTGCAACGGTACAGCTCATCAAGACATTTCTCTATAGCGCCACTAGTGGCCAGAAACTCCACAGCGTACCTTTAGGTC
This sequence comes from Xiphias gladius, assembly GCF_016859285.1. Classification (NCBI taxonomy): domain Eukaryota; kingdom Metazoa; phylum Chordata; class Actinopteri; order Istiophoriformes; family Xiphiidae; genus Xiphias; species Xiphias gladius. The sequence continues at coordinate 1,419,468 of NC_053422.1, forward strand.
AGTACTTTTCCTTTCACCAGTTTGAAGTTGAGATTCAAAGTTTATTTTTGATCCTGAGCAGTCATGGCGGAGTAAAAGTTAAAGTGGTCCAGAGGGTGGTGTCAGAATCAAGGTCTTTGGTGTCTGATCTTTGAAGGATTAATCTTAAGTTTTTTATGGAAAAGTTTGGGTGTGAAAAACATCGACTTAGGTCATTTCCAGACTGACAACAGCACAGAAAAATAAAACAGTCCCCCCATTAATTTCAATACTAGACTCACACTACGTTGTTCGTCCACGTCCTCTGGGACAACACACAGAACTGCTTTCTGATCGGAGGCTCCTGTCTGCACGTCCACATCATCTGTTTGTGAAACTCTCATAAATAACTGCTGAAAAATAAATCTGGTGTACGATGCGACAACACATTTTACATCTACTCCGCCGTGACCACTAAGGAACAAAAACAAACTTTGGATCTTACAAGGTCTGGTTCGGTTTAGGCGCAATCATGAGTTTGTTGAGGTTATGGAAACATCTCAGTTTGGGCTAAAATGGCTGATTTGTTTGAGTTTAGGTCACGTTCGTCGTCATGATGCCTTTGTGGTGTTAGGCACTGTCGGCCAGCTATGGACTGGCTCGTGTTATAAATCATTGTGTATTTCAACTCTAATATTCGTATTTTTAGATTGCGTGTAACTGAATTCTCTGTGGCTTTGTTTGAAAACTCAAATGAGGGACGCATGAAGTATTTTTGAATTGAATTGGTGACAATAATAAAACACGCGGTGCTCCGGCAAAAAAACAATGTAACCTGGTTCGGGTTTTGCCACAACGCGATGCGACATCATCCGGTACTGCCCGAACGAACGCTCCCAGCAGATCACTTTGTGATGTTTTTTTAACGCCAATGGTGGATCTGTTTCGTTTACCTCGCCATCGTGGAGATGGAGAATAAGATGATGATGAATGCGATGACTTTCCAGAGCCGTAGAATCCGGTCTCGTCGTTTTATAAACCTCTGTGCAGTCTTTTGGTGTCTGACAAACCTTCAAAGTCATGGATCTGTTACTCAAGCTGGACTTCCTTGATTATATTTCATCTCGCCTGCACAATCACCACCATGTGCAGAAGGTGCAAACATCAGTCCAGTGGCAGATTTCGTCACTGACTAAACTATTATTACTCAATACTTCAAACTACGAAATAATGAAAAATCTACAAAATTCAGGAAAATGGCCGGATGAAGCTTTGCATGCGTACAAAATCTGTTTTTCTTCCAACATCGAAAGACCACCAGATGACACATTTGCTAGTGTTTTGACTCCAGTGTTTTATTAAATTAAGTAGTAAACATGATTACGTTCTCTCATCCCTTCAGTTTATATTTTATTTTTTGCTAATTGCTCCGTAATAGAGGCACAATCCCCTACATTCATTAACAAAGGTTGAAAATTAAGTGTTGGCACCACATCTGCTCCTGAGCCCTCAGCATCTATAAATACGTGTCAACCACGCAGCCCAGCTCTCATAGTTATAACTATACATTTTACATGATCTTATATTACTGCCTCGATAAGGAATTATAATTACCGAGTAGGGAATTAAAAAATTAGCGCGCAGCTGAAGTGCAGGAGCGCTGCTGTCGTCTATTTGTGGTTTACAGAGAGGTGTTTTTTTTTTTTTTTTCTACCAATGTAGTCACCTCCAACAAAAGGTGAAAATTGCACCCAGGGGGGAACAGCTTTGAGGGGGAAACGGTGTAGATTCACCCCATCTTCTCTTTGTCTCCGTCGCCGTCTTTGGCTTGGTGGTCCAAGCGATGTACAATGGCATCGTCCATCGCCGATGGCCGACAGTCATCATGATGTTGAGCCAAGCATCGTTACTCCACAACTGTACCACCAGAGGTAGTTTCTGTCTGCTGGAGATGACAGGGACAAGCTGACAAGGCTGGAGGGGCCCCCAGGGGCCCCCATGGAAACACAAGCTGCTGATGTAAGGTTTTGAATCTCATATCCAGCACCTTGTGGGCAGGAAGATAGGATAATCTACCCCATCAACATGTGTTAAAACTGCACACAGATACACAAACCTCTGGGAAAATGGGAAACGGGAAAATGAGAAAAGGAAAAACAAACTGTTGGGTGGTGAGAAAAGAGCAAATGTGTCTGAAAATTCCCTGCTAACATCTTACAAATACGTTCCTTATGATTTTGGTTTTCTTCTACCACCTCCCTCAATAAATAATATACATATCGTATAAAAGATATGCAAACAATAAATAACTCACGATGCAGTATTATAGATTAGACCATCCATCAGTATATAAAGGTAGTTAAATTGAGCTCCACCCTGAATGGCATTTTGTTTATAATACATTTACACGTGTACTTCTACCTCAGTAAAATTTTGACAGAGTATTTATAGTCTGACTTAAAGGTACACTATGCAGTCCAGAGTGCCTCCTCTACGACTGCCAATGCCAACATTCTCAGCAAGGTAAAGGGTGAAAATGAGGAACAATGGAGGCCCCACGCCCAAGTTTGCTCGGGGCTCTGAAACCACTCAAATCCACCACTGCAACAGTCCCTCACGTCACGACAATAAGCTGCGTTGTTCCTGATAACTACCGCTAGCGTCACAGCGTATTCTGTGACCCGTCAGATTCTGTGACCTGTACCAACAGCCAGTTCACCGCCAGGTAACGTTCAGAGTATTGTGGAGAAAAACAAGCTGTGTAATTAATGAATTTATTAATGGTTAATCCATCATTTACTAATTCTTTATAGATTGGTTATAAGCCATTGGACGGCTTTGCTCGCTGGTGTCCTCCATTGTCGTAGCAAACAACAGAACGTTACTGGCTTAGCTTCCTGTCAATAGGGCACGCCACGGAAACGATATTGGCCGAGGGTGAAGCTTTAGAGCACCGTCTGCTGGATCACACGTCAAACTACTTCAAACGGTCTCACGCTTATAAACTGTAAATTTTAAATTTCAACAGGTCATAACAGTTTGAATATAAACTTTTTCCCCACAGCCCTAATACATACAGTTGGTTTTGTAAATTCCTTGGTGAATTTATTAATTAACCATTAATAAATCCACTAATTACAGCTTATAAACCCTTTATAAATGACGCCTAATCAGAAAGTGGTACTGTTTTTAAACTAAGGTATGTCTTTACTCCAACTAACAAACTCCCTAAAAGATCTGACAAGGGATTTATTCCTTAACGGCAACAAGGTTTTGAATCCGAACGAAATGTCAGGTCAACTCTTCTTCTCTCTAAGTGCAGTTTACGAGTGTGGATAATGAAGGCTGAGAGCTTTCATTAGCGGGTCCACAGTGGCTCATTAGGAGGAGCTGAATGACAGGCTAACTGGCTGTGAACGCCTGCTGTTTTACCCCGCTACTGGCTCTGATAACCTCTGATCCATCACTCCAGTAACTGCACACCTTCATTTACCTGCATTCTTCCTGCTGAAGACTCCCATCTGCGGGTTAAAAGTCACAACTGTCACAACCTGAGGAGGTGACAGGTAGAAATAGTATATGTAGTGATACTATATAGATACACACCCACACACCCACACACACAAGTGTGAGAAAATATGATTTAAGGCTGTGATCTCATCCTCAGTTGCGTGATGTGAACAACGATTGAAAACATTTCCTGTGTAATGCTGAAGTATTTAGTTTTTAAATCAATTTTGTTTTTTTTGTTCACCTTCACGCTGAGAACAAGCAAACAGCACCACCTACAGCTAAAGGTTTTGTTAACATGTTCATACAAGTTCAGAGCATATGAAGAAATACAGTAGTGAAATGTGAATCTACGCTTGAGCAGGGCGGAAGAAGTCTTTAAATCCTTCACATTACATTACTCCATTTACTCTAATGTAAGGGGTAAGAAGTTATTTTCAGCCTCCAAATATGACAAGACATGATTGTGCCTCGCGGTTGGTTTGAATTATGTTATTTTCTGAGCGAACGATGCTGAGTTCACATCATATCGAATTCATTTACCACTTTCCGACTTTGTAGAAGCGGTGTAGATAAGACTGATACTTGTCATTTAAAGAGTCCGGACGGTCAGATCTTTACTTAACCTTTCCAAAACTAAAAACAGAAGAAGAGCAAAAGCGTACGGAAAGGATTTGAATGAAACAATATTTGTTTGAATGATTTTGAATGCAGAGATAGCGATACATTCAAAGACATCAACCTGCGAGGATGGTGACTTTACCGGGGAACTGTTAGCTTTAGCCTCAGTCTATAAGCATGATATCATGTATGTAGCCATCAATTAAACCTACAATATTACAAGATTTGTTTTATTAAAACAAAAATCTTTGACACATTGAAAACTCGGCCGGAGACTGCATATTCAACCAACTCATGGAGCTAACGCTAGCTCAACTAGCTAGCTAGAGCTGCTAATACCTGATAGCAACAGTTAAATAGACAGGCTCCAGCTAGAAATGCCAAGCTGCCTTGTCTATTACTGGCTAAAATTGAGGTCACATTTCAAACTGCACATCGAGAACGTTCCAGAGTGTTCTAGATGTGTTCTAGATGTGTTCTAGATGTGTTCTAGATATGTTCTAGATATGTTCTAGATATGTTCTAGATATGTTCTGGAACGGAAAGCCTGACAGGCACAGCAACAGTAACTAAGGGGGGCTGGGCTTAACGAACAGAGCGCTTCATCGTCACTTGTAAATGGCTGCTAAGTCAGTCATGTCTACCACAATAATAATTATGGTCAAAAAATATCCCAGTTAAGTCACCTGGCTGTATGAAGGCAATCGCAACACGGTAACCTCATTTAAGGCTGGATGCCGTAGCTGTGTAGTGTTCAACTTTAGAGTCCCTATAGTGTTTTTCTCTGGCAGAAAAGCGCCAACAGGACGCTGGGGGCGCGACATAAAAAAAAAAAGTTACTGCACTGCGCGTGCGTTTTGTTTCCATGACAACAATAACTTCACAACATATCCTACGTGAATATGAACAAAAAACATGGAAACAAAGAAGAAAAACAAACAACCTCGCGATATTTTTGTAGTCAGATTTATATAAATACTGAATATTGTACTAATACATGGCACCATTGTCTCTGGGAAATAATATCAATGTGACACCATGGTCTGTATACACACACTGTTAATCTAAATCCATTGCATTTAAAACTCCAGAGCGCTCCCTGGAGGCCGACCAGTACAACAGCAGAGAAAAAGACAGTGTCGGCAGCCCTCTGAATATTAAACTAAAAAGCCGGACTGTAACAGAACCGTTAAGCCAGGATAGTGAAGGACAAATTCACATTGAAGGTTCAGAAAAAGGGTTCTGCACTCTCTTGGAATTTTATTTCAGTATCGTTCTATGTTGACTCTGACAGCTGAAATATTATCGGGACAAGATCCCTCACAACTTCCCATCAACAAACACAAGTATTTTCATGGTAACTGAAACCAACTTTATTCCATTTTCAAAAACTAACCCTTAAATTAACCCTTTTTCTTTCATATTGAATCGCTCAACTTGGGAATCTTGAGCCCTGAATGTTGGCTGCAGGTATAAATCATCTTTCTTTCGTAAATTAAAAAAAATCTGCAATGACACTATCACGATACAGTTAATAACAAATTTTTGTCTCTTATTTTTGAGTAGGTTTTTGTAATGATGTAACAGGGAATAGGCCAGACACTGACATTTAAACTTACATGTGTGTCACTCTCTACTCACTCTAGTGCATTTTTGAAGTGTGTAGATGATGACTGACATTTTATTTTCAAAAAAAAAGAAAAAACCAACAAAAAAAAACAACAACTTTCAAAGACATTTCTCAAATCTTTTTATCAATGTTTACGGCCAATTGTCAGAAACACCAATAAAACTGGCCTGTGTTTCTGGGACAATTTACTTGGCTTTTGTCTTTAAAAAAAAAAGATTTCGGATTTTATTGTACTTTACAACCTCTGATGAGAATAAATATAAACTGTTAATGTTTATGTTAAAGGTTCCGGTGAAGTTCCTGCTGCTGCCAAAATATCAATGTCATAATCTGCTACAGTTCAGTTCAGCCTGGTTTGGCTTGGTTTGGCTCAGTTTACTTTGAAGCATTGCATTCATCAAAGAAAAGAAACTAAGAGATGTTTTCTCATAATAACGACTTAGTATCTCATAACTTCAAACCCCCCCCCAAAAAAAATGTAAGTTGCAAATATGAGACACAGAAGTCACATATACAAAATAAAGTCTTCCATTTTTTTTCTTTGGCGAATTCAATGCGCTGCCATTAACAAGGAACACACTGTAAAAAAAAAAAAAAAAAAAAACGAAACAAAACAAAAACAAAATAAGAAGAGTGTCAGCCAAACATTAGATCTCACTTTCTTTGTTTTAGCAGAGTCAGCGGGAAAAGAAAACACAATGAGATACTTCTGAGGTTAGTAGTCAGAAATTTGCCGAACTCTTGTCAGTGTTTGAGGATTCCTCAAAAACACAAATTTTATAGTTGATCTTTTTCTCCAACATGGAGAAAAACCTAAAAGAAACACGTTGATTTTACAGTATGATGCATATTTGGCAGATATTTGATATCTGGTGAAACATGCTTCGTTGGCAGCCGTCCCTCCACCATCTCTGCTCCATTTGCACAAGCCCAGAGTAAAAAAAATAGACTTTAAGTTTGCATGCACACCATGCCAGCAGGTACCGAAAAGAACAAAAAATAGAGAGAAGGATTCAGACGGCTCGGGTTTGGTCATGCTCGTCCGTCTTGGTTTGGCTCTGACTTGTGACAGTCCATCTCCATCCACTGCACTGAGGTTTGAGGACGCCAAACAGTTTTCAGGTCAGTTTTCTTTGATGTTCAAGGTGTGAAAACACAACTAGTCTCCAAGTCAATGTTGAGGAATTCTAATATACCGTTACTGAACTGACCAGTTCGACAGGTAGGACACCATCATCAGGAAGTTTTAATCCACGGTCATATATTACCTGGCTTATGAAACAGCAGTTCTGTTGTTGAGATGTACCTGATAAAAGGGAAATGTAGTTTGTTTAATCCTCAGGGACATTAAACTCCAGGCTGGTCGTGTTCTGCTTCAGTTCAGTTTCAATGTTCAATTAGCCTATTTATACCAGTCAAGGATCGGCTGACTTTTTCCAACTCAATGCCGCCACATTTGGTTTCACTGAAGGGTATTCCAGCTGCAGATCGACCAGTGCCATCCATTAAAAAACAGAACATTTAAGCAAAAATAAAGCCCCTTGGCAAAAATTAGAACCACGACCAGCGCTTCCCAAAAGGATCCGTGTCGCACCGCTAGATAAAAACCTGAAAAGCCTCGGGAGAACAAACAAGACACGACCTCCCGTGAGAGCCGAACCGACACCGGTCCTGCATCCGTCATCTACGCCAGAAGACACCAGGGCGTCTGGTTCTGGTCGCACTCCAGTTTGGCGTTGATGATGGTGCAGGGAGCCCCGCTGATGGTCACCTCCTGCCTGGACTCCACCTGGTAACCAAGGTTAGTCAGCCCCCCCTCTGGATCCACCTTAAACTGCTCCTACGGGAGGTGGGACGGACGAAGGGGGAGGGAGGAGGAGGGAAGGGATACCTCCATTTTAAATGTGTTTATTCTGGCGTTTATTCACTGCAAGTTTTTAATTCATGTTTTTACTGAAAAACACGAGTTACTTTGCTTTGGATTATTTAGGGCTGAAGATTATTACTTCCTGGGAAGACATCAGTCTTTTCTCTGGAAAAAAGCATGATTTACCAAAAAGGAATTTGAAGAGAGTTTTAAACAGAACTGCATATAATTAATCACAAATAAGTGTTTATATTAATAAGCACCCACTCCCTCGTTATCTGTGTACTGGACATTTATCTTTCATTCTTTCTGTCCACGAACTATGCCTTTTTAAGTACAAGGTGGACGTTTCTCTCTTTAGTTTACATGCAAGCTTTGGATTGTTAAAAACAAGAGTATGAGAGTTGATCTCTCATTGATAGTTTGTTTCCTTGCACCGTTTTTTCTTTGGCTTCTTAGTTTTTGGAGATTGCAGGTAAACAGCCACGCGCTTCCAGCACACCTTGACAACGGTTTGATATTTAAGCCTCCACAGCCTTGTCAAAGCTACCTTTCCTCACAACTTTCAACAGTTTATTCTCATTTTCTCATTCATTGTCTGATTTACTTGTTAGATTAGGTGATGCTTTTAGAAGAATGGTTGTACTGAAGTGTGTGAGGTTATTGGTGAATACAATGATAGGGAAGGAAAATCCTTCCAGTGCAGCCATCTCAGCGTGGCGTTTGGATGATCTTACGATGCCGATGTCCCACTTTTTAGCGCTACAGGTTTGATTAAGACACTTGTTTAACTGCTTGTGTAGTTTTACAGACTTCTTTTCTAAGTGCACACTACATGCAATCAGTGCATTCATTGAGGCAGGGGATTTGTTTGTATAAAGGCTAAGGTAGCCAGTAATTTCAGAGATTCAATAATGACATTGTTAAAGTTTATGATGTACAGTGGAAGACTTTGAACACACTGTTTTAAGCGTTTTTGAGCCAAGTCATCGCTGGAAACAATGCACCTACCTTTAAGTTCCTCTTGACTTTTTTGAATTTAAGGCAACACGCAGAACATTCCAGTTACAACATCTGAATATAGAGTCTTATCAGGTTGTAGCTGTTCCTAGCAGTAGCAGTTCCTCCTCGAGCAAGTACTCTTCCTCTTTGAATCTTACACAGTAACAGATTAATATTTGTACCTGTTTCTGAGTTGCGACCCTCTTCTGGTCTCTCTTCCTCCAGGCCGGGTCGTGGATGTGGAGGAAGGTTTTATATCCTGTAGTGATTCCACTCGGCCTGAACAGCTGCAGAGAAAAACAACAACCAAGATATCGATCACATTTACCTGCCCGCCACTGATCTAACTGGTAAAGTAGTAAAAATGAACCAAGCTGGCTGGTTTAAACCCCTGACTGACAACTTATTTACCTTTATATATTTTAGGATTTAAATTTCTTCACCAAAATTATAATAACCAAGTGCTCCCACAGAAAATTACCAATAATTTATATCCAAACTAGTTCAACAAAGTACCTGCCTTTAATGAAATGGAAACAACAACTTTGTTTACTGTATATTAACTTTAGTTCAATCTCAATCTTTGGACTCAGATATGAGCAAATGTTTTCAATTTAGGTGATTATAAGGGTCTTTCAAGCATCCAAACATGATCCTGGCTGTTGATTAAATTAATACAAGCCTCTGGGCACTTGTTTTATAGAGGGTTGAAAGGAAAGCGAGAGGTTTTCCTCTTTCTATTGAAAACTGGTTCAGAGAATTCAGTATCTTGTTGCAGTGATCTCAGTTATCGTTGTAGCATGATGCTGTTCACTCTTGAGACTTTTTACCTGTAGTTCAGCTTTTCTCAGTCTTCTGTAGAACTCGTCATCCTCTCTGCCCCAACCCCAGAAACGGTTTGACATCCCATTACACTGCAAAAAAAATAAAAAACAAAGACAATAAGATCTTCTGTCTGCAAAGGCACAAACTGCCGAACAGCCACAAGGGTATTACTGTGAGTGTCCCAAACGTCGATACCTGTCCTGCACGGCAGTGTTAAAACTGCAGCCGGAGTTAAATATGCCAAAAATCACACCAGGTTAAACAGCTTCATCTGGTGGACAACTCAAATCATTACAGTACTGTATCTGGACTGGGACAATGTCAGATAGGGCTTTCCACTGCTGGAGGAAAATAACTACATGGCTTCCCTTAACCTGAACTTTGAAGAACTTTGGTTTGAGGTTCTTTTTTGTGTTTCCACTGTAACTGCCTCCAAACTAGGCCCTTTCGGATATACACTATTAAAAAGACACAAAGAGAGCCTGACTATTCCTACGGGTGGGCCAGTGAAGAAGGCAGTTGTGAGACAGACAAAAACAGTAGAAGTAGAGCTGCTGAGATTATTGATTTTCTTTTACATTTATGTGAGCATGAGATACTACGAGTTTAAAATGTCAGTCTGGAAGATTTCAGTCCTGGTTGATTTGTCGACACTTGTAGTTAACTGGTGGTAACAGCAAATACGGTTCAATACTACAGGTCCCAGAATTCTGAGGGCAGCAAAACAAACTACTGTGGTTTCGATAAAGAAGTCAGCCAATAATTGACCTTTTTCCTTCATTCTGTGAGTCTGCAAACAGCAGGACACAGTGACAGGAGATGGTTACGTCGCTGAGAAGTTGGTTATAGTAAAAGTCGACTTGTGTTTCCCCAGTTAAATGCTTTCAATGTGAAGCTCCAGCAGTAGGAAGGGTTCGGTTTTCATTAGTAACCTAATACAGTATTTTTTATATTGTTATCTCATTTGGCGACAGATAATGACTTATCAGACATTTATTTAAATGACAATCTTCAAAATCGCCACTTTAGACGCCAGGCGGGCACAAGTCGGTCGGCGACCCAAATCCAAATTCAACTCAATTTACTTTCACCAAGATAATCCACTCACTATCACCACCGCTTTCCCAGGAGCCCTGCAAACCTGTGTATCGAGCAGTCACAACACTTCTGAAGGATTTAATGAATGCAATAGGATGATCCCAAGATTCGATTGGAACAGTAAGAAGCCACGGATAAAAGACAAAACCCTACAATTACCCGAAGATAAACTGCCACGAACTGAGGACTATTACACTGCTGCCCGGTTACTGCTGGTATGGCGGTGCAACCCAGACCATTGCAGACCGTGCACCACCATATCCTACCGACTGATACAATTCAGTTTACCAGCACAGTCTAAATTGGGTAATTAGCAACACCAGGATTACCATTTGGATAAAATTGTCCAAGGTGGTCTTTAGGGTATGGTTTAAGGCTTTCGTGTGAGAATACTGAAACGGGCGACATATGATGCAGACATTAAGCCCTCTGGGCGTCGTATGTGGTTTAGGCATCAGGCTTATAATGGTGTGACTGTTCACTGCTCTTTAACTAGTAACGATGGCTTAGAGCCTTTCCAATACCTTGATGTACAGTATAATGAATTTGTAGATAATACAAAATCACCGGTTTGGTCTTCCTGACCTTACTACAGATCCTTTAAAAAAACCAATACACCCCGTGTGAAGCAGCTCAGTACCATGTGGTAATGTTTCTTGGTGAGCAGCAGGATTCCTCCTACGTAGGTCTTGTAGTGGTAGAGCGGGTGCAGCTCAGGTGAGGCCACGTGGAAAGGTCCGTCCTCGGGGAAACCGTAGTCCAGAGCCTCGTTCAGGGGCAGCAGGTCCACATCGTGCATTGCCAGGTAGTCTGTGTCGTTACCACTCTCCAAGTAACCCACGTTGATAAGGGACGCTCGATTAAATCTGAAACAACAGGACATGACAAACACTATAGCCTCTCTGCGGCTCGGATTTCTGTCAGTTACTTTGTTTTATACTAAAACTTCACCTAAAGATTGATATCGACCTTTAAAGGGTGGCTTAACTTGGAGTTAGCAGATAATCAGGGATCTGCCTACATTTTGCACTTAAATGTGCCGTAGCTGATTGATCACACGTGGAAAGCTGTAGATCCAGAAGCAGATGCACCCAAACCGAACGAGGGACTCATCAAGATCCGAAGACTCAGGCCACTGTTAGAGGTGGATGGGGCCTAACGGGCAGAATCCAGACGCCTGGACTTGTGTCTCTGTGCACTTTGGTCACACATACCGTGACGAGTGCAACATCAAGTCTGGCTATGAGACAGGACTTGAATGTGACTTGGTTCTTCTGAACTCAGCTCAAAAGCCTCACTACTCTACTACTCACTACCTCCCGTGCAGGTGCTGTGGGAAATCATTTTCACATTTTCTGGAATTGTGCCTCCGTGGCTCCACTTTGGAGAAGTTTGCACAGCGTCCTGGAGGCAGTTTTAAAAAAAATAATGTACCTTGGTGATGTAGAAGTGCGTCACTGTACAAAGCGAGATAGATGCCGGTTGAGAGGGCTGTTAGTGGCATTCAAAAAGGCTTAAGAAGGACAAAACGAAGAACTGACTGATTCTACAATATAAATATATACATGTGCATATATGCATATACATACACAGTATTATGGAGAGAATTACATTTGGAGTACTCAAATGATGACAACTCATCATACTGGCCTACCCATGTTGAACATTAAGGCCTGGCTTTGGGCATATATCTCCAATTTAAATTATTTTTGTCCTCCATGTGCAGAAATAATATGGGTTAATACAAAAAATATGCACATATAAATTTTGTTTGCTTTAAATATGGATTTTCCCCTTTCGCGTTTTTTTTTTTTTTTTGTACGTGTGTGTTGTGTTTGATTTGCACCCATATGTGTTTTGCTTATATTTGGTCTTTACAAAAACAAAAAGAACCAAAAAATAACCTCAGTAAAAAAGTTCAGGTCAGACCTAGACACAAGAAAAACGCCCTCAGAGGCTAAAAGGTATCTCCTCTTCTTCGGCTGAAGGTGATGCTCTCACCTGTAGTGATCCACCTGGTTGATGATGAGGATCTTGTGGCGGATCTTCTTCTTGTTGAGAAACGTGTGCATGAAGGGAACAAACACCAGAAGCTCCTCGAAGCGCTCTCTGAAGGGGATGATGAGTGCCAGTTTGTGAGGACCCCAGGAGGGGTTGTCCACTGCAGATGCCTGACTGTCAGCGGGGCAGGGCTGCTGCTGCTGCTGCTGCTGCTGCTGGGGAAGGCGTCTGTCTTCATGCATCGAGGAGGACATTTCGCCCGAACAGCTGAGCTGCAGCCAGAGCAGAGAGACCAGCACCAGCACCACGCAGAGGCCGAACAGCTTGTAGACCGTACATTTACCAGACAGGAACCTGAAAACGCACAGAACCGAAGGGTGGATGCCGTCATGTGATAAAACACAAGAAAACACAGCAGTGGTAGTCGCCATCTTCAGCACACGCAATCCAACAAACAAACAAAAACACAAAAAGGTAACGACACAGTCAACAACATAACATAACATTAACAAACAGGGTCCCTTTAAATGTGGTTATTAAAGAAGCGTGACTGCGAATGTCCGGACTGTGGCATTTTACAGTATAAAATGAACTTTTTTTGTTTTTAAATCTTTATTTAATCAGGTAGTCTCATTCCATTTAAAAAGGTGCAAAGTACCTACAACCAGTACTGCCAAGGTTAATGGGTCCATAAGGAATATCTAAAGCCGGGCTCAGACCACAGTAGTTCTAAAAATCCCGACTGATCTTGAAATCGGGTTGCATCACGCACATCAGGAGAAACTTCACAGATGTTCTTCCCTCTGATCTCAAACATGCTCACACTACAGGACTTGAAAATAATGGCGCATCTCACATGCCACAGGATATTATTAAGATTATCGGGCCAGAGGGAGCAACACACCACCTCATCTCACATGATCTCATGGGGAAGCAGATGTGAACAAAATGGAGGCTGTGGTGCAACAGCTCGCTGTAACGTTAGTAACGTTACTTCGCAGTGAGAAAAAAAACCAAAGCAGACGGCTGAACGAGTCTGTTTTAGAAAATGGTTGGGGAGACACGGGTTGTCTATTCGTCATCGAGAACTGAAGGTGAGAGTTTAACTGTCCGTTTTAATATTTGTCAACAGTAGTATGCTAGCTAGCGTTAGCCTCAAGGGTTAGAATGTTTACCGTTGCTTGGCAACACCATTAGCTGCTCCGGGACTGCCGTAATCATAATTGTAATCATCATGATTTTTAACTCCTAAATATGAAACATGTTTGATATTATCAGGCCGGAATCGATGAGTCTGCGACGAGGTTGTGATGTTTAAGACTGGATCTGTACTGGATCTTTTAAACCCCTCACATTACCAGATAATCTGGGCCAAACATCGGTACCAAGCTCCCAGACCAGGTTTCACCTCCGAGTGTCGGGAATCGGGGTTAAATCGGCCCGAAACTCCTCTAGTCTGAGCCCGGCTTAAGGTAAGGTAGTTGCTAGATCGTGTTCTGTAGTTATGAAATTTAAATGTTGGAAGAGATGTGAAGTAGTTTTGCTTTAACGGTAGAATTTTACAGATAAATAAACTGAGATGATTATTTGCTCTTGTCTGTAGGGAAGTCCATTCAACCTTGTGATACAGGGAACAACGATGAATATGAAACTTGTCATCAGTGATAAAGAATAAATCTATGATAACTATGACAAACAGGATTTAGAATAAATGATGGGGCAGCTGAGCATGATCAAGACATTAGAGTTGACTGAACAATAGGTTGGAAAGGACAGACAGCTTTGAATTCTACACAGGAAACCAAGTTTGATTTTTAATTTTTGAGCCCACGGATGAACACGAATCTTAAATGTCAGTCTGCTGCCCAGCCATGTTCCTCAGTATTTAAAACACTCGCCGAGACTGATGTTTGTAACATTTAAAATTTGAATGTGGGGATAATAACATGCACTTGTGCTTTTTCTGCATTTAAAAACAATTCTTTAAAAACATACCACTAACAGAAAAATAATAATCGATAGAAATAAATAAAAAGAAAATACAGTAAACTCCACTAGAAATGAAAGGAAATTATCATATACCCTAAAAAAAAACTTGCATATAAAATCGTCAGACCTATAATAAACAGTACCGGACCATAGAAACTTTAAATGAACTAGTGTGTGATATGGTCAAGCCTGTGTTATAAATATTTAAACACATAAACATTCATAACTAATAATTAAAATCGCCCGTCCTTAATGATACACTATGTATTAATTTATCCTTAATTTACTGGAGCTCTTCTAATTTTGTCCACGCAGCCTCAGCTACAGTAAGGTTTTTTTTCTAATCCAGAATTTTACGGCAGCTTCAGACACGCACCGCCTTCCAGTAATGCTCTCAATGCACATGTTTGGTCACATGTTTGAAAAAGCCTCCAAACTTCTACGTAAAAGGTCACAGTCTGTAAAAAACAAGTCTGAACGTAACATGAATGCAAAAGCTACAGCAGCACGAAGCGAACTGCACAGGAATAAGAACTGTTTTCTTCCGCCTTCTGTCAGCACTGTAATACATTTGTCATTTTATTATGCACAAAAGAAACTAAAATCAGTTCAATCGTCCGTTGAACTCTGCAATTCAGTTTACAATTGTCTATCATTTCCCCCCTTTGTGTTGAATAGTAAGAGATTTAAAGTAAATAACACCACTGATCATCACGGATCAGAGCATCAGTCTCATGCCAGCTGCTTACAGTACGACATGCGGCCAATCACTTTACACATGATTCATACAGCATGTGACCTTCAAGTCCCCCTCTTTATACTTTCTAATCAGCATACAAATATTTAATCAATTGTTTTTTAACACTATAATGCAGCTGTAAGCAGATATAACAGCGCGTTTCAGTGTTTATTGATGTTCAGTATTTGTTATTCTAATTTCCTCTCGTTTGAAGTCTGCTTGGGCACTGCTAGTAGTACTTCTATACATATTGGTTTTTAAGGTATTTTATTTGGGCATTTGATGCATTACCTTTGGAGCTGACAGAAAATGACGCTGAATTGAGGCCAAACACTGCAGGTTATGGTCAGCGCTTCAACCCCAGTGTTTTATATTGTACCTAATAAATCGACTGACGACACTCACGAATAAATGCAGAATGGGATCCACCGGTGAGAAGAGATGGTGCCAAACATCTTGTGAGCTCTTCCCCTAAATGTCCTGTCATGTCTGAATAAAGCCATAAGGAATATTTGTCTGTCTGCCATGACTGAAAAGAGCTCCACTGGTTAGTACTGGGTCAGACTGGCATGCATCCAGAAAAACCATCAAACCCTGCTTTGTGTTACTCTGCACCTCTCCAGGACGTCTCCTCTATTCTTCATACACTCATTTGCACTTAAGATGTTTTTATTTCATTTTTCTGTTTAGATTTATGAATATTTTCGTGCTGCAAATTTTCACTTATTTTCATATTATACTTAGTTTTCAGCGCAGTTCTTTTAAAGCTGAAACGATTTGTCGATCAAATAATCGACTAAATGCAGATATCGAAACAGAAATCCCAAATATAAATTCAATAATTACACGAGAGGCACAAAGCAGAGGTTATATCTGAAAAAACTTCAAACAGCTGCTGAGTATTTGATGAAAACAAACCAGTCAACAAGCTGAACAACAAGCAGTCGACAAACGAGGTTCCCAAACTGTGTCAGAGACTCATAACCTCTGTTTTATAAATACACTAGAGCAGCTTCGTCGACCAAAAGAAAATTCACCTTCAACTATTTTGATAAACGATCGAATTGTTTGTTTGGAGTTTTTTTTCCTTTCTTTTTTTTTTTTTTTTTTAAATTTTCAAGCAAAAATGGTTCCAGCTTCTTAAATGCGAGAGTCTGTTTTTCCTTGTCTTAACATTTTTAGTGAACTGAATATTTTTAGGTTTTAGACTAAACAGAATCTCATATCATCACCTTGGGCAGGCGGGAATTTTAACTGACATTTTTAACACTGATTTTTTATAGACCGAGTGATTAATCGGGAAAATAATCTGCAGATTAATCGATGAGGAAAAAATAAAGGTGAGCTTGGACCAGAGATCGCCTTCTTTCCTGGGTGCAGGTATCGAACCTCCAAGAATTTTTGACACAGACTGAAATGTGTCTGTAGCAGCAAGTTTTAAAAACCACCGCCCTTTATGTCCGAGCAGTCTGATAGTCTTGTTTAATTGTATTTCATTCAAAGTCCTTTTCAGCTGCTTGTGTTTAGACATTTAACAACTTTAACTTTTCTTCAGTAGATAATAAACAGGGTTTGGTAGGATTATGGTCTTGTATTTCTCAAAGTAAGGTAGTGAAAATGTTCACTTTAGTACTGGTACTTAAAGTCAGGCGTTGAATCGGTACTTGTCAGGGCTAGTGCTCTTAATTTGAAATTTGAACATTCACTGTGGGAAAACAAATATTTGAACTGTGATGTGTCTGAATTCAAAATTTATAGCACACAAGCGCATCAGGGTGTTTCGCCTTGCGGTCCAGCAGAAGCCGCTCTTAAAATCCAGTATCAGCTTGACCTGTTGCTGCCCTATTTATCTATCAATAAACTATGCTAATCAATAGACACGGAGGAGGCCAGTACGAGCAAAGCTGTGCTGATCAGATAATCGCGACACAGAAGCGTCTTAGCAGAGTGTGGATGGTAAAATGAGCAACAAAGATGAGGCTGTTTGTGTAAAAAGCAGCCGCCTGACTCGACACCTGCTGCGGCAGCCCAGGTGAGGCAGGGGAGGCACCAGGAAGGCACCAGAGGAGCAACGTCACCTGTACAACCAGGTCGGACTGGACACTTTTCACCACACTCGTCCTCAGGGCTCTTCCCAGAAGCTCCCAACATGGCCATCAACCAATTACACTCGAGTTCGTGCACACTTGATTACTTGAATAAGTGACGGCCCCGGTTCTATCATCAGGCAAATCTCAAACCGAGCTAGAAAGGAGAAGCCGTCCCTCTGATTCTGAGGGACCAGATCCTCCTTTAAGAATACTGAATAAATACAAGAGGCCTTTTCTTCGGTCACACGGCTACACTGGAGCCACAAGACGGTATTTCTGTGCAATTTTCCAGAGGAGAGGAGGGACACACACCAAACTGCTCAACGAAACGTGTCTCCGAAGTTTTATGTTAATGCGTCGTTTCCCCCTTTTACTGTGAAGCGTTAGGGTATGTACGGTTCACAGTGAATTATCTCACTGAAGCTCTTCATTTAGCTTGTTCTCACTGAGAAATCCAAACCCAAAACCTCAGTGTTTGTTTTATGGCTTCATCATTCCGTCCAAAAATAAATATTTAACACCAATTCTGAATCATTTTAGTCTCATTTCCCCAAAATTCAGCCTGACAGATTCGGGACCCTTGGGAGCTTCAGGACCTCCACTGCTGGGCCACCTCTCGTTAAGATTCAGCTGACCCCTGGAAGTCCCCGGACCACGGTTTGGTGACCACAGTTTGCCAGCATCAAGCCACGGTATCTACTCACTCTCGCTCCTCTTGATGGGGAACTTTTGAGACCTCAGTTCTTCAAAAGGCCAAGAAAGAGTCTTCGTTTGGTTTCAAGACGGTCCTTTCTTTCACTTTCACTTCTTTCTTTAACACACTTTATTTTTCTTTAATAATCATTGTGGATTAACAGGATTCAAGTAGCTAGACCCAACTCTTACCTCCTCTCCTCTTTGAAGTAGAGGACAGGCTTTCTTCTCGATGAGTACATCATCTTTACAGACCTCACGCCGCCCGACTTCGGTCCGCCGGTTAACGATTCGAGCCCCGACGGGCTTTAACCCCTCAAGACAAGCACGAAGGCAGCGGCAGTCGCGTTGTTTTCCGGTGGGTTCGGGGGGGGGACCCCGTTATTTCCAGTGTTTTTCACACCTTCATCCTCTTCTCCGCTTGACGGAGCCCGAGCTGCTAACTTTCGCCGCACAAACCTCCGGCGGTTCGGTTCCACAGCCTCTAAACATCTGTCGGTAAAATAAAAAGTTAAAATCCTGTTTGTTCTGGGTCCATGTCTCCCTCTCTCTCCCTCTCTCTCTCCGCTAGCTAAGAGCCTCCTTCACTTCAACCGTTACCGTACACGTAGCATGTAGCGGTTCACACCCGCCGCCGCTCCGGGTTCACACTCGCACATCTTCGGCTTTTAGTTCGTTTTTTTTTATTTTGTTTTGTTTTGTATCCGAAACCGTCCGTTAACGTCTGAATTCGATGAAAGCTTTAAATGACCAGAACACGGAACCGGACGCCGAAATATTCAACAATAACTTCACAGTGGAAAAAAAATAAAAAAAAATAAAACACAAACCGACTGTAATGCGGTACAACCTGTATAGGAGTCCGGAGGGGAACGGTTCCTAATAAAGGTTCCTAATAAAGGTTCCTACTTTGTGTGTATGTGTGTTTTAACATTAAAGGAACAGTACACCAGTAGTGAAAAGTACTTTTGGTCAAGTACCGCTCTCAAACATCTTAAGTTCTTGTACTTCATTATAATAAATCATATATTTTACAGTTTAAATACACACAGTGCCCTAACATCAGTAGTGGAAAGAGTACATTTACTCAAGTACTGTACTTGAGTACTAATTTGATGTACTTTACTTGAGCAGGCGGATTTCTGCTCCACTACATTTATCGGACCGGTATAGTTACTTCACAGATTAAGACTTTATCCACAAAATATACGCAGAGGCTATAAAATATGATTTATTGCTAAAGGTTAAACTACCCAACAGAATACAAAATGTTATCTGACTGCTGTGACAACTGCTTTCATAGCTCATTCATTTCTGGTTGGACATTGGAGGATGTCACTTTGAGCTCTGGATTATTGTAACAGGCATTTTGTTTCACTATTTTCTCCTGTTGTACAAACAATTAATTAACTAATCGGGCAAATTAAATGGCAGACTTTAATCCAATAGGAAAATTATACATAAAATATTTAAAAATTAGCTCCACTTTGACCAAATGCAAAAGTAAACAGCTGCATATGTATTGACGCATCAGTGGACTAATAACAATCTAATCACACGGTACAGAACTAAACTGACCCTGAGATATATCACTAAAATGTTAAAGGATTCAAAACGGTGCCATCTCACAATAACTGGACTATTTTTTTAAGTTGAAGTGTCGAGTATTGGATCTCATGTGTCATTAAGAACTAACAGGATAGATAGACGGCGTTAAAAAACAAACACAGGCTCCAAAGTACAGCCTCAATGCAACAAAAGGTGATCACACCTGTGATTTTTCCAGTTGGGCCTAACTGCACGAGCACGGCTGTAAGGGAACCTGTGGACACCACGGCTTCCTGGGTTCTGGTCTGGGTTGTAAGGAACTGCCACCAGGTTGTGTTGAGACTTCATGAAGACGCGAGGGGGGACAGGAGCATCAGTAGACGACGGAACATGAGCTCAGACACAGCTGCAGCAGGGAGAGCCATGGCACCAAGAGCAGCCAGAGCGGTGCCCGTCCTCAAAAACACGACGCCAGGCACAGTTCTCCGTTTACACAAACCCTGCATTGAAAAACAGACGGGTCAGCGCTTCTGACTCGGCACAAGGATTATCTGTGGAAACTGGAGTTTCAGTGACACGGCGTGAAGTCGACCTCCAGGGGGATAAACCACTGCTCACAAAACTGCAGATTAAACTCTGCCAAAGGTCAGGAAACGGGCCTGATGGATGTTGGCAGCAGGTTCTTTGGTCAGATGAAACCAACATAAACTTGACACACTGCAACAACCACACAGACGTTTTTAAAGAAGACAAAAGTGAAAACTAGGGTGCGGCCAAGTTTGTCCCCTGACTTGAATCCCATAGAAAAAACCTCTGGTGTATTTGAGAGCGGAGGTTAGAGCAACAACGCGCCTCCAGCAAAGAGCAGCAGAACAACCCTCCACGGGCCTGTGTCGGACTGGTATCGTCCGCGTTCAGGAGGATCCAACCTGTCATCAAAAATAAAAGAATGGAGTCTCACTAATGAAGAGTGAACTGACTTCTGTTGCAGTTGCTTCTTTAATATGGAGCCTTCATTATAGTTTAATCAGTCAAACATTTGTCTTTCAAATGAACCGGCTTCATTCTTTTTGGACTTTGGCTAAAAGCAAATAAAACTGTATGAAACGGACAAGACCTGTAATTAACATGTTAGTGATACTGAGCAAGGGTGTGCTCGGTTTTATTGGGAACTGTCACAGGGGCCATTCTTCGGCACTGAATACTTTTACTTTTGATACTTTAAGTAGATTTTCCTGATAATGATAATTGATATGTAATAATAAGACAATGAAAGGAGCTGTTCAGTTGCATAAGGAGTAAATTCTGCTAGTACTGCTCTCAGTTTGTTTTTTTTGAAGTATTTCTTTACGACTGCAGTAAAACGTAACGAGGAGAAACCCACAGAGTATGAAGAATAAACAGTAATAATGAGTCACTTTACTCTAAATATTCTAAGAAGAGTTTTCTTTTCATTTTAGGAACCATTTACATTTTGTAACATTTCTATCAAATGGTTTTTCCTTCAAATACAATTAAGTTAGAGCCTATAAAAACTCTGAAGTGACTTTATAAGCTTTTGAAGTTTAAGTGGAGAATATTACAGAAATAAAAGAAAAATCATCCATTAAACCAAATGTGACAAACCTTTATTTCGAGTGCAGTTTTAGACAGATTTCACATGGACAGAATATCTCTAAAAATAAAAGAATTCCAAGCCCCTCTTCCAGCCTAAAACCTTTACCACCGATTAAAAAGCTAACCCTGGAAACACTTCTGAAATCTGACACCTACCAGCAAAAACTGTTTAACACAAACCAGCAGCAAATAAAAAGCGCAACAAAATCTTAATAACCTAAGACAGAGAAAACTGAGAAGAAAGAATAAACTGCCCGACTGACGGTTGTTGCAGGTATTTGACAGAAACCATTTTACTGCTCTTTCTCCCGGAACAAACTCATCGCGGAAGCTGAGTATTTAGCAGTTCCGGTCTTTGTTGTCTTGGATTTTGCTCGGTAAGAGTCCGAGAACATCGAGTTGGCTTTATACGACAGCTTGTGATTGGTGTTTTTGTTGCTCTGTACCTGAGGGTGGGTAAAATCTCGAGGTAAAGACCATCCAACCAGTTACAGGAGCTGTTGGTGAAGCAGTACTGAGGCGTTTTAAGATTTTATAATTTTTTCTTCACCGGATGTGTGGCTGCATCAATTCAGCTTTTAATCATTGAAATTGATGGGAAAACTGTCAGCGGGGCGCAGAGCAACGTTTTGTTGAGTCCTGACTGAGCCTCCTTTCATACAGGAGATACAGCACATGATGTTTTATGTCAATGCGTAAAGATTTTCCTTAAAGCCACTGGTTTTTTGGTAAAAAAAAAAAAAGTCAACTGAAAAAAAAACAGAAAAATCTCTCTCTGGCTGTGTTGGATGCGACTAATAAAAACTGTCAAGCAACGTCTCTCTTCTGACGGGATGAAACGACGCCTCAAGGCGCCAAATGATTATCTATACCAGAAGATTCAGAATAATCTTTCCCCGCCTCCGCCCACATACATTCGGTCTGGACACTGGAAAGATGTAGATTCCCTCAAATGCCCACAGTAACAAACAGAAAACTTCACTGAGCCAGGCTGAAAAAAATCTAACAAAAAAGGACCCTAACAGGCTCAACGCAAAGAGCTGAGAGCAACACTGTCACAGTTACCGGAACGTCTGCTTCGATACCACCTCAGACGACACTTTGCCGGTTTTAATATGGAGTATTCTCAATAGTGTACGCTGTACGGGGAACTTAATTTCAGCATCAGAAGGCAAGGCTGTGGAGGATTTGCCACGCATCTGATGTAACGGCTGAAGTCTGGCTTGGATAGGAGGCCGTACATTGGGTGGTAAAGTGAACTGACTCCCTGTGAGAGCAACGTATCACATTTGAAGAGAGCGTTATTCTCTCTGTAATCAGCAGCAGGACAAGCCACCGCCTCAAACTGTAAAAAAATAAAATAAAAAATGCGTTTTTTGACGTGAGCTTCTCACAGGTTCTCAGTGTGGCTCCTGAGATAGCTGAAATGGTAACATCACAGCCGAAAGTAAAACCTGCTGGCTTGACGTTTCTTCCACGTTGCTCAGTCTTTCCACTTTCTAGTTCTTCAGCCGATTAAACCCATGTTGATACTGAAGCAGAAATTCTGGTAACGAGACAAAACCAGCCAAGAGCCGAACGATTACGAGCTGTGGCGCACTTGCTTTGACTATACATCGGCGTGCATACAATGGCTGCGCCTCCTATCCTTTCTGAGGACGAGTTGGTTGTGCATGTCCTCAAAAATTAACCCCAAATGAATCCCATGAAGCGCGGGGGCAGTTTATCAGGATGTGAGGTCAGGTCGGCAGCAGACTCGGCAAACAAAAACAGCACTGGAGTTTAATTCATCTCCATTAATCTGCCTTTTTTTCCCCCCTATTTATCAATGAACTGCTGCATTTCATCCCATCACAATATCCCAGAGCACAACGTTAGGTCATTAGATGTGTGTTTTGTACAACCAGCAGTCCAAAATGTACAAAAAACATGAAGTCCTCACATCTGAGGAGCTTTAACCATCAAATATTTGGCATTTTTGCTGGAAAAATGACTTAAATATTAAAATAGTTAATCAACCAATCCTTGCAGCTCTAAACTGTATAGTAACGTCGTTGAGTGACACCATTTTTAGGTACATTTATGCTGTTGCAAAATGACAATTTTTTTAAAATCAAGATATTTTTACGTTGGACAGGTATGATTCAGCCGTGGTCTGTCTGCTGCCTATTGATCACTTTTTAATCCTCCATGTACACAAAAAAAGTAACCATGTAAAAAAACAAACAAACAAAAAACAACAGAGTAACTTGGACTGAAGCTGCTTTTCTACAAGTAAGAATTATTAAAATCTAGTAAGTAACAATACAAGTAATAATCACTGATTACGTTTCACCCCTTTTTTATTAAGTTTGGTTGCATCTGAAAATCAGATGATCTGATGATGGAGGATGCAGAAAATATAACACAAAACTGTTGGACTACTTTACAAATTAATCCAGATTATAATTTCTGCCGTCCTTCAGAGGAGGAGGAGCAAACTAACAGCTTCAAGCTGATGTAAACCTGACTCTGAACAACATCTCTAGTGGCCAGTAACACGTCAAGTACTCGCACTGAGCAACAGGAAAGAAAAAGGGTAAATTAATAGCAATTTTTAAAAAAACCAAACGCGTCAAATACACGCCTCCAACTGCCCGGTAGACGTAGACTGGTTTAGTTCATCTGTCCTGGTGCTGCTGAACTTTGTGGTGTTAACAGGACACAATCAAACATGTCTGACATGAGAACATTAGACAAAAAATCGTAGTCCTAATGGATCCGAAACAAAGGTCTAATAAAGAGATTCACATTTTCCCTGATGGTCTACTGCAAATGTTGGGGGCTCATTACAAACAGGGCGTGTGAGGGAAACAATAGGAACATTAATTATAATAATAATGAGGATGTTGTTTTCAAGCCGAATCGTGCAGCTGGATTTCTCGGGGTCCCGTCTCCTCAGCAGTTTTTCCTCCAACAGCAGCAATCACTGCCACTGCTCAGTACTGCATCAATCAGTAGAGACCACACACACGCACGCACACGCACACACACACACACACGCACACACACACACACACACACACACACACAGAAACACACACACACACACAAACACACACACTCAGACTCAGACTCAGACTGTCCACCAGGAGAAAAGCTACACCAGCTTCTTGGCCTCGAAGAAGCTCTTGAGGTGTCTCATCTGCCAGATGCCGATGGCCACCAGGATGAGGGTCTGGACGATGGACCACCAGAGGACCCGCTGGTTGGTGCTCTCACTGGTCTGACGGAAGCGCTCCTCACGATACTGAGAGAGGACACACAGACAGCAGGGGGCGCTCAGCAACTCACTTTACATTACTGACAAACACTTTCCAAAGCAGGCTGTTTGTTATTTGATGATTAAGTCAGCCGCTCGTTTCAGCTCAGAGACGGAACTGAAGAGTCTGCTCGCACTGAAACGCGCTCGCTCCAGCAAGAAAACACACCTACTCTTCTCGCCAGAATAATCTCTGCTCATCCGACCGAATTCCCAGACAACAATGAAGAGACTTTGACCAAAAAAAACCCCACTAAAATACAAAACAACAGACAATAACATGGGAAACACAGACAGCGACGGACTGACCCTCTGGTAGTTCTGCTCCTTCTGGATTTGGTCCACCTGCTCCACCAGCTGTCGGACTCTCAGCTGCAGCTCCGTCAGTTTGTCTTTGGCAGCGATCTCAGCGTAGTTGTTGGCGTGTTCGCCCACCTGGATGTCCAGGTGAACCCTCTGCAAGGCAGCACGCTCAGCAGTGAGTCAGGAAGTCGTATAATTATCTAACGTTACGATCGCAAAACGCCACCAACACCCAACACTCAGATGATCAAAATAACATTTAAAATCAAAGTCAACGGAAAAATGTAAATAAGCAGATGGCCCTCAGGCAAACTGAGCTGCGGCTGAACATGTTGTACTGTGAACAAATAATCAGTGGTTACGACAGGAGCAAAATATCGTCAGGGCAGGACAAACTCTTTACTCTGTAGTTAATTTAGACCCTTAAAACTGCTCAAACTACGCTGTCTGTCTCCTCACCAGCATGCCTCCAGCGAACAGGGAGAACTTCGAGGAGTTGGAGTGCAGACATATCTGATGTTCTCCAGGTGTGTGCGATGTGAAGGTGAATCTTCCCTCTGAGCCGTACTGACGAGACAGAATCACCTGCAGGAAAAGCACAAACCAGTTAAATCCTGCTGAACCCCATGACGCGGATGGTGATAACGTGGTGCACAGACACTTCTCCCGATGTCCTTGTTTAATCTCTCGGTTCACCTTTTCATCAGGATCTTTGACCTCTACGAACATGCCCAGACCCTGAGTGGCCGGCAGGTACTCCTCCCTCTGTTTGTCATACAGCTGAGTCCGATAGTTACCTGCGGAGAGAGACATAGTGAGGTGTGTCGCGGTTGTACCTTTTCATTCATAAGTGTTCTAATCAGCGATCATCTCGTGGTCTTTGTGTGTCGTGCGATAACACCAGAGCTAACTCCATTATCTGATAAAGTCTGTGAGAAGTGGGTAGAAGCTCTGAAAAAGCAAGTAAGTGGACCTTTGAGTTGAGATCATTTCATCACACGTACTTTTCCCAAGGTCAAGAATGTCTGAATTATTGACAGTACAGTGCTGTCTAATGTTATTAGGACTTCAACTGCAGATCTTTTTCTTAAGTGATTGATCATTTTGCCAATGAAATGAAAATGGAGAAAAATGTCCCTGTTTCCCACAGTCAGAGGTGACGTCTTCGAATGTCCAAAGCTCAAAGATATTCAGTGTACAGTAATATAACAGAGAAGAACATTATAGCTTCCTGTTTCAGAGGCTAAAAAGAGTAATTATTGTGACAGCTTTGCTTGAAAAATGGCTAAAAAATTAAAAGGATTTTTTGTTGATAATATTATCATTTAATTGAGTAATCATTGTGGCTCTAAATGTTAGAAGGGCTGCAGCTACCGATTATTTTGATTGTCAATTAATTAAGATTTTTGGGTTTTGGACAGTTGGTCAAATAAAACCAGCATCTGAACACATCTTGGGCTTTTGGGAAATTGTACCGGGCTCCTTTCACTATTTTATGTCATTTTGTAAACAGAGCAATTGATGAATTCATTGAAGAGAAAAAAAAAAAAAAACAATCTGCAAATTCATCGATGATGAAAATAATCATTAGTTAAGTTGCAGGTATTTTGATCATTGATTGTTATTTTTTGAGCAAAAATGGCAAAAAATGAATTAGTTATGGCTTTTTCTACACTTTTCTTATAGTGAAGAGAGTTAACTGATTATGTGTTATTTTGTTTATAAAACATCTTGTTTTGTTTCGACCAAAAGTTGAAAACCTAAAGACAGAAGTTTCCTCACATTGGAGAAGCTGGATGAAGAAAATGTTTGATCAATTCAAATCAGTTAAAAAGGAAAATAGCTGCCGATTCATTTGCTGTCGATCAACTAATCGATTAATTGATGGATCATTTTTGTTTTGTTTAAACATTTCTGGTTAAAATTCTGGTTTAATGTAACAACACATCCCTTTGGACTCTGATAAACCTGTGACGGGCATTTTCCACTATTTTTGATTATTTGAGAAAATGACTGACACATTCATTGATAATGGAAACAATCATTATTTTAGAGCTGAAATGATTAGCTGAATAATCAATTGACAGAAAATTAATTGGCAACTGTTCAATCAACGACACAATCGATGTATCGTTCCAGTCGTTTTAGAGAAAAAATTCCACAAATGTACTCATTCCCACTCCTCCAAGGATTTTCTTCTTCTTTATCTCTGTTTAACCTTTTTTCCCCCCATGGACAATGCACATGAATCAACATCATTGTGAATGTGCCAGTGTTTGCCAAAAGGCTGGTTTGCAACTGTTGTCCCTTGGCCAGATGCTAAATTAAAACAACAATGAAACACACGACATGTAAAATTAGAACACGAGAGAAAGCAGGCAAAAGGGTGAAGCAGCCTAACAGGATGCTTACATCACTACAAACTGAATCTCTTTGGACTTTTTCGCAGTTGATTAGACGACAAAAAAAAAAAAAAAGAGAAACTGAAGACGTCAGCCTTTGGTTTTGGTAAATTGATGGACATTTCTACCATCTTCTGACATTTTACAGGCCAATCAACCAATCGACTAATCGAGAAAATCATGTGCAGTTTAATCGATAAAGATGTGAATGATTTGAATTTACAACAGGTATTGGGGAACCACATTAGGAGATATTCAAGTCATTTCCTGTCTAAAATGAACTAAGAAGGGCTTGCCACGCTCCAGCCTCCTCTGATTCATAAAGATGGTTCTGTATTTGCAAATATAAAGGTGAGCTGTTAAAGTTTGGACAGTCAAGTATATTAACACTGTACATTTGACCAGAAGACTCAGGAACTTCCTCATACCAAAACAAGTAAACTTCTCCTCTTCTCTAAACTTCTCTGTATTAATGAGTTTCTGAAATGGTCTTTAAGTATCACGTTATTAGTCGCTACTGTTTAATAGTGATAGAGCAGTTAGTACTCAGTCCCTTTCTTAAGTAAAAGTACCAAGGTTTTAGCATCTAAATATAATTAAAAGTGCAAAAGTTCAAGTACTGATTTCTCAGAGTGAGCATTTTTAAATATTATACTTAAAATAATATTATCTAGGAAGGCAATTGAGTAAATGTTATTAGTTACTTTGGTTACATTTACATGATCTTAGTTAAGAAGGACATTTGATAGGCGATGTGCCATAAACAAAAACTACATTAATAAGACGCTGCGTTAGTAAAAATTAGGCAGAAATACACAAATGTGTTTAAAGTTTGTGACCGCTGACTGTGTATGTGTTTATTAATCTGTACATATAAATAAAAGCAAGACATGTCGCTGTTTGACACTTTCTGAGGACACAAACTGACTTTAGCTCAGTTAGCCGATTAGCTAACTAGCTAAAGTTGGTGAGCTAGCAGCTAGCATTAGCCGGAGACCTATTTTCACGACTGACACTCACCGATAATCATCGTCTCGTCCGGGATTTCCTCTATGAAACATTTCTTCTCCGTCTCTCCGATGTGAAAGTACAAAGAAGAAACGAAGCTGTAGAAAACGTTGAGGAGTAAAACTGACAACACACACGGCTGCATCCTGACAGACACCATCTTCACACCGGGAGAGCGCCCCACTGAGCCTGCGCGGACACAGCAATGCCACGTAAACCATCCTTCGAGTGTGGCCAATCGGCGCGTCGCAGGAGAATGCTGGGTATTGCAGTTCGTAACGCTGTGTGCCGTTGAAGTACATTACATTTGCCCAGTGGCGGAGGAAGAATTCAGGTTATTTGACTGTAAAAATACCCCAATACAAGTAAAAGTCTTGCATTTAAAAAGTTACTTAAGTAACTAAGTACTTAAGCATTAACAGGAAAATGTACGTACTCAATGCATAAAAAATAATACTTATGAACAGTAATATAATATTATAATATTATTAGATTGTCACTACCCATGCATTGATATAAAAGGGGCATTTCTCTGTGGTAGCTGGTTGAAGTGAAGGTATTAATGGCTGCAGCACTGGTAGTAGTATTAGCCTAGTAGTAGTAGTAGCAGAAGTAGTATCAGTAGTAGTAGTAGCAGTAGTAGTATCAGTAGTAGTAGTAGCAGTAGTAGTAGTAGTGGTGGTTGTGGTAGTGGTGGTAGTAGTAATAGCAGTAGTAGTAGTAGTAGTAGTAGTTGCAGTAGCAGTTGTATTGTTAGCAGCAGTAGTAGTAGCAGGAGTAGTAGCAGAAGTAGTATCAGTAGTGGTAGTATTAGTATTAGTAACAGCGGTAGTAGTAGTAGTAGTAGCAGTAGTAGTAGTGAGGTGTATGTTTATATATGTAGAGCTGTTTTTACATCGAGGCCCTAGGTCAAAGGTCCTCAGAGGTTGTCTCACAGTTTGGGAAAGGAAGTTTTTGCTTTGTGATCGAAACCATACGTTAGTGACAGTTTTTAGGAAAACAACTGCCTTATTTAAGAGTCGGTAGTCAAGACTGATTTTCAGAGTGGCTCATCGGCTTCACACCCTCTCACAAGCAGATCTGCAGATGCTTGACTTGACGCTGTTCTTCTTTGTAATAAACCTTTATATGCAATCGAGACGGTGTCAGTGGAGTCTCCTTCATCCTCTTAACATCATCAACACCATCAAAGAAACTACAGTAGTAGCAGTAGTAGTAGTAGTAGTAGCAGTAGTAGTAGTAGTAGTGGTAGTGGTAGTAATAGCAGTAGTAGTAACAGTAGCTGTAGTAATAGCAGTAGTAGTAGTATCATGTTTTCTCATATACAAGCTGTAGGGGGAAGCAAGTCAACACCGCTGCGGTTTAATCGAACAGTGAAGAAGAATTACTTCCTACATGCTGTTTCCATGGCAATCAGACAATGGCGCCTGGTGAGAAACAATCTTTGTGCTAAAAAAATGAATAAATAAAAAAATGAACCTGTCGGTATATAACGTTACCGTTATTAACATCTAACAATATGAAGTTTATCTGCGTAACATAGCTGAGAGGAAAATAATTAAAACATCGTTCCCGTTAAGTTAGCCGTTAGCTAATAATTTAAGAGTCAATATTTAATTTAATAACAGTTAATAATAAGTTATCAGCTCGGTAAATGTAAATATATTAAGAGATTAATACAAAGTTAATATAGCTAATAATCGCAGCTCATTAAAGCCTCTGAAACTGCATCTATATCATCAGTGAAGCTAAAACCTGGATACTACTAACAATACAACTGCTACGACTACTACTAATACTGATACTACTGCTACTGCTGCTACTACTGATACTACTACTACTGTTACTGCTACTGCTACTGCTACTGCTGCTACTACTACTACTACTACTGCTTATACTACTATTACTACTGCTGTTTATTTTTGTGCCCACTGAAATGTGACCATAGCATTGAATATGAAAAACTGTCAGGAACAGAAAGAATGTCTGGTGAAATTCATAATTCTATTTTATCAGAAAGTTCCTAATTTAAACCACATTTAGACAGTAGTAGTAGTTTTAGGCTGCATTTTACTACACTTCTCAAAGTAAGGTAGTGAAACGCCAAATGTTAAAGATGTTGCGAGCTCAATTTTCAGTAGCAATATCTGATTTTCAAAAAAAAGATCAGCACACTGCCCATCAGTCTGCCTGTAACAGATGTATTTTCTCCTTTTTTCTGCAGGAAACCAACCAATCGTATCCTTCGCATGAAACTGGTGCAGAGCTGCGGCACACAGCGGGTTTCTGTGTCCTTCTGCGTGTCTTTTCTCCTTGACCCTGTCCTCCCTAGCTTTCGTCCATTCCTCTGCAGGTCCTCCTCTACCTGAACAGCTGGTACTTCGCAGCTTTCTACGTGGCAGAGATTCTCATGTTCGTCTACAAAGGTCGGTAAGCTGCTGTACCGCCCTCACATGTCCATACATCGTTAGCGACGATGGAAATGAAGCTCTCTGAAGCACTGAACCATTCTGAAGCAACTGTGCTGAAAATGGTGGTTGTTTCTAAGCATTGTGTCTGGCATCTGCTGGGCAAACTGTGAGATAAAGAAAATACTTGTAAAAATATAAGCAAGCTCAGAGATGAAATTGATATATTTGTATGCAAGGGTTGAAGGCGAGCGTGCACAATAAGTGAACTCCAACTCCCTGCTTTTATCTTTGATATTTTTAGGTTTTCATGCACTGCAGCTACCTGGTTACTGTAAATCAACCAGAGGCACGTGTAAAAACAATGTGCAAACCACATACTGAGAGAACATTAATACAAATCTTAGGCACAGGAGAGAGAGTGAAGTAAATACAGCATATAATGAAAAAGTGCACAAGGGAGCCCTCAGGCATGTCAAGTAACCAGATGTCGCTTCATTTAAAACACTTGTGAAAGAGAACAATTAAACTGATTGAGATACATTTTATTCCCTCAAAATACAAGTCTTCTGCTTTGGTGGCATGTAAAACAAAAGTACAGGTCAAAGGTCACAGTTTCAATGCGTTAAACGAGTAGAGAGGAAGACGATTAGAAGACAAATTTATGACAGATCATTTCAAAACCCAGTTTAAAGTCAGAATAAAATGAAAACCTTGTTACTTAATATTCCACTTCCTTCCTGTTAATAAAATGAATATTAAACATAAAACCTTCTCGATGTCTTAACACCCGGATGGTTGTATTTTCTATTTGTATGTTTCTCGTGTTTGTGCAGGGCTTTCACTCCCGTACCCGTCAAATAATCTGGTCCTGGATGTGGTGCTGCTGGTGATCTTCCTCGGTCTGGAGACCCTCAGGATCTTTTATGGTGAGTGAGACACCAAACGATATTTTGAAAGGTATAAAACAAACTAACACACTCCCCTCTCTTCTGTCTATCAGTAAGTTTATTAACATTATTAGCAATGGTCTTTGCAAAGCTTTGTGTTTGATTTGAAGTCAGAGGCCAGTTCCTGTTTGGTTCTTCAGGTTCTTTGGTGCCACCCGGTGGCAGCAGCTGCTGGTTATTTCTAAATGTCCGGGACAAGAAAATTGTTTTTTATCCAACAGCAGCAGTGTTTTAACTAGGGATGCAACTAATGATTATTTTCATCATTGCTTAATCTGCTGATTATGTTTTTGATTCATCGTTTTGTCTTACAAACATAAAATATAGTGAAAATTCCTGTTAAAATGTCCCATGTCTGAAGGTGATGTCTTCAGATGTAATTTTTTTGTTCAAGCTTCCATCCAAAACTCCAAAGACAGACAGTTTACAGTCATTTATGACAAAGAAAAGCAAAAGTCTTAACATTTGAGAAGCTGGAAGCAGAAAGTGCTGGCACCTTTGCTTAAAAAATAACTAAAACAATTATTGGATTAAAATAGTTGCCCATTAACTTTCTGTCCATCATCTAATCATTGAGGTTCTCTTCTGAACTCACTCGGCCCTGTTTATTATACTACACATTATGCATTTTAAGTTAAATTTCAGCTGAACAAACAGAGGCAGTGCTTGAACTGGGCCAATACTCACCTGAACAGAGTACCTTTACAGTACTCACTGCTACTTATTACCATCCACTGCCACTTTCTAACAAATGTTAGTGCTCATGAGAAACAGTACTGATTGTGCAAAATACGCCTGAGGCAAAAATGTGAAATTGTTTTAAGTGCAGTACGTGGTTTTGTTCAGTCAGAAAGCTGCTGGATAAGAGGTTTGATTTTTACTCAGGCCTTTAAAATCATCATAATGTTGCTGGTCATTTGTGCACATTACTCACTATTTAGTTTTATAAAGTAATTAGTAAGTAGTCTCAAATGGATAACTCTTGTGTACAATTGGTGACTAAATGCTGGATGGCTGTGCTATTCAGGCTGCTGCTGCTTTATAGTTCTGGCACCTTTTTTTTTTACTGCAGTTCAAGCAGTGAAATGTAAATGCAATGACATCAACACTGCAGTTAAGGTTGAGGGATCACAGTTAGTTTTGTACGGAGGAAAAATGAAACCCTATCAGAACCTGTGATGTAAATCCTAATTCATCTATTTAACAAGCTGAAAACAAAGCTGGTTTTTTGCTATTCTGTGTAAAGTGGTTGGTGGTGACAGGCAGCCAAAATGGAAGAAAATCGAGTCAAATTTAGCCAGTGTATTGTGACCGTGTTCTCAATGTGAAAGTATACGGCTTCTTTTAAAGAAAAAAAGGAAAAGAAAAGGAAAATAAGACCTGATAAATGTGGCAGCACGAACGTTTATGTGCCAGAGAAAAAGTAACCAGATGCTGTGCGGTGTCTTGATCCAGGTTGGAAGGGGAACCTGTGTGAGCGCTCTCTGGCCCTGTGTGCGTCGCTCTTCATCCTGTTTCCCTGTACGGCGCTGGCTGTTTACTACCTTCTGCTGCAGACCTTCGTCCTGCGGCTGGAGTTCATCCTCAACGCCGTCCTGCTCTGCTTCTACAGCCTCGAGTTCCTGCTCGGACTCCTCTCCATATCTGCCTTCTCCAGGTGACCAAATCCTCAGGGTTCATTTCCTGACTGCCCAATGTGGGGCAAATATTCTACTTCATACTTTGTTTGTCCTTGTATGTTTTCTTCTCTAGGTCCAAAGTGTACTGACGAAGAAACACTGTGAGTTCACCTGAAACACAGAACATGGAGACGGATCAACAGTGTACTCTAAAAAAACCACTGTAAATATAAAACATTGTGTTTTCCTAAAGGTGATAATTAAATGTAAATATAGTTATTAATGACGCTAAATAGTTTCTACTGTTGGTCCTGTACGAAATGTTTGTTCTACCAATGTTTCAACCCTGAGATCAGGACATTTCTGTAAATAACTTCTGGTTCATCACAGATTATTATGATGGACTTTTTTTTTACAATATTCATTGTAAATAAGACCCAAGTCGACGTGAACCAGTTTTTTTCTCAATGGACCAGCATCAGCTATATCACATACTGTACATTCACACCTATAATTTACAAAAATTAAGAGAAATTAGGGTGCGCAGGTTGTCTGCAGGTCTTAAAAAGTACAGTATGTGTCTGCAGCTGTAAAGAGAACCAACACTGGTCTGGTTGTGACAGTGACTGAGCTGCAGGAGCCTCTTCAGTCCAACACTGTCACTGCTGCTGCCACAGCAGGAGGAGGATCCGTAGCTCACAGTGGACAAGTCAAGGTTTTGGTTATGCTGTGAAGTAGTGAGAAATGTGACATAATAATAAATCATTTTAGTCCATATCCAGGGTAAGTCTTAAAAAAACACTGATTTAGGTTTCCTTAGAAAAAGGCCTACAAAAGTATTAAAAAGTCTACAATTTCATTTACAAAGGTCTTAAATATTTTTTCTAACCTTCCACAGACTGTAAAATGTTTGTCAGTACTGTTGTTGTGATGACAAAAAGGGAAATAAATGCCAATAATCAAATTTATTACATATTGACTTAGTAAATAGGTCTACCTGTTTTTATCGGTATCTTTCATACTGTGGCTGATATGACAGTGAAACAGGTATTAAATTACATTCTATGTGGTGTTAAAAAGGTCTTCAATGTAACTCGGTGAACCTGTAGGAACCCTGTAGTAGAACTTAGGAGGACTATAATAATATTAAGGTAAAGGACAGTTTGTGTAAACACTAAATTAACCTATTGCGGCTGAATAAGAACATAAACACCGACAAAGAAAGGTCGGACTTGTAGCTTGATCCTACAGAGACTGTGCTGCTGACAGTTTGAAATTTTAAGCATCAAGGATTTTTGATTTTGGATTAAATGGATTTAAACCTTGAAGTGAGTAATAAAAGTCAACAGTGGTGGAAAGTTACAGTACATTTACTCAAGTACTGTACTTAGGTAATTTTGAGGTACTTGTACTTTACTTGAGTAAGTCCATTTTATGCTAATTTATATTTCCACTCCTTTACATTTCAGAGGGAAATGTTCCACTTTTTACTGTTCTACGTTTATTTGACAGTTACAGATACTAGTTACTTTTTAGATTCTGATTTTAAGTAAAACAACAGATGATGAGTTGATCAAATACAACACATTCTTAGCCAGTGGTTTTCCACCTTTCTGGATTGTGACCCACGAAACTGAAACAGTGTCTGATTGGATTCTTGTTTCAGACGTCTGTGAGTTGTTAGCAGTTCCAACACAGAGACATTTCCCCTCTGAACGTCTCACATCGTTTCATGTAAATAACCTAGCGAGGCCTAAAAAGGTAAAATTATCCGATATTTCCCAAAAAAGAGCAAAGATTAGAGAAAAGTGTGAAAACTGAAAACAGATCAGTGAATCAGATCTTTGTTTGTGCTTCTTTCCTCTGCCATGAAGCATCTGACGACCACTCAGATTTATCTGGTGACCCTTTGGAGGGGCCCGACCCCTAGGTTGGGAACCAGTGGGCTACAGTACACAAGCTAACAGTATAAAAACCAGCTCCACCTCCAGCAGCTACAGAGTAAAATGCTGCTTACAAATTGATGTGTCAGTATGTATAATGTAAAAATGGCACAGCAGCAGGAGGCTTTTTACTGCAGATTGAGTACTTTTGCTTTTGATACTTTAAGTTTCATCTGCTAGTAGTACTTCTGTACTTTTAATAGAGTTTTTGTACATTGTTGTACTGGTACTTTTACTTCAGTAAAGGATCGGAGAACTTCTTCCACCACTAATAGTCAAACACAGCAGCTGCAGGTCAACAGAGGAACAGGACACGCTGTCTTACCAGGAGCTGGTGCTCCAGGTGATGACGGCCACCACATGGAGAGAGAGCGGACCACGGGCCACCAGGAGATCCACATGTTGGTGCTGTGGTTGACTTCACGGAAATGTTTCTCCCTGATCTGTGAATCAACAAAACAACACGTGGAGTTCAACTCTCCAACCAGAACTTCAACACAAACACTGGCTGCTTCCTCCTGTCATCACTCGCTCCGCAGCTTTAACCACTGTTCCAAAGGGTTTACTTTTCTTTCCGCAGTATTCCCATTGTATCTTTGCTCACTCAGGGAAAGAAAAAGGCTCCATTTACAGACCTGCTGTACCTGCAGTCGTTCACCACCCAATTATTCATTTTATTGAAAAAATCCAGATCTGCTGTCTGATGCTTGTTCTGTTCTGTGGGTAATAAACATATATTAGCCACCTATGGGCCGCAGGCAGCAGGCTGTTTCTAAGAGCATTTAGATACATCACACAGATTGTTGACCACAGAATTGCCAGCCAATGTTGATGACATTTTCTCTTTTACTTAAACATTAAATTTGTGATGGCCGGAATTGGCAGCTGTGTTATAACTGCTGTAACTGTCACCTTTTCATATTATTGCAACTGTGATCAACAAATCAGCAGCTCAAGCTACTGGATTTATGTTACTTTAACTAGGCATTAGATATTTAATGACCAATGGTAGCAGCCAATGTTACTAACTAACACAACAATATTTTTGTGATGATCAAAGTTAGCGGCTAAATTCACGTAAATTTTTTTTCATTTCACTGACAATCAGATGTTTTATGGCCAAACTTAGCAGCTAACGTCACCTCGATTTCTCCATTTCATCTAAGCATTTGATTTTTTTGTGGCCAAAGTTTGCAGCTAAAGGTACTGACAGTATTACATTTTACTAGATAATATAATTAATGGCCAATTTAGCAGCTGATATTTATCTAGTTACATTTAGAATTATCTTGTTGCCGTCACTTTTTTTTCTTTTTACCTCACCAATAACGTTAGTAGACAACGTTGGCAGGTAACGAAACTGTTAGTGTCTTTTATTCAATATTATATTTGTGATGGCCCCAATTAGCAGCTAATATTGCTTGACTATTTGTTTTTATCTTAATATTAAACTGGAGACGGCCAAATGCAATGTTGCAATGGCTAAAAGTTAGCAGCTAATGCTACCGACATTTCATTTTACCATAACATTCAATTTGTGTTGGCAAGTATTAGCAGCTACTTTTACTGTCATTACTTCTCTTTAAATGAATATTAAGTGTTTTCTGGCCAATGTTACTGTCACTTTCATTTTAAATTAACGTTACATTTGTAATGGGTAAACATTAGTTGCTAATGTTACTGACAATATTTAATTTTAAGCAGACATCAGGCATTGTATGGCCAAGTTTAGCAGCTAATGTTGACATTTAATCATGTTACGCTGACGTGAGAATCATTAAGTTGGTGTCATTTGTTGTTTTGTCTTTACTACTACTTCCTTTTTAGTGGGAAACGTTCTTAGGTAACGTTACCATAATTTTCCAGTAACGTTCATTTTGAGACGGCCAAATTTAGCAGCTTATCCTACTGACAGTTTTTCATTTTACCTTAACATTCATTTGTGGTGACCCAATTACCAGCGAATGCTTTGGCGATTACATTAGGTTTTTAATTGCCAAGGCTGAAAGCTAATGTTACTGACATTACTTCAGTTTAACTCGATGATAGATAACTCGATAACAGCAGCTAATGTTGCATTTTTCCATTTTACCATAACATTTGATTTTGAACATTTTTCAACTTTAGCAGCTAATGTTCCTGAGGTTTTGTTATGTAATGTTAATGTAGGAATTATTATGTGGCTGTCATTCTTTTCTTTTTACCTTACTACTACCCTTTTAGTAGCAAGTAATGTTACTATCCCTTTTTTATTTTACTATAACTTAATCAGGATCTTTAACTCTGACGCTTTCGTCGTTAGACACCCACTCTCCAGGTCTGTCTCACGCTTTTTCAAATCTCAAACCAAACAATCGAAGCCTCGAAGCCACTCTGTCTTGAAACGGTGCGATTATGAAGGCTTAACAGGC